>NW_021620993.1:1165095-1243497 GCF_004785775.1 Grammomys surdaster | reverse complement strand
AAGGTAATAAACAGATCAGTGCCTCCCAACCCCCACCAAACCATGACCACAATCAAGGTAATAAACAGATCAGTGCCTCCCAACCCCCACCTCTGTAAGCCCTCCCTCTATTCGTGGTAAGGATATTTCACATGAGACCCATTCTTGATGTGCAATACATTCCTGTTGACCACAGGTATGATGTTATAAAGTACATCTCTACGGTTATTCATCTACTACAATGAGAGTTTTATTTTACATTGATGTATATACTATTCACCCATTTCATTCCATATTGTCACCTATAGGCAAGCTTCTTTATTACAGCCGTACAGTACTTCCTTGTGAGGATGTGTAACACATGTTTTTATCCAGTGATGAAGGATTAGTCTGACTTTTTTTTTTAAATCTTGGGTGTTTTAAACAATTTTACAATAAGCACATACGTGCAGACAGTTCTTCAAGGTTCTCTTGTCAATACTTCCAGACAGGAACTTAGGCATGGCCTGCCAAGTCTATAATTATGTCTCCTTTTAGTTTTTGAGGAAACTCTAGTGTCGTCTATACTGATTGGACCCTTTGATACTCCTATTAGCAGGTCAAATTCCCAGTCTACCCATCCTCTTTGATTATCCTTGTGCTTTTCCTTTTTTCCTTTTTTGGAGAGTTGGACAACAATTTCCCTGCCTCTGAGCTATGAATCACATGGCTTATGTCTTTCTCATCTTTATTCCTAGAATCTAGGATTCTACTCACACGATAATAACTATTCTAAATATATTTCTTAACTTTGCCCTGATACGATTTCCAAAGTGCTTTAGGGGCAATAACTCGTGAAACAAAGAAAAATAAACTATGCTTTGAGTTCCGCTCTCCACCTCTCAGTTACGGGTAAGAACATCAAGTTATGGATTTGCTTTTGTTTAAGTTAACAATCTGTAAACTCCAAATAGTCAAAGACAGAAATGCTTAGCTGGAACGCATACTCTAAAGGTTTAAACAATAGATGTATGATCATAATGTGAGTCATATATAATATAGGCCGTCTTTACAAATTGCCTGTGTCCACACACAGTAATAACTGTATCTGACAATGAGTTAAGTTTGACTTTTTCATCGTAATTAGAATGGATTAAATTGCTTATGGATATAATGTAGTTTAATCAGTTGCTTTCTCCTCCCTGCCCCTACCCCCAACCTTTCTCTCCTGGAAGAAAAGCCTCTTCTCAACTTAGTTGGTGAAATATTTTCTGATTTCAGGACTTTTTGAAGTTACATTAAAGGAGTTTTTAAAATTTTTAAACATTATCCTTACCCCAAAGATCTCAGTGTTCTATTAACACAGAGCTACAGAAGAGGAAAGGGAAGCAACCTGGATTACCTATTTACTGGAGCACTTACTGGTCTGTGCCTCTCACTCACTCCACTGCTTCCAGCATCTACAGCAGCACCTAGCAACAAGGACGACAGCATGCAGCAGGGGCTGTGACAATTCTGCATGATAACCGGACGAGACAGATGGATATGTGAACTCTGTATGGATATGCAGTCCAAAACAAATCTCTGGGATACACAGATGCCATAATCAGATGAAGCTGAAATCCCACCATCGTGTTTCAGCTAGGCATCAAGTGACATTTTAAAAATGGAAAATGAGTTAAGAGTTGGACAGGTTAAAAACACTCTAGCGTGCGACCCACCACTGAATTTCCATCCAGTGATCCAATAAAAACAAGAAATGGAGTACAGAAAAACTGTGCTTCCTAGCTCCTGCTTTTGTCACAAATACATCGTCATTAAGATCTAGCCAAAGTGTCAGAAGTATCTATCGTGAGAATAAAATACGTTTAATTTTTCATATGCTATCCTTTAGCTATCTATTGCAAGCAAAATACTCTTATTGTAACAGACACTGAAATAGTAAACGCAGGGATGTTGACCAGCAACTCAGTGGACAAGTCCTTTCTGAGTCTGCCACAGAACTCAAAGTTCAGATAGTCAGTCAATGAGTTGGCATAGAGAGGCAGCAGATCCTGGCTCTTTCTGCTGAGCATGAGTCTATAGACAAACTGATCGGGATCATAGGACCGCATGGATGGGACTCCAGAGATGTGGTTCAGGCTTGCATGGTTTCTTCCGTCCTTCACCCCCTTTGGCAGGTGGTAGCACAAACATAGTCCCATTTCCTCTGCTCACTCCTCTTTGTCCAGCTTTAGGAGGTGCTTTGCTGTCAGCTCATCTATCTGATGCATTGCATGCCCTTGGCCTTGTAAAGAAGAACACTAAGCAGGTGTCTGTGGGTAGATGCCAAGAACCCTTCCAAGAGAGTACTTTGTCTGCCATTTTACAGAAGAGACAATGCCAGGGATTGCTTGTTCTCTTTTCATTTGATTTTTGCCTTTGTCTCTGTTTTCCTGTCTGACTGTCTCTGTCTCTCTGACTGTCTCTGTCTCCCCCGCCCCCATTGTCTTTTGTAATCCAGGGTGGCCTTTAACTTGCTATGTAGCCAAGGATGATTTTGAGAGTCTGACCCTCCTGTCTTTACCTCCCATGTGCTAAGATTATAGGCATGTACCAATGCACTCAATTTTATACAAGGCTGGAGATTTAACCTAGGGTTAGGAATGCATTCTACCAACCTAGCTACATATCCTGCCTTCTGTCTGGTTTTATTCCTTCATGAAAACTCAAATTGCATTAGTGCTCCATGAATTTTACATGTGGCATTTGGTAATAACTGAAATCATGGCATATGGTATACCTATTTATTTCATTTTGGTGAACTTACTGTAGTATAAGAATTTATAGTGGATAAATATGCATTTTTAAAGCCTCTCCCCCCCTCTACTCTTGCTTTTCTCCATCCATCTGTCCCTCCTTCTCTCCTTCCCTCCTTCCCTCCCTCTGTTTCTCCATGCCCTAGTTCAATGTAAACATCCCAGAGTGGTGGATCTAACTGGGATGATGCAGTGACATGGAACAGGCAAAATGGCTTGCAGTCTGGGCTTGCTTCTTACACTAAAAGACATCAGTAACTTCTTTGAGTGTCCACTGCTGCATGTGTGTTAGGAAGTAGGAATACATACAAATCCTCTTTGCCTGAGAAGAAACAGCATCACCATGTGCTGTGCTGCTGTAAGGACCAGTACTTGTTTGAGGAAAGCTCTTTTCTTCCCTTGAATGGAAATGCATCATTAAACTATTAAAAATATCTTCACTGTTCCTCAAATGAACGCTTGCCTTATGCTTGGGATGAGCCAGGATCCTCAGAGTTCCTTGCTATGGGTCTGCTAGTTCCATTGATGTCACGGTTCACAGAGGAGGCCAAAGTCTGGGCCTGTGGCCACTTCACATCATAGTGCACATATTTCTGCTGTCTGTTTTCAAGCTGGTATTCATAAGGGCTCTTGTTCCTCACACCACTCCTCTTCCCTGTAATTGAATTTCTAGGATTACAGATAAATATACCATTCAGTATACTGTACTATCCAAAATTAGCATCCTAGGTCAGAAGGTTATAAAATATAGTCAGCCTGATGTCCTGCACAGGGTAACAGTTTGGGGAATCTCATACGCTCTACAAACGTTAGAACTGTCAGATCTTGTCATGTTAGCTACTCATCACTAATGTATGACAGCCATGGCTGTAGTTTTCCTGTTTAGAAAATACTTTTTAAACCTACGTTTAATGCAGGTTATAAATATTTCTTCTATGACTTAAGCTTTCAAGTCATAATTGAGCTTTCAAGTTCCATTACAGAATATTTTTATTTTTTTTTTACAGAGTCAAAAAAGTCATCCCTTGAAGACACAGAAAATAATAATTTGAGATAAATGCAGATGAAAGAACCAAATCCATTGAGCCAGGGATGAGACAAGGCCCAGGCTACTGACATGGAAATATCTGGCTAGATTACTTACTCATGGAGAGCCTGGCTGGAGTACTGAGTCAGAAGGAGCCTGGCGAGAGGCAGTGGCTGGGTGAGGTAGCACTGTTCCCTGCGTGCAGTCTTGTCTTTGCCATCTATTAGCAAAATGGGAAAATACGTGTGGTGTTCAATGATGTCTTCCACAGAATCAAACATCTGAAACACAGAAAGAAGAGTGAATGCCTTTGAACACATCTGCTGCCTATTAGGCATGGCTAAGCTGTTGTACGTTACTCAGGGAAGGTGGACCATTTTCGTAATTTTGACATTGTTGAGAGACAGGCTAGAAGTTGATATTGGTGGTGTTGTTTTGAGGCTCACCCTGCAGCTCGGCCTGGTCTGGACTCTGTAATCCAGACAGGCCTTGAACTTACAGTGATCTTTTCTCAGCATTATAGGTGTCAGCCAACATGTCTGGCTGTTTCATTTTGTCTTGAGGATGTAGCAAACGAGCTATTAAAGGGTGTGTGGCAAGCACAAAGAGATGACAAGGGGAATCAAAGTGCCTGTGGACCACAAGTGAGCACAATGGTAGCTCTTAAGTTTCTTATCCTCAGGGTCTGCCCTAAGTCCGACTGCCTAGCTCAAGATCCTCCCTGATCCATTGCTGCCTTCCCACCCATGACTTAGATAGGTTGTGAGGTTACCGAAAATGAAGACCATGAGTTCAAAGCTTGGCTGTTTGCCATTTACTAGCTGCGTGACCCGAGGCAAACTTCTTGCATTCAGTTTCTCTGTCTACCAACAGTGGTGGTGACATTAGGACTTTCCTCTGGGATTCTCTGTGAGCATCAATGGAGCTTAAGCATAGACAATGTTTGGAAGAAAGGCATCTCCATGTTCCAGCACACAGAGAGGGTCCATAAACGTGAAACCATGGGCTGCATCCTAGACTAGCTTCATAAGTCTTACGAAGAAAGGAGTTTTTGAACTTCATTTCCAATTCCAAACCAAAGATGAGTTTTCCTTCCTCCCATCCCTCCCTTTTTTTTTTACACTCAACAAAGTGGCCAATGCAGAGAACCTTTCTGAGCAGAGCTCATCCACTCAATAGGTTCACAGACAGCTAACTCTTCCCTGGTGTCAGTGGTCAGGGGCAAGGTGCTTACTCTTCTCATTTCTGTTTTCCTTAGCATTGTTCTGAAGTAATCAATCTGATATCAATAGCCTCTCTCAACAGTCTACTCCGTGGGCCATTTCTATAAAACCACAGTGTTAGGAAACAAGGCAGGTGCACTAAACCACATTCCCACCCCAGTCTTAGGGACTCTGGTGCTGTGCCCACAGCTGCAACGCTGCTTGAAAAGCCTGGGGGAAGAGTCTGTAATTAAACTCCTATTTTTATCTTAGATTTCCCCCTAGGAGAAGAATGGATGTCAAATGTCCTAATATTAGATTCTAAAGTCTGTTTCAATCTTTTGTGTCTGTCCTATGTGCACTGTAGACGGCACTTTCTTTTTTTTTTTCTTTTTTAGAAAAACAGTGGGAGAGGGAGGGAGAGGGAGACAGAAAACGGAAAGAATAGGGAAGAAGGAAGAAGACTGGAGGTGAGAAAGAAACCACATGTTATTGTTAATCTGTCTTTCAGTCTTAACAGCTCAAGTTGTCAGTAAACATTTACCATGAGTTTTAGAAAGTCACTGCTGCTCAGGTGTTTGCATAGAGGGGCATTGGATGAGTCTCGTATCCCTGGATACCCACGAAATGGTTGCTGGTCCAGTCCATGAGTAACGAGGCATCGTGAGCTAAGTGTTGTACATTCAATATATCCATGCTTGTGACCTAGAATCTACAGCTCTTACCCTATATGTTGAAAATATCAGTACTGCACTCTCAAAGGGAGGAGTTCATCCCAGGACATCACCAGGAGGGGACTGGGTCCTCAGCATGGTCAGTGAGAAACCAGTGTTTCCCATGAGCAATTGAATGACCTCCCAGGTTTTTGTTTTGGGGACACATGTCTTTGCTTGTCCTTTGTGTTTGGTAAGGATGGCAGACAGGTAGAGAGCCTTCCCTGGATCTAGTCCAGGTGCTTCTTATAGCCCTTGTGGTCTGTATGGTCCTCACCTTTGCCTGAACCACATAGCCTCCAGGAAAGGGCTTTTCAGCATCAGTTCAGATGAGATTGGACACTTCCCAAGCACCTGTCCCCGTGTACCTGCCATGATATTTATATCATGTCATCTCACACTCAGCTCCTATGAATTAGGACCTACTGTCTTCCTGTGTCATTACGAACACCACGAGATAGATGAAAACAGGACAAAGTGAATATTGTCCCCAGAAGCCCTCATGTGTTTCCTGCTGAAGCGGCTGGTTATGCTGTCTGAGCACAGATGGAAGAGCTGGCACTTGGCTTGCACTTCAGCAGAGATTTCTGCATCTAATTCTCTTAAGGACGCGAAGCTCTTCAGTAAGATAGAAGGATTAGGCTGCAGAAGGCACATGAGGGCCATCTCACTCTTACCTCAGGGCTCAGTGCCTTCCAGTAGCAGTGAGAAGAATCTCTGTGGGTTGCAGTTTCTTATAAGATGCCTAGCACACAGTAAGCTCTGGGTAGATGTTGCCTGTTCTCAACCTGCAGTGCTTGGGGGCTGTCATCAGGCAGAAGAGATTGTATGCAAAAGCCAAGAAGTTTGCAAAGGAGAGGAAATCCCAGTACTGCAGTTTGCTTACCATTCCTGGGCTTCAGTTTCACCATCTTTCTTTTTTCCTTCTTTTCTTTTATGTGTGAACTTTTTTTTGAAATTAATTTTTTATTGGATATTTTATTTATGTTTCAGATGTCATCCCCCTTCCCCATTTTTCCCCCACTCAGAAACCCCTTATCCCATCCCTCCTCCTCCTGCTTATGTGCCCCTACTCACTCACCCACTCTCACCTCCTTGCCCTCAAATTCCCCGACACTGGGGCATCCAGCCTTCATGGGACCAAGGACCTCTTCTCCCCCCTTATGTTCAACATGGCCATCCTCCCCTACATAGGCAGCTGAAGCCATGTGTCCCTCCCTATGTGCTCCCAGGCTAGTGGTTTAGACCCTGGGAGCTCTGGTTGGTTGGTATTGTTGCTCTCCCCATGGGGCCACAAACCCCTTCAGCTCCTTCAGTCTTCTCTCTAATTCCTCCATTGGGAACCCCATGATCAGTTCATTGGTTAGGGAGTAACAAAATACTCATGGGAACAAATATGGAGACAAAGTTTGGGACAGAAACTGAAGGAGGGGCTGCCTGGAGACTGCCTCACCTGGGTATTCATCCCATGTGCAGGTACCAAAGGCAGATGCTGATGTGGATGCCAGGAAGTGCATGCTGACAGGAGCCTGATATAGCTGTCTCCTTAGAGGTCTGCCAGAGCCTGACACACACAGGCAGATGCTCACTTTGACTCTCTTTAAAATGGAGATGAGAGCAGTTCCTGCCTCCAGGGCAGGGCAGGGTGATGGTGGTGATGGTGGTGGTGGTGGGTGTGGCTCTGAGAACTCAGTATACCCATGGTGCCTGTGCATGGGGCATGTATGTGAATGTTCAACAGATATAGGGAAAAAAAAACCCTCATGTCTGGAGGGTTCAAGAATAGGGAATTAAGGACTAACACAGAAAAGAGTTTTTTAAAATAGGCGTTAGTATGCAGTAATTTAACAGTTTGTGCAGATGCTGAAAGTAGAGTCTCTAGGTGGGCTCAGTTGACAGCTCCTTACTTCCAAGGCCACCATGGATGGCTCACAATCTGACAAGATGCTCTTAGGATATAATTACTGAGTTACTATGCAGGTTTTTTTTTTTTTTATTAGCCAGCCAAAGTGTGACATATTGGAAACAATACTAAGACCTTAGTATAGGCTCTGTTTCTCCCCAGAAAATAATAATGTGTCCTTCCTAGAGATGCTTCAAGGAGAGAGAGAGAGAGAGAGAGAGAGAGAGAGAGAGAGAGAGAGAGAGAGCAAAGTACAAATCACCTGGCAGAAGGAGTAGCCATTTCCTAGTTCTATAAGGAAAACAACAACAACAAAAACCATGAAGCTCAAGCACTTGAAAATCATACAACTTTTTTTGTTTTTGTTTTTGTTGCTGCTGTTTGTTTGTTTTAAGAAGAAAAACTCTGTGAGCTGGAAGATGTAGAAGGACACTGTGAACGTGAGCTAGCCGCCCTTCACGTAGGTGGGTTTCTATCTGCAGGAGGTTCTCACCTAGTTAATGAAGGAACTGACTAATAACCACAAGAAAACAGTAACTAATAATTGTGGTAGAATCGGTCTCTGTCTGACCCAGTCCTGTTCATTGCCTTGCTAGCCCTCATACGAATGAACTGGCTACTTGCCTTAATTTTTATACTACTTAGTTGCTCAGATCACACACATCCTGGGCTGAGGAAAGGCTGGAGTACTGATCTCACTGTCTATTTAAGCTGCAGTCTCATTGCCCTGATAAAATATACCCCAAAAGAGTAACTTGATGGAGAAAGGGCTTAATCTGGCAATGGGGTACCATTCATGACACAGTCCATCAAAGACCAGAAGTCCAAGGCAGCTGGTCATATCCATAGTCAGGAAGCAAAGAGTCATAAATGTTGAGATTCAGCATCCTTTCACCTTTTGATGTGGTTCGGAACCCAAGTCTAGGGATCGGTGTGGGTCTGCACACCTCAATTAATGGAATAATCTTTAGGGCCTTGTTTTCTAGGAGATCTAGATAGGTCAAGTTGACAGTATTAACCATCTTACTTCCTCCTCCCAAGTGCTGGCTACCTCTCCCCAGGCTACGTGTGATTCTCTGAAAAGAAAATCTCTGTATCAGAGACTGGATGTAATCAGGACTTTTGATGCAGGCAGATGACAGAATTGTCACTCATGTGCCTGCAGCAAGCACTTGCTAAGCCCCAGTGACATTATTTCAACATCTCCTGATGAACAACAGGTGTCTACGGAAGTTCTGGGTTTATACTGTGTGAGTTTGCAAGGGCTGTCATAACAGTGAAAGAAACGCTGTCTATCATAATAATAGACTGGGAGAAACAACAAAAAATGTATCTCCCCACAATTCAGCAGTCCTGAGGTCTCAGGTGTCTACACAGTTGACTCTTCCTGAAGCCTGTCTTCTTGGCTGGCAGATATACACTGGCAGTCTAGCCCAGGGGGGAACTTGTCAGACAAATGAGACCACAGTGTGAAAAACAGTCTATGTTCTTACATTCAACAAATTTATACTAAAATAGTCTGGTTTGTTTTACTTTTCAGGGTATGCTTCAAGAATTGCATGTACTAACACAGCGTCCTCTATAGACACGTAGAATGTTCTCATTAGTCAACTACATACTCTAAGCAGGCTTTGTAGGAACAACACAGGGCTAGCTCGCAAAAATGTTTTCTGAAAGCTATTGAATGATCTTCAAAACTATTTCAGTTTTAAAAAATGGAGAGTGGACAGGGGCTAGAGAGATGGGTCAGTGGTTAAGAGCACTTAATGATTTCACAGAGGACCTAGGTTTTGTTCTCAACATTCACACGGCAGCTCACAAACACCTGTAACTCCAGCTTCTGGATATCTGATGCCCTTCTGACCTCCTGGGCACCTGCACTTATGTGCATGTGTATACCCAGATATCCCCACAAACATATAATTACAAATTAATATTATAAAAGGCTTTTAGTATAGCTGTTGACAGATACCTATTCACTGCATTTAAGAGCTAAAGTCACTGGGTCTCATTATTGTCATCCCATGTGCCCTTCACACATTATGACTTAGGAAGATGCAACTACTCATTAGGAACAGGTCGATTGTCCTTTTGGCATACATTATAGTGTTGGCTTGGGTGTTCCTAAACAACTTTAGCTGTCAAATGTCTATCCTGTTTTGAGACATGGCATATTTTAGCTGGATGCTTATAATCCAATTCCCTGTAATTAATCTGTGGAGCCATGACTCCTTTTTTTTCCTTCAATAGACATTAGAAAAAGTTGATTCCTTTGCCATCTCCCAAATCTAAACTTAAATGGGATCATATAAAAGATACTCAGGGGCTGGAGAGATAGCTCAGTGGGTAAGAGCACTTGCTACTCTTGCAGAGGCCCTAGGTTCTGTTCCCAGTACCCACATCTGATGGCATACAAACTCAGTTCCAGGTGACCAAATGCCCTCTTTTGGCCTCTGCACAAAGCTGCATGCATGCGGTACATATACGTGTACTCAGGCACACATATACACATATATGTAAAATAAATAAAACTTAAATGATGCTTAGTAGAGAATAGTAACGCTTGAGTGCAATCGTGAAAGTGACCCTACAACCATTATTACTATAGTGCACATGGTACAAAACAAGCCAAATGGTTAGTCTGATTATGTTGCTGCATCAGCTAACAGTTTTTATGCATTTGTTTTAGAACAATTGGTCACTGTTTGTGAACATAGCTAAATGCAGACAGCAGCATTTCCTGTTAGGCCTGTATTTCAAGTAGCTAAGTGCCCTTGCTTATGTATTCTAAGGGTTAAAGAGATTAGAAAGCAGGTGGCTTGCAGGCTTGGGAAGGACACTTGGCAACAGTGGCTCACTATTCTTCCCTAGTGTCATTCTGATTGAGGTTGTGACAGGGTGACAAAGTCTAATCTGGGGTCATTTTGAAAATGCTTGTTCCTCTCCCATGGGGAGATAGGAGAATGGAGTGCCAGCAGGGGCCGGGAGAAGCTCTCCACAAGGCAGCATGCAGTTTCTTCTTTCTGAACAGGTTTCTTTAACAGGTTTAAGAGGCTGAGGGACATTCAGTGGCATGATGCACTGATGCATGGTGAGCTGAACATGTGCCAGCATGTTCATGGAAGGAGCTGGAAGGATATCATTGCAGTGTCTCTCCTCCTGTCCTGTGATCACTGGGTATGTAGACAAGGATGTAGCATCTTCTAAACTCTTGTTTCTTTTTTACTCATAACCAAGGAAAGGGAGGTGGTTGGCCTGTACCTACCTCATTTCCTCTGAGTCCTGTACCCAGGGCAAACTGCTGATTGCTCTCGAGGAAACGGATTTTCACATTGTAGACCTTGTTCCCATAAAATACCACCAAAACATATGGTTCTGTCTTGGATTTTGTGGAACAATCTCGGACCAAAAAAGTACCATCCTGAAGCAAAAGGAATTATGGTTATCTCCTCAGATGTGCAAAGACCCTGGCCGTAAGGTGACATAAAAAGGATGCTCTTATGAGATTCCTCAATGGATTTACATTCGGCAAACTGCAGAACATTCCATTTACCTCCCCGAGCTTTCACTTCACGCCTGTCGGGGTTTGGATATGAAGTGTTTCCTCAAGAGGCTAATGTGTTATCAGGTGGTGATATAGAAAAAGCAATTCGTTCGCAAAGATGCTAACATCATGATGTTAACCCATTGGTGAGTTCAAAGCTGAATGGTCTGTTTGGAGGTGGAACCTAGTCTAGGAAGTGATCATCAAGGGCGCACCTTTGAGAGATGTATCTTGTTCTTATCTTCTCTGTGCTTCCTGACCACTGTGAAGTGGGCAGCCCTTCATCCATGATGCTTTTGCTTTGCTACAGACCTAAAAGCAATGGGATCAGCCTGCCAGAGGCTGAGACTAGGAGCCCAAAGAAAACTTTCTCTTGAAATTTTCTCTGAGTCTTTCGTCACAGGAATGGCTAACAGTGTTTGTATGGATAATATATTTACCGCTTGATGAGAGTGTAGTAGATACACAATAGGTGCTCCTTCTTCCAAATCTTCCTTGACTCTTACAGTCTTGATGAGACTCCAGCCAGGTTACCATTTCATGAACTGACACCTGCTCTGGGTTACATATTGTCCCCTTTCTGCACAGGGAAGTCCTCCTTCATACCTCTCTGGTGTGTTCCCCTGAACTATCACTGTTCACATGTGTCCTGCTCATCCTGGAGATCCAATCTTATTCTAGAGAGGAATGAAAGGCACCACAGACCAAACAAGGATCTTAGCCCAGGAAATTGGACTCCTGTGTGGGGAGATTACAATTCAGGATCAGGGTTTGCAAAAGAAGGATGGGGCTTTGCAGAGACTGATGCCAAAATGAGTAGAGAGATGGAACAGGAAATACAGCCTACAGTTGGGTCAAGGCAAGAGTGGGGCAAGGAAGAGGAGATAGGAAATGTATCAGAAGCATCAGTGTCTGAGGCCAAGGGGTAGACAGCAAAGGTATGCAGATCAAGAGCATGAGCCAGAACTAACGAGACACATGGGAGGGACTGCTCAAGATGAAGATGTGACACTGAAAGGCAGACTTCCCCTGAACATACTCTGAACACACACAGTTTGACCTCAGGATAATTCGGTGTCATCACATGCTGGAGCATACTGAAAGTCTTCGATTATACACGTGTGAAAACATGCAGAGATGATTGTACATGTCATAAAAATAGCATAGATGTGGGATAGTATATGTTATTATTTGTATTTCTAATTGTTATAGTATCTATACAGATTGTATGGGATGTTGATGACTGTAATCTATAATATAATAATCTATAATATGGTATATAAAATACTATGTCATGTGATATGATTCTTTAACACTAAATTTAAGGATAGCATGATTACTTTGTGCATGTGTTATGACAATGCGGGCAGTAGAAGTCTACTGAGAGCTGCCTTTAAGGTGACTGGCATCTTACCTATATTATTTCATTTGGTTTTGCATAAATCTGGAGAAAAGACATTTACCCCCATTTATAGGGAATGAAGACTTCAGAGCCTAAGCAAATCTCCTAGGCTTAACAGGTGGATCCAGCATTGACACTGAATGTGAGGTTGTCATCTACGTAGTTTATACTTGAGAAATGAGCAGTCAAACTGAAAGAGGGGGTTGGTTGGAAAGATGGCTCAGCCATTCAGAGATCTTGCTGTGCTATCATGAGAACCAGGCACCCACGTCAGGCAGCTTATAAAAGTGTGTCTCTCTCTGAAGGAACTACCACCCTCTTCTGGCCTCTATGGGTCTCCATCCATATATGAGTGCACATATGCAGATACACATTTAAATAAAAATAATGCAGATAAGTATTTTTTAATTACCAAAAAATAATAAAAATTGTCTCATAATGTTTTGAGTAAGTTGACATCTTATAGTGGTCTGTATTCATTAGCTGTTCTTGGTCACATGTGGCCAGTGGCTGGACAGTTAACAAGTCTGAAAGCCAAACTCCAAGTCTAACTCTTAAGCATGGTGACTTCTGATTTGTTAAAGGCGACAAGGAACCATTTGCAACTTTCCCTGCCTTACACATTCATTCAGGATCAAAGGCTTATGACTCCAGCAGGGAACATTGCCAGAGATCAGGAAGGAGGACTGGGTCCAAGAATTGAAGCCAAACTGGGGGTTTTATCATCTTAAACTCTGCAATGCATTTGTCAAAATAAATGTGAGAAATCTTTCATGTAAATTAAAAACTATCTCTTGTAAATGGGAAACACATTCTGACAAATCAGTGGAAACAGAAAAGGAAAATACAGTCACTCAGCTTAGACAGTGTTCTCTGTGTCTTAGGAGGACACGGCACAGACACAAAGGGAGGAAGCAGGCATTGGAGGAACACCAAGCCTTGCCATATTGATGCCCGTTGACATGCAGAGTGCTCTCCCATCACAGCTCACATGTGGGCTTCTGCATCTGGGACCTCTTAGGTTGTTGTTGGTGAAAGTCTAACTATGCAAATGTAGTGGTACATTGCATGATTACCCAAGAAGAGGAGCCTTGACTGGGGTCTACCTTCACCACTGCCCATTCTATATTCAGCAGAGGCCAGACATGTCTGAGACCCTGACAGGGTAAGAGGACAGAGATCCTGGGACAGGGGACCAGATAACTGCCCTCAGTCTTTACCCCACTGCTGAGAACAGTCACTGTAGCTGCAAACAGCTGAGACTTGGTGCGATGAGTACTTATCTCTTTGTTGAGACTGAGACCTTGGCCCAGCCTCCCCACCTAGGGGACGGGGTAGTTCCACTTATTCCTGATGGGGTTAAAATGGCTTCTTAGCAATTGTCTTACAGGCTAACATGAAATTAGTAACTTAAAAATAAAGTCATTCTTGTATAGTTTTGGAGGTCAAAATTCCAATGTGGATCTCACTAGGCTAGACTAGCCTGAGGACAGGAAGGAGTCTGTGTCTGTGACTCTGCTAGTCCCTAGAAGTCACCAGAATTATTGCTCATGATGCTCTCACCATTTTGACCTGTACTTCCACAACCAAATCTGTTCCCTTATATCCTTGCCTCCCTCTTATTGGGGACCACAGGGGGCCACTTGGCTTAGGATAACCTCCCTATTGCAAGATCTCCAACTTTGTCTGCTAAGTCTCCTTTTGTATATAAAGTGATCCATTCACAGGTTCTAGGATTAGGACTGGACATTGTATGTGGAAAATGGTCATTGTTCTGTTTATCATAGAAACTGATGAATAATTTAATTTTTTTAACTTCAATTCTGAGCACTCTTAAATGTGTTAGAGGCCTATTATTTATTCCTGAATTAACTGTCTCCTTCTTGTAGTTTCACAGTCAGCAGTGGCCTGGTTGAGGATTTAGTGGTCCATAAGCCACAGAACCTTTCTAATATTTCTAAGCAATCCACTGTAGTTCTTTGCCTGGCAGAGTAGTCACCCAGGCACTTGCTTTTTGATGAATGCTGTGATTGTCATTCGACCTAGTTACAAACACTCAGATTCCTCTCTATTTGAATGCCATGGTAGGGTGGAACCTTCCTATCCTTTTTGAAGTTAGCTTCGGTCTTAGAGTTTGGTCAAAGAATCAGCAAAGTATGTTACTCTTGGGGAGATGTGTGAAGAGCCACAGTGTAAAGGTGGATACAGAGCCCCTCAAAGCCCAAACAAACCTACCTAGAATCTGGTCTGCAGTGAAGAAATGGTATGTTGGGATCAATGACAGAGATCTTGGGGATATCTATTACTGCAGCATGACCTGTCATATGTTGGATTGCAGCATTCATGACCTGTTCCTTTCTTGAAGAAATCAGACATAAAGACCCCATTGTACCATAGGTGTCTGTTTAGTAACGAGACGAGATTTGAAGTGAGCAGAAGGAGGCACTGCCCGTTGTGACCACGGCACCCCAGATACCACATGCCATTTCCTACTACCTCCCTTAGCACTGATATTTTTTAAAAACAGTTTTTAATTTTATGAATAAAGACATCAACAACAAATCTTGTTTACGAACTTGGGAGAATCAGATATATGACAAATGGCAAAACCAAGTCTTAGGTTTGAAACCATCGTACACATCTCTGCATTTTCAGAAAATGATCCCATAATTTCATCTGTATATTTAGTGTTCTTTTATCAAAGTTATCCTGGAAGTAACTAGAAACTGTACCCCACTGATCTTTCTCACTGATTTCCTCTCCCATAGAAGCACTTCTCCCCAAGTCCCCTTCCTACTTTTGTGTGTGTTGCATGCAGAAGAAACACGGGATGGCCACAGGAACAACGTAGACGAATTACCTTGTTCTCTTTCATTAACACGTCTTCCACTGCCTGACGACTGTATTCTCCAATGTACCATTCATTCTGCCAGACATCCTATGGTGCAAGTCCAATGAAGAATGTTTTAGGATCAAAGGGAGGTATTCATTAGGGACTAATTAATTCAAATTCCACTTTGGTTCCACCAGTGTCCAATTACAGACTAATCGATAGATACTCAGCACAGAACGTTTTGTTCTGGAACCTGGAAATGTCCACTGATGCTGTGAGGAGATGGACACAGAATAAGCCACTGCAGCTGAGGATTCTGAGGTTGATAGGGATAAGAAGAGAGTGGTCGTTGGGAGGGGCCTGGAACTGCCTATCAATTAGGAGAAGTCCATCATTTGAGTCTTAGGAAGCATATACCCTCTATCTGTCGATGATTTTATTTAATTTTCTTTTAGACAGGGTGTCATGTATAACAGGCTGGCCTTGAACTCAGTATATATCTGAGGATGACCCAGAACTCCTGATCCTCCTGGTGCTGGGATTACACTCAGCCATCAATGATACCTGAATCTGCATGTGGTGGGGTTTTTTGAGGACATGTGCAGCCTGTGCTGTACTGGTCACTGCAAAAACAGTTCAGAGCGGATTGCTGCAGCCCTGTGTCTGTGTATCTTCTGCCTGGAGTCATGTAGTAAAATCAAGATTGGAAGTGTAACTTTGCTGGCTTTCTCCTATGCCACACTGACTTGTGTGGTGTGTGGTATTTGGGGAATAGACTGTGTCCTGCCCTAAGACACTCCACATTGTATACAGAAGTGGCTTTCAGATTGTCACTCCCTGGATGACTTCGCTTTACAAAGTAGTAGTTGACTCTCCTTCGAGGAAGGATGACTCTGTACTTTGCTGTGCACGTGAATGCCACCACCTGTCCAGCACCGACCGTGAGGCACAGGCAGTTTGTTCCTACCTGTAAACCTACCGGGGTGATTGAAGATGCAAGTCCAAGAAAGGGTGCAGTGGTGTCATCTGGATTCTTTCAAAGGAGGGAGGGACCCCTAACATCATGACTGATGGTAACAACCCCAACCATCTGTCATTTGACCACAGGTACCTCCACCAAGAGACTGCCAGCTGTCCCAGTGCCCCAGCTCAGCTCAGCTCCCACTGTTTACTCCTCACTCAACCACTATGGTCTGTCAGAATTTGGACCTGAAGCTCACCTTGGTGTCCTAGGCAGGTGGCTTGCCTCTGCAGTTACATCCTGAGATTAGCACTAACCTGTATTCTTGGATCTCTGGCAAGAATCCAACTGGGTTCCTTAGAGTCTAGCCTCCTGCAGTGACTCCCTGCATGCGTATCACTTCTCTGCCTCCACTAGGGCCTCTTTAAACTCTGTGCCCTTTTTAATCCTTTGTCACTGCCTTCCTCCCAGTTTATGGTATAATTATAATCCAAGAGTTAATATCGATAATTCATATACATTAGAGTAAAAGATCTTGGGGGTGCCAGTGAGCAGCTATCAAGGGAAATCAGGACTACTTAGGAAATAGCAGCCAATGAAACTGATATAGCTGGTGAGTTTATTACTCAGTGAATTCTGACATTGTAGAAAGATGCATCCATGCTCCTGGCATTGCATGTGTGCTGGTGACTGCATGGTCCTCCGATCTCTTTGTTGAGTTACCAGGATCCCGATGTTGAGTCATACCTCCCCAAGGCCCTTCCTTATTCAGTATCTCAAACCTTTCCCACATTATTTGTCTATGCATGATGGGCAATGCTCATTTTAGTTACAGATGGGTAGCAAAGGCTCGGTGAGTTAAAATCAACCACATGGTTGGCAATAATCAGGGGCATGACATCAAGTCTTTGGTTTCTCATTGAAGTCTCTGGTCTTCCCAGCACCAACATGATCCATCCAGTGATGGGCACAGGTGAACATGATCTGGCCAGCAAACACTAACTCCTACCTCACTGCAGCCTCACTTCCTTTAATGCCATCATATATCATGGACATGGCCAGTCAGATATATCTACTCTTCTAACACACACACACACACACACAAATACATACACACACACACATACACACACACACACACACACACTCCAGCTTCCCTAGGCTGGCCACTTCTTATAATTGATCCTCTGATCTCTGCTATTCAAGTCAGACATTGTGGTCCATTAAGAATCTAAGTCAACTGTTGAAATAAATTGACTTAATTGGTAAAAAAAAAAAAAAAAAGAATCTAACAAAAAATTAAAGGAAAACACAATCCAGGCAACCACAGGCAGTGAATCTCAAAAGCATTGTGCTCCATGAAACAAAGCCTGGAACAAAAGAGCCACTCTCTGGTTCTGTTTAGACAGGATTCTAGGAAGGACACCGGGTGTTGATGGAAATGAGGGTTGTCAGCAGCCAGAGGAGGACGAGACTTCACAGGGGCAGAGAGGAAACTGGGATGCCACGGAAATGTGTTTCTCGAGCCAGGAGAGCAACTAGCCTGGTATTTTCATTTGTAGAAAGCGTGGACTGGACATAATACTTGCAATTTCTCATAGATATTGCTTGTAAAGAATATCTTAAGTAGTTCTTTATAAACACAGACAAAAAAATGAAACTCAAACTCTTACTTTGTTTGAAGCCTCCTTTGTAATAAATTCCTCTATTTTATTTCATCAACTGGTGGGGACTTAGCACAAATTAGGCTTCCAACAACGTAAGTAAGAGTTTTACAGTGTGGGGAGGGTCCAGATCCTGCCCTAGGCAAAGCTCAGGCTGGTTCCCAGTAAGAAAGTGAGAACTCATCTCCTTGCCAGAGTTTGAGCCTGCTGATCCCTGTGGTCATTGTGGCACTGACTCTGGGGCTCCTGGGTAGTCTCAGGGCTTGGGAGGGCTCAGTCATAATGAGCTTCACTCATTCATTTGGTCTGTCACACTGGAAGATGCCTTGGATTATTAGTTGTCAATCTTCCTAATGGTGTGATCCTTTAATACAGCTAGTCATGCTATGATGTCCCCAACCATAAAATTGTTCTGTTGTTACTTTATAACACCAATTTTCTACTGTCATAAATCACAGTGTAAATATCTGATATGCAAAATATCTGATATGTGATCTACAAAGGAGTTGTGACCCACAGGTTGAGAACCATTGCCTTAGACTTTGTGGCTTGGGGTTTCTTATAATATCCAGATGTGGTTGTGAGGGGTGTATGGTGTAGGTTAGTGCTTGAGAGAAGGCCTTGGTGGCCTCTGAGTGACAATGAGGAGGAGCTCGTCTTTAGTCCTTTGCTGTCTTCTGAGTGACCGCAGAGCGCAGCACTTGATGTTAGTGTACCTTTAATAGCACTGACCTTTCTAGTCATCCCTGAACAGAGTCATGAGGCCTCTACTCTGGGAGCTCTTAGCAGGCTGAGGGGTCCTGCTGTACCTTTAAAAATGCACAATAAAATATACATAGTGTAAAGGGTCACTATTTTAGCTACTTTGAGTGCATAACTCATAGCATTAAGTGTATTTCTATTGCTTTTAAACCATTGTCATTATCCATTTCCAAGAAATTTTCCATCCTCTCAAACTGAAACTCTCGCTCACTAAACAACAGTTCTTCATTACTCTCTTCATCCCAGTCCTGAGGAACCACCTTGCTACTTGATATCTCTGTAGACTAGGCTGCTCTAGGAATAGCAGGAGGCACATGCTTGTCTTTTGGTGTCTGTCTTTCTTCATCTAGTATCATATTTTTGCATTTTATCTATGTAGAACACGCCAGATTTTAATTTATGTGTACGCGAAATGTTTTGTTTCTCTCTTTCTCTCTGTCTGTCTGTGAACGGATACCTGTGTTCTTCCTATCTGTTGACTATCATAACTAATGTAAACACAAGAATTCAAGTCCTGTTAGGTTCTTTTTTTCAGTTCTCTTGGGGAATGCCCAGTAGCAGAATATAGTAATTGCTTTCTATTTTACTTTTTTTTGTCTGTAGTCTGGAAAGCTGCTTTAAAAAATTATTAACATACCAATGCAAAGGGAAAGCAGTCAATTTACAGAGTATTATACAGACCTCATTATTGAGAGTATTTAGATCTGCCACAAGTCATAAGAGTTGCTGAACTGTTGAAAATGGGAACATACTGATATACTCCTAGCTCTTCTCATGTCCATGAGGAAGTCAGGCTCTGAGAGTTTGGTCTCATATAGACATTGAGTTAGAACTCAAGAATCCAAAGGCCTATGAGTGCAGCAGAGCAAAACAACAACAACAACAACAAACATTCAGGTGCATGTGAAAGGGAGACGAAAGAGGATTCCAGAGTTCACAGGAAGAATGAGAGGCCATTAGAGAATTAGGTAGAGATTAGTTAAAAGGCCAACCAAAGACATTTGAGGTACTATAGGGATTACAAGGAATTGATCAGAGATCCCAGATGCTTTACTTACAAACTTGAGAAGGTCTGGAGCAGGACACTCATAAGCCGAGGATATGGAATTAGAATAGCACCATCATTTTTGGTGCTGTCTTTAGTAAGTAATGTTACAGCTGCTGGAGGAAGGGGCAGATAAGACACAAGGAAAACTCACTCTTCTTAGTGGAAACCACAAATGCAGGATGGACTGAGAGGTGATTGTGCGACTGGAACTGATTTTAAGGAGAGATCATGAAACATGTGATGGATAAATAAAGCCACTTATTAGCTATTTCTAGCTTGCGCTCTTCTGTATCAAGGATCTTAGCTCCTCATACTGACTGACACATATAATCAGTGCTCAGGAAATGGCTGCCATACTCAACTGAAGTTGAAATGTGGTGTGTGAATCTTTTGATGGAAAATGAACTCAGATGTTCAAATCCCAGTTAATCATCCATGAAACTTAACAAATGTAAATTGAAATTTCTCACATGTCCTTCTCCACCATAATTAATGAGCAGAATATTCTGAGAAGCAAGAAAACATGCAAGTTGAAAATCTGGTGAAAGAGTAAAGAAATCTGAGACAACAAAACCTTTTAGAAACATCAAAACCCAATGATTTGTCCTTGTATGTGTGGTGGATTGAATATGTATGGCCCCCGTAGACTCATGTGTTTAAATGCTTGGCACATAGGCAGTGGCACTATTAGGAGGTGTGGGGTTGTTAGAGTGCATATGGCCTTGCTGGAGGAAGTGTGTCACTGTAAGGGTTGGTTTTGAGGTCTACAATACTCTAGATGTGCTCAATGTGGCACATAGTCTCCTTCTGCTGCCTTCAGATCAAGACATAGAACTCTTAGCTCCTCCAGCACCATGTCTGCCTGCGTGCCACCAAGTTTCTTGCCATGATAATAGACTAAACCTCTGAAACTGTAAGCCAGCCCCAGTTATTTGTTTTCCTTTATAAGAGTTTCTATGATCATAATGTCTTATCATAGCAATAAAACTCTAACAAAGACAGTAGGGGAAAACAATAAATGGCCACCACTGCTTTGGGCATTCTCAGTGAGCTCTCACTGGATGCCAAGACTGCTAGAAGAGCTTGCTGAGAAGCTACCGTCTCACCTTCTCATCGGGCTCTGTAGGGACAGGTTTCTCTGAGTTTGTGTTTTCATAGGGCAGCATACGAGGGCTGTGGCTGGCTGCAGCATGGCATCTCTGAGGAGGACGGTGTTGCATGAAACTTGTATGGTCTGGAAAGAGATTATACTTAAATGCAGTTGCATTGCTATCTCAATCTGTCTCCCTCATCACTTCTGCCTGTCTGTGGCCATCTTTGTGGACTAGACAACACCTTCTCACCAGGGACTGCAGTGCTCCCAGGATTACTCCTCTACTTCTACATTCTCCCTCCCCAAACTGAACCTGAAGTAATCTTCCAGAACCGTAATTGTGTAGTTGGGGAGTTAGCTCAGTGGGTAAAAGTGTTTGCCTTACAGCTGTGATGAGATTTCAAATCCTTAGAACTCATGTAAAAGCCAGATGCTATTGGACAACTTTATTCCCAGCATTCCTACCAGGAAATGGTAGGCAGAGACAGGCGAATCCCCAGAAGCTTACAGACCACCAAATTGATGGGTGGGGTGGCTTAAAATCCTAGGGGTGTGATCAGAGTGCCATCTCTCTTCTGGTCCACTCCTACACATATAGCAGTCACAGACCAGCACTTTGCACCCCACCCCACAGCTCTGCCTGCCTACCAGGAGGCCAGCTCAAACTCGAAACACACAGTTCCATTTGTCTCCTAGGAGGCCTGCTACAACCCAGGACACCTAGGCCAGCCAACACCAGAGACAATCAGATGGTGAAATACAAGTGTAAAAACATAATCAATAGAAGACAATGCAATATGGCACCATGAGAACCCCACACCCATCATCCTACTACAGCAAGCCCTGAATATCCTAACACACCTGAAGAGCAAGACTGTGACCTTAAATCCCATCTCATAAAGATGATAAAGGCTTTTAAAGAAGATATAAATAATTCCCTTAAAGAACTATAGGAAAACATAGTCAAACAGGTTGAAGGCCTTAAATAGGAAACAAATAAATCCCTTAAAAAATACAGGAAAATATAATCAAACAGGCAAAGGAAATGAATAAAACAGTCCAAGAACTAAAAATGGAAATAGAAGCAACAAAGAAAACACAAATGGAGGTAACCCTGGAGATGGAAATCCTGGAGATGGAAACCCTGGAGATGGAAAGGGAACAGGAAGATGCCAGCATCACCAACAGAATACAAGAGATGGAAGAGAGAATTTCAGGTATAGATAATACTATAGAAGAAATGGATACATTGATCAAAGAAAATGCCAAATGTAAAAGTTCCTAACTCAAAACATACAGGAAGTTTGGGACACTGTGAAAAGACCAAACCAAAGGATAACAGGAATAGAATAGGGTGAAGATTCCCAGCTCAAAGGGTCAAAACATCTTCAACACAGAAAAAACTTCCCAAACCTAAAGAAAGAAATGGCTATAAACATACAAGAAGCTTACAGAACACCAAATAGATTTGACCAGAAAAGAAAATCCTCTCACCATATAATAATCAAAGCACTAAATATACAGAACAAAGAGAGACTATTAAAAGCTGCAATTAAAAATGTCAAGTAACATATAAAGGCAGACCTATCAGAATTATACCTGATTTCTCAACAGAGACTCTAAATGCCAGAAGATTCTGGACAGATGTGTAATAGATTCTAAGAGACCAGCACAGACTACTGTATTCAGCAAAACTCTCAACCATCATAAATTGAGAAACCAAGATATTCCATGACAAAACCAAATTTAAATAATGTCTTTCTACTTACAGAGAATACTAGAAGGAAAATTCAAACACAAGGAGGGTAACTATATCCTAGAAAACAAACAAAAAAAATTAATCATCTCACAGCAGAACAAAAAGAAGAGAAACTCAGACACATACACTAATACCTTCAATATCAAAGGAACAGGAACTAACAATCATTAGTCATTAATGTCTCTCAACATCAATGGATTCAATTCACCAATAAAAAGACACAGGCTAACAAACTGGGTATGTAAACAAGATCCATCATTCTGATGCATACAAAAAGCACACCTCAGCAACAAAGATAGATATAACTTCAGCATAAAAGGCTGGAAAATGTTTTCTAAGGAAACAGACCCAATAAACAAGCTGGTATAGCTTTTCTAAAATTGAATAAAATAGACTTCAACCACTAATCTATCAAAAGAAATGAGGAAGACACATCATTCTCATCAAAGGAAAAATCCACCAAGATGAAGTCTCAATTCTAAACATCTATGCCCCAATGCAAGGGCACCCAAATTCATAACGATCACTTTACTAAAGCCCAAATAACACATTGAACCTCACACAATAATAGTAGAAGACTTCAACACCTTATTTTCACGAATGGACAGGTTATTGAAACAGAAACTAAACAGAGAAACAGTGAAACTAACAGATTTTATGAAACAAATGGATTTAACTGATATCCACAGAAACTTTTACCCCAAACCAAAAGAGTATGTCTTCTTCTCAGCACCTCATAGAACCTACTCCAAAACTGACCATATAATCCGGCACAAAGCAAGCTTCAACAGATACAAGATTAAAATAACCCCTTGCCTTCTGTCAGATCTTCATGGATTAAGGCTAGACTTCAACAACAGAAACAACAGAAAGTCCGCTTACTCATAGAAACTTAACAGCTCTCTACTCAGTGATCACTTGGTCAGGGAAGAACTATGTTGAAGTTTGCCCTGTTGCTATGTATTGTAATGCTAAGCACAGGCCCCCAAGACCTGGTTGCCCCAGAGATGAGAGAGACCACATATAGACCTAAATGATGCTATATAAACTTGCCCTAAGTTATTTCTGATTGATGAATAAAGATTCTGACAGCCAATAGCTTTACAAAAGAGACATAGGCGGGGTTTGGGGTCTGGGCTTAGGATCAGAGGAAAACCACAAAGAAGAGAAGAAGTGAGGAGGAAAAGACAAATGGCATGGGTTAGGAGTCAAGAAAACATGGCCCCGAGGGCTGGCCAATAGGAGTTAAGATCAGCCCAGATGAAATATAGTAAGAAATAACTCAGGGTTATCAACAGAATAGTAGATTCTAATAGCATAAAGGGTAGATACCTGCCCAGCTCTTGTGCTATTTAAGGGTTATTGTAAATAATAAAAGTTGTGTGTCTTTGATCTGAATGATCAAAGCTAGGGTAGAAACCCTTAATAGGAATTAAAATTTTCTACAACAGAAATAAAGAAAGAAGTTAAAGATTTTCTAGAATTCAATGAAAATGAAAGCACAGCATACCCAAACTTATATGATACAATGAAAGCAGTGCTATGAGGAAACTTCATAACACTAAGTGCCTTCATAAAGATATTGGAGAGAACTTACACTAACAACTTAACAGTACACCTGAAAGCTCTGTAACTAAAGGAAGCAAACACACCCAAGAGGGTTAGATGACAGGAAATAGTCAAACACAGGGCTGAAATTAATCGATTTGAAACAAAGAGAACAATACAAAGAATCAACAAAATCAGGAGCTGGTTCTTTGAGAATGTTAATAAGATAGACAAACCTTTCATTAAACTAATTAAAAGGCACAGAGACATATCCAAATTAACAAAATCAGAAATGAAAAGGGAGACATAACAACAGAGGAAATTGAAGGTTCATTAGGTCTTACTTCAAAAGCTTGTACTCCACAAAACTGTAAAATCTAAGTGAAATGGATGAATTTTTAGACACATACCACATACCAAAGTTAAATCAAGATCAGGTAAACTATCTAAACAGTCCCATAATCCCTAAGGAAATAGAAATAGTCAGTAAAAGTCTCCCAACCCCAAAAAGCCCAAGGGCAGATGCTTTTAGTGAAGAACTCTACCAAACTTTCAAAGAATTGCTTTTTTTTTTTTGATATACACATATATATATAGCTGATATACTTTGAAAGTTTCTACAAAATAGAAAACTCTGGAGTGCAGAAGTTAAGAAAATAACCTTCATACTGAAAATATATCCTTAAAAAACAAAACCAAACCTCTGTACAAATGCAGCGGAGCATACATGTTTGAAAAGATGGTATTAAGGCGTGAGGCGTCGCAAGTCTCTTAGAAATGTGTGAACGCGGGGCTGCTAAGTTGAAAAGTCATTTTCAAAAAAATGCGAGTGAAAACTTCATGGATATAAAAATATTTCAGTGTGCTATTTGATAACATTCTTCTTCACTTGCAGGTTTTGCACGCATGCCAACCTGGCATGTTCTTTCTTCATAAATAATAAAGTGTTCCTTCAGCAGGGTTTGGTGGCTTGCCTCGGCTCTGGTCCCCGGTCTCAGTAAGTCTGGTAGACGTCGTGGATGGGCACCTGGAGAGCAGCGGGGAAGGCCTGAGGTATGTAGCCGGCGTAGCCCCCGTACACAACGGCCGCGGTGTTCTTCTGTAGTGTGGCGATTGTGGCAGTGGCAGGAGCAGCAAAGGGGACGTAGCTGGCCCCGTAGATGCCGGTGGTGGGGATTCTCTGAACATTTGATGCCACAGTGTACACAGGAGTTATTGGACAGCCCTGGAAAGGTGGCGGTGTGGATACTGCAGGAATGACGGCAGCAGCTGTGGCGGCAGCAGTGGCGGGGTCAGGCTGCACCGCGATGGGGCTGATCATGTGTTCCATTGTGTGGATCTTGCCATCTTCAAGTATTTTCGGGGCTGGGGCTGCCTGGAACGTGGAGTACTGGGCACCGATGGCAGGGATGGCCACTGTGCCAGGCTTTATAGCAACTGGATTGACAGTAGAGATTTCCAAATTCGGAACAAGCTCATATCCTTTTTCTTGCTGTTTGCCTTTGCCTTTGTGATATCGGCTATATATACCACGGCCAGCAGAATATCCTCCGAGGTAGGAACCCCTGGGCCCTGGGGTTCTGTTTCCAGCTGCGCCTCTCCCTCGGCCTCTTATGCTGCCTGTTTTCACGAAGTAGTCCCGGTTGGGCCCGATGAGAGCGTTGTAGGGGTAGCCATAATAGGCCAGTGTGTAGGGGTCACAGGAGTACACGTAGCTGGGCTGCTGTGCTACCGCCTCAGCTGAGCCGCCACCACCCTTAGCTGCCTTCTGGTAGCGGGAGTACTGCTCCTTGTCCACAGGTTTGGCCAGCGTGACTTCTAAGCAGGAACCCTCCAGCTCCGTGCCATTGAGGTTCTTCATTGCATGCACAGCATCCTCACGGCTAGTGAAGTGCACGAAGGCGTAGTCACGGATCTTCTTGACCCTTTCCACGCAGCCTGGGTTGAACTGGCCAAAGCTCCTCTTGATGGTCTCCTCAGTGGTCTCGATCATGAGGTTGCGCACATAGAGAATCTTCACCGCCTGCATCACGTCTTCGTCCACATCAATCTCTGGCTCGGCCCAGTCCACAGCTATCTGGTGGCCCCACAGTTGGATACGACCCGGCATGAGCTTGCGGCGTGCCATTGCTGCAGCACGATGGCTCTCATACTCCACAAAGGCGAAGCCTCGGTTTTTCATCTTGTCTGCGACACTGGCATACACAATCACATTAAGCACGCCCTCGGTGACCTTGGCGATCTCCTCCAGGATCTCCCCGCGCTTCTTCATCTTGGGGATGCCACCGATGAAGAGGCGGCAGTTGTCCACACTGCAGCACACCCCCAGCAGACGGCCGGGGCGGATCTCTTAGTTGTTGAGCTCATGAACAGCTCGCTTGGCCTCGTGCTTGTGGCAGTACATCACGAAGGCATAGTCGCGGTTCTTGCCATCGAAATCCATCGTGAGGCGCAGCTCATAGATGCGACCTACGGTCTCAAACACAGGTACCAGCTCATCTTCATACACATCACGTGAGATCTTGCCCACGAAGACCTCACAGCCACGCTGGGGATGCGGGCCATCCCAGCCAGGCGTGGGTCCACCATACTTGCGCTGCCCATTCTCCTGTACCATGCTGTAGCCTGTGTGCTCCATCAGTGCCAACAGTGCAGCCTCGTTGGGTGTGCCCGCCACACCCTCCGGAACCTTGGTGGAGGACCCCACTGTTGGATCACTGTTCATGACTGTGGTGGAATCTTCTGCAGTCATAATGTCAAAGGCATCCACAGCTGGTGGAAACCAAAAGTCACCAATTCGATTGGCCCTGGTTCTTTATATGGAAGTTAGAACAAGAGAATTCGTGAAGATTCAGGCAGCTCGCTTGGGATTTCTCTGTTCAGTTCTTGAAGAGTCCTTTGAGGCAAACCCTTTCCAGGCTTGGATCTGGATGCACAGGCTAACTGCGACCGCAGCCCGGCTTGGCTTCAGTAACCTTTTCTCAAAGAATTGCTAATACCAATACTTCTTAAACTATTCGGCAAAGCAGAAACAGAAGGAATAATACCTAATTCATTCTATGAGGTCACAGTTACCCTGATACCTATACCACACAAAGACCTAACAAAGGAAGAGAACGTCAGACAAATTTCACTTACAAACATCAACACAAAAATTCTCAATAAAATTCTTGCAAATCGAATCCAAGAAAACATCAACACCGTGATCAAGTAGGGTATATCCCAGGGGTGGTTCAATATACAAAAATCCATCAATGTAATCCACCATATAAACAAACTGAAAAAAATCACATGATCATCTCATTAGATGCTGAAAAAGCCTTTGACAAAATCCAACATCGCTTCATGTTAAAAGCCTTGGAGATATCAGGGATTCAAGGCACATACCTAAACATAATAAAAAACGATGCACAGAAAACCAATAGCCAACATCAAATTAAATGGAGAGAAACTTGAAGTAATCTCACTAAAACCAGGGACAAGACAAAGCTGCCCACTCTCTCTCTATTCAGTAAAGTACTTGAAGTTCTAGCTAGAGTAATAAAAGAACAAACAGAGATTAAGGGGATACAAATTGGAAAGGAAGAAGTCCAAGTATCACTATTTGCAGATGATATGATAGTATATTCAAGAAGTCCCCAAAATTCCACCAGAGAACTCCTACAGCTGAAAAGCAATTTCAGCAAAGTAGTTGGGTATAAAACTAACTCAAAGAAATCAATAGCCCTCCTTTACACAAATGATAATTAGGTAGAAGAAGGAATTTGGGAAACAACAGCCTTCCCAATAGCCACAAATAATATAAAAATAAATACCTTGGTATAACTCTAACCAAGCAATTAAAAGATCTGTATGAAAAGAACTTCAAGTCCCTGAAGAAAGAAATTGAAGAAGATATCAGAAGATGGAACAATCTTCTACGGTCATGTATTGGTAGAATTAACATAGTGAAAAAGTGGCCATCTTACCAAAAGCAATCAACAGACTCAATGGAATCTTCATCAAAATTCCAACAATATTTTTCAGACATTGAAAGAGCAATTTTCAACTTCATATGGAACAACAAAAAACCCAGAACATACAGAACAATCCTGAACAATAAAAGAATCTCTGGAGGAATCACCATCCCTGACATCAAGCTGTACAACAGAGCAATAGTATAAAATACAGATAAATAGTGCATAGTATTGGTACAGAAACAGACAGGCTGATCAATGAAATAGAATCAAAGGCCCACACTCCTATGGACACTTGATTTTTGACAAAGGCGCCAAAACCATACATTGTAGAAAAGAAAGAATCTTCAACAAATGGTGTTGGTTTAACTGGATGTCTGCATGTAGAAGAATGCAAATAGATCCATATTTATCACCCTGCACAAAACTCTAGTCCAAATGGATCAAAGACCTCAACATAAAACCGGATACACTAAATCTAAGCGAAAATGGGAAATAGCCTTGAACATATTGGTTCAGGAGACAATTTCCTGAACAGAACACCAATGGCGCAGGCCCTAAGATTGATAAATAGGACCTCATGAAACTGAAAACTTCTGTAAGGCAAGGGACAACATCAACAGGATAAAACAGTAGCTTTCAGGTTAGCAAAAAATCTTAACTAGCCCAACATCCAGTAGAGGGCTAATATCCAAAATACATACAGAACTCAAGATAAAATCCAACAAACCAAGTAACCCAATTTTAAAAATGGGGTGCAGAGCTATGATGGCTATTTCTAGATGTCAATTTGACTACATCTGAAATGAATTACAATCCAGAAATGGAGGGCACACTTGTGATACAGATCTTGAGGCTGGAAGACACAGGCTTCTAACCCAGATCTTGACATGGAGATCTTGAGGCATAGTGGCCATGAAAAGTTTAGGCCTTGGCAAGGTAGAACACACCTTTAACCCCAGGAGACTGAGGTGGGCAGATCTCTGAGTTTAAGGCCAGCCTAGGACAAAGCAAGTTCCATATCCAGGCCTGGTGGTACACACCTTTAATCTGGGCCACACCTTCTGCTGGAGGCCTACATAAGGACATTGGAAGAAGGAAGACTCATTCTTTTTTTCCTTCTTGCACTTACTTGCCAGCACATCTGCTGGAACCTACTTCTTTAGGATTCCAGCTTATACAGAAGACCAGCTGAAACAACAAACCTTGTGGAACTGTGTTGGGAGCCGACTCTGAGCAGAAAGCGGCTATCATCTTTGCAGCCATCTTGAGCCATATACCCTAACAAGAGACTTGTTTTTAACAGCCTACAACAGCTGAGCACACTCTGATATTTATCTTGCTTTTCTTACATATCTTCTTTTGTTGTTTATTGCCCCCAGCTGCAGAGTGCACGTGGTAAAGCATCTTCAGCTGCGTTCCCCTGCTTGTGCTTATATATACCCATGATTTCCTTTCAATAAAGGCGAGACTCAAGGAGAGACTCAAGGAGAGACTTGAGGAAAAAAATAGACCAGACTCTGTCTCGTTTCCATCCTTTGCACCTCTCTGTCCCCACTCTCTCTTGCTAGACCCTGACCCACAAATTGAAGCACCAGCTCGGGCAGATATAGGGTGGCCCCCAAACATGGGGCAGCTCGGCCGCTACAGAACTGAACAACTACTAGATTTTTGGACTTCCTATTCACATCTGACCATAGTTGTATTAATTGGGACTATAGACTGTAAGTCATTCCAATAAATTCCCTTAACATATCGAGACATTCCCTAAGTTCTGTGGCTCTAGAGAATCTCAACTAAAACAGGAGCTAAACAGGATTCTCAAAAGAGGAATCTCAAATGTCTGAGAAGCACTTAAAGAAATGTTCAACATCCTTAGCCATCAGGGAAATGCAAATCAAAATGACCCTGAGATTCTACCTTACACTAATCAGAATGGCTAAGATCAAGAACTCAAGGGACAGCACATACTGACAAGGATGTGGAAAAAAGGGAACACTTTGTCATTGCTGGTGGGATTGCAGACTTGTACAACGACTTTGGAAATCAATCTGGCAGTTTCTCATAAAATTGGAAATAGTACTACCTGAATACCCAGCTGTACTGCTCCTGGGCATATATCCAAAAGATGCTCCACCGTACCACAAGAATACGTGCTCCACTAAGTTCATAGCAGTCTTAATAAAAGCCAGAAATTGGAAACAACCAAGATATCCCTCAACTGAAGAATGGATACAGAAAAGGTGGTTTATTTACACAATGGATACTATTCAGTTTTTAAAAGCAAGGAGATCATGAATTTTGCAGGCAAATTTTGCAGGCAAAACCCCAAAGGACATGTATAGTATGTATTCACTGATAAGTGGATATTAGCCGTAAAGTGTAGAATAACCATGATATACTCCACAAACCCAAAGAACTTAAAGAAGAAGGAAGGCCCAAGCAAAGATGCTTGAATCACACTTAGAAGAAGAAACAAAATTGTCATAGGAGGCAGAGGGAGAGAGGGAACTGGGTGGGAGAAGGAAAGGCGACAGGAATGGAGAGGCAGGGTGAGGTGTGGGGAGAGACAGGAGAGATGCCCAGAGGACCTTGAGAATGAATGGAAATCTGCAGCTGCAGGGGGTGGGTGGGGAGGTGGGAATCTTTAGAAAGTCCCAGAGACCAGGGATGGGGAGGCTCCCAGGAGTCAATGTGTGTGACCTTAGCTGAGATGCTTAACAGTGGGAACACGGAACCTGAAGATGCCACCTCCTGTAGCCAGGCAGGACTCTCAGTGGAGGGATAAGGACGTCAACCCACCCACAAAACCTTTGACCCAAAATTTGTCCTATCTAAAGGAAATGCAGGGATGGAACAAAGACTGAAGATCAATAACCAACCAATAACTGGCTTAACTCCAAACCCATCCCACAGGCAAGCACCAATCATTGACATTATTAATGATACCCTGTTGTTATGCTTACAGACAGGAGCCTAGCATAACTGTCCTTTGAGAGGCTCTACCTAGCAGCAGATTGAAACAGATGCACATACCCACAGCCAAACATTGGGCAGAGGTCGGGGACACCTACAGAATAGTTGAGGGAAGGATTGAAGGCCCTGAAGAGGGTGGAAACACCACAGGAAGACCAACAGAGTCAACTAGCCTGGACCCCTGGGAATTCTCAGATACTGAGCTACCAACCGAAGAACATACATGGCTCCGAACGAGGTGCCTGGTACATATGTAGCAGATGTGCAGGTCAGTCCCCACGACTGCCTTGTACTGGCCTCAGTAGGAGAGGATGAGCCTAATCTGGCAGAGACTTAGTATGTGGGGAGGAAACATCATCTCAGAGGAGTGAGGGAAGGACCTGGAGGGGAAGTAGTGTTTGGGATCTAAATAAATAAATAACTTAAAAATCTATCAAAAAAAAAATCCTAGGGGTGTGCTGATCATATATCCAGAATCTAAGAGAAATAACACATGAAAGGTGGGAGTCATGCAGCATGCCATCCCAAGAGAAAGCCTACTGACCTTTATTAGTGAGAAGAACATTGACTTCAAAACTTTCATGTAAGTCATGCTGGAGCAGAATTCAGGATGGGAGTGTGTTATTTAAATAGCAGTGACTGACTGTCTTTTCACTGTGGCTCAGAACAGTAAGCACAAAGTTGAGAGGAGAAATCGGCCTTATCAGCATTTCCTATTACTCAGTCCGTGCTTTGTGCCCAGCAGAACTCAGTGATTATGAATTTTTCATGAAATTATGGCAACTGATTCATTATCGCTCAACCCCGTATGCCTTGCTTAAATATTTAAGAAGTCCTATTTTTAAAAAGAGCATTTGGCAATAATTATGCATTTACGGTCTGTTCACAGAACTAGTTAAATGGAACAATGTCAAAATTGCCACACAATCCCCCGAATGCCACTGATCTGGATCTGTGTCAGATGACGAGTTTGTGAATGAATGATTCGAAGCATGCTCTCTGTACTCCAGAAAGAGGAGTCATCGATTTTACCTCCTCAGAATGAGAGCAGCTAAGCTGCTGAGTCCTTCCTACGTGAGACATTTGAGGTTGATCATCCTACAAAGCCTGGAAGAGGGAGGGTGGCCCTAATGAAGAGATTGGCAAAAGGTGAAGAGTATTGAGGTTGGTTGGTTGACACCCCAAGAGGCAAAACAGCCCGATTAATGCAGGCTTGGAGTAAAGCTGTACTGCTGCCAACAATTTCTAATTTTAAATTAAATTCTAATTTTAATTAAAAAATTAGTTTTTATTTAAAATTAAATTTAAATTTTAAAGTAAAATTCTTATGCAGCTCCATGTTTTGGCATGAACTCTGACCCTTGCTATCAGCTTGAGGGTGCTAACTTGTGAGTGCTGCAAATATTACCACAGAGAAAGCTGCCTATCCATCTGGAGCCACTTATAGGACAGCATTTAAAAATCAGGCATTGTGTCAGTACTCATTAGAAAATTTCAACTTATATTTATATACAATTAAAAATTAACTTTATAGGGATAAAAGCCACATGCTTGTTTTCAAAACAAAAGAAATTTAAACTAAAAGCAGACAAAAAAAAATCATCCACACTTTCAAATCGAAACATCAATTTTGTTAGTAACTTGGCATATAATAAAACCCCTCTTCTAGTATATACATATAACAAATCTGTTTACTTGAATTTTTTATGGTTTAGCTTGAGTTAATTTATCAATACATTGGGCCAATTGCATTTATCTATAAGGAAGCTACCCAGAAACAAACTAAACATACCCAAGATTTTCCATTTGTAAGATAAGAATCATGACATCAGCATCTACAGAGATGTAGACCTCACTCTCTTATATAAATGCTCACCCTTAAGGCAGCTACATGAGTCCCAGTGGGGGCGCTGAGCCCACTAAACTGAGAATCTGTGAGTGTAAATGACACATCATCTTCTGCCCCATCATTGCAAAGTCTGAAGAATCAGAGATGAACTTCCACTCAGCAGAATGAATATTTGCTTAGTAAGCTGATGGAGAAGCGTTGGAGGGTCAGTGGAAGGACGGGGCTGCCTCTACTGTGTATCTTTTGGGAGTGGCCACATTTTGAGTACTGACCATGTGTTTAGTGGGTGTTTATGGGTGGAAAGAGAAAATAGTGGAGAGAAACCATCTCCGCTGCCCCCTCTAGGCTTTCTTAAGAAGTCTAGCTTCCCTTTTGATGGCTTTTCTCCCCAATCAGCCTGCACATTTCTGGCACTGTGAAGTCTAGCAGCAGGGAGGAAGTCAAAAACATTCTTTCTGAGATGTTTTTCTTGATATTATTTCATCTATGTGGATTAATGTTTTGCCTGCTTCTACGTTCTGTGCACACAAATGATATTCTGGGACAGTGGACTGGACTCCTGGTGGTCAGGGCCATTCCTGTAACACTGTGGTCCCAGACTCTGCTTTCTTTGCTTTGTATCTGTGCATGCTTTGATCTTTAAGATCAAGGCTCTCTAATCTGCTCTAAGCTATGATTCTAACTCTGAAACACACGTTGTTCAAAACTCACAAGTCAAGCCCTTTCTGGCTCTGTTCATCCCAGGTACTCTCCACATGGACACCCCAACCGTCTCATCTTCACATGCTTAAATCTGACCTTCAGCACACCTGTGGCTGACATTGGAGTTCAGGGCTGGAAGGCCATGAGTCAATCACAGCTTTCTTTGACCACTCATACCAGGTGTGTAGTATAACTGTAATCTCAATATTTGGGACGTAGAGACAGGAGGGTCAGGAGTTCAAGGCCAGTTTAGGCTACACAGTGAGTTTAAGACTATCATTCTAGAGCCGGAGAGATGGTTCAGCAGTTAAGGGCACTGATTGTTCTTTCAGAGGTCCTGAGTTCAATTCCCAGCAACCACATGGTGGCTCACAGCCATTTGTAATGAAATCTGATGGCCTCTTCTGGTGTGTCTGAACACAGCAACAGTGTACTTGTGTACATTAAATAAATCTTAAAAAAAAAGACCATCCTAAATTACATGAGACCCAGCCTTGAAGAAGAAGCAGGAGAAGAGGGAGGAGGAGGAGGAAAGGGAAGAAAAAAAATCCCACTTGGGGGAAAGTCCCATTATCATTGTGTGCATTGAAAAAAATAAATTTATCACCTGGGCCTTAGCTGCTTTAGTGTAGGGCAAACCCGGAATGAGGCATGATGGGAAGCAAGCATGTAACTCTGGTGCTCACTGATGTCATTTGGGGAAGAGGAAAAAGGGAACAAAGAAAAGAAGGGAGGATATTAAAATAGGAGTGTGTCAAGAGGAAAGCTGAGTGTGCCTGGGTGTATATTGTATTGATACTAGTTTATGAGTTTTTATTCACATCCTATCAGTGAGAGTGTAAGCTCAAAGGATTAATTGACTTTAATGGCCTTACTGAAGAGAGAGAGGCAGATTTGGGACCAGAGCAATGGTGCTCTGCCCTCTTTCACTGTATTCCATGGAGTCTGCTGCTCACAGCCTCAAACACTCTTTTCTAGCCCAACAGAGAGACATGGACACAGCATTTCCCTGGCACACAGAATAATCAAGAGGGGAAATGCACACCACAGAAGTAGCCGAGACAAACGACACACGGATAATCCTGAGAGCCCCTGGGCAGGCACAGGGCTGTGTTTCTACTCAGCTTCATCCACAGACATGTTAGTCTTCCAAGTTTTACATCATGATCAGTAAGAGGGATTGTTTAAGTTATTAAGGTCATTTAAAAAAAATCATTTTACAGATTTCTTTTCTTGAGATAAAGCTGTTATTACACCCAATATGTTGTAGAAAATCATCCACACCTGTTGGTGAAGATGGAGCGAGCACAGAGTACTCACGAACTCTTGGTGACTAACGGTGAATCCATCCCAGTTCTGGGGAAGATCAGGTGTAGTATGTCTGCATCAGTTTAATCAGTTTAACTGATGCACTTACTTTGCAAAAATATTTCCGAGGCAGTGAAAGAGAAACACAGCCGAAGACACAGTTATTTCTCTTTCAGGAAGAACTGAGCCTATTGTATTTCTGAAAAGACATCAATACTATGGCTTTTAACAGTAATGCTTATGAGAGGATTATTTTATGATGAAGTAAAGTAAAAAGTAAGTTGTGTCCCTTTAACACACAAATGCAATATTATTAGCCAGTGAAAATGAGAGCGTCACAACTGTACACATCAGCTCAGTGGCTCCAGTTCACAGACATCCAGTCACCACGTAGGACTCTCATGGAGTGCTGGCTTACCTGTTTATATGACGATCCTTACTTACAATGTCCTTACCTCTGGCTTGTATGCTGTACTTTCCTGGCATGTAGGAAGAGCTAAAGAAAATGTCAGAATTAGAATGTTAGCATCCCTGTGACAGCCAAAATCCCACTTATGGACGAAGTTAATGGCAACATCTTAAGCTGACATTTATAAAGTACTCATATTTCACTGAACTCATTCAAAGAATTGTCAGTTTTCTAAATAGCAAGGCATTGGTTTTTCCTCTCCTCTCTCAGGTCTGGCAAGTGTTAGCCGTGGATTTAAGGGACTGATGGGCAGTGTTTCCCTTTGTTATTTCCATGAGAACATGTCATAACTCTTTGCTTTGTTAAGCTGAGTGTGGTCTTGCCTTTTAGCTACACACATAGACACTAACACCCATGTTCCCCGGGGCTCATATTCTTTAAATTTCTAGTGGTGCAGTCAGCTACAGATAGGAAGAGGTGCACAGAAGTCCATGCCTTTTGATAATGTGAGCTGGATGAGAACAGAATGCAGGGGATCATAAGGAACTCCACACCAAAAGAGGGATTATGAAAATATAACAGAAGGCAATCAAAACAGCAAGATGCACTTCTAATTACAAAAGTGGTGTGGCCAGGATGGCTCGTCCCGGTCTGTGCTTTGCACCTCACTCTAATTTTCTAGGTCACTTTGCATTACAGCCAGCATCAACGTAAGCTCCAGGTTCTAATAGAATTTCATCTAATTACACGAGTCATGCTCTATCCCAAGGATTGTGCTACTGGAGCCTCTGGGCTAATTAAAAGCAACTTGACCTTTTCATAGCGCCAGTGAAATCAACTGAGTACGTATCTACTTTTTGTTGTCCCCGCAGAAGCCCAAGGACCATACAGCTGGCTCTATAATTGACAATACTCGAAGGTTATCTGAGGACCAGACGGTGCGGCCATCACCACTTACGTTCTTGACATCCTAGCTCTTGACTGGCAAAACCCACATCCCCTCACAAGGAGCTGATATATTGTTTCTGTTAAATGTCTGAGGGAAAAAACGAGTCACAAAGTTTCTCTTTGATTTTAAAGAATTTGTAGGGAGTGTTAAAAGACATGGGTGTCCTTATAGAATATTTTAGGTACCAAGCACATAGTTCATAAGAATAAACATGAAACCCTAAACAACTAAAACTGATGTAAAAGTGATGATTCACCTAACAAACGTGTCAAGCACTTTCAAATGAACCTGTGTTTGGGGGACTATAAAGTGAGGAGATATAATTTCTGCTTTAGCGGGGAGGAGTGCATGCAGGGAACACATGACTGTCGAGAATCCTAATGGACCTGACAGATGTCCCAGGAAAGGTATAAGGTGTCAGCTCCTGTGGTGTCGAGAGGTCACACAGGTGAAATTGCTCAGATTGTAAAGGGTAGGGAAGCTTGTTTTGGGAAGGTGGATAGCATTTCAGGAAGACTCAGAGATGAGAAACCATAGGCTATTTTATAAGACTCCAGGGAGAAAGTCTCACACAAATGGGGTGGGATGGATACTCTCTGTGTCAATTGAAGGCTCTTGTAGTAGTCCTGGCAAGAGTTGATGGGGCTAGTCTATGGGGAGAGCTGGGAGGAGAAATTAGTATATTCAAGACATGTTTTGGAGACAGAATTTTGAATTAGAAAAAGGGTTGATGGGAGAGAGAGAGAGAGAGAGAGAGAGAGAGAGAGAGAGAGAGAGAGAGAGGACTTCTTCTTGATAGGGGTGGAAAAGTTTGGGAATGATGTTGGAAATCAGAGCGGATTTCAGCACAACCATCTCATGAAGGGCTGGCTGAATAAGTGGGTGCACAGTGCACAGTTCTGGAGCCAAGCAAGGGGGCTTGGTCAGGAGATAGAGACATCGGAACAATTGACATGAGCATGCCATTGAAATGAGATCCAGGCCTTCAGTGACAGAGAGAGGCCATAAGATGAACTCAGAAGTACCACCAGCATTTAGGGCTGTTCAGGGAGATAAGTCCAAGGAGGAGACTTGGGAGAGGTAGCTAATTAGAAGAACAATTAAAATCAGACTTTGTGTAATAAATCAAATAAATAAAGAAGCTGAAACCACATGAGTAACTACCACAGGTACTGGCCAGATGAAGAAGTACAGTATCCTCTCATCCGAATGTGACTTTCCCTCTTATTAGAAAATTGCAGTAAGAAAGAATGTTGCATCAGATTGGGGCTCATCTAGCAAATAGCCCCCTAAGAGCTACAGAGCAATGGTTCTAATCCCTGCAGGCCAAAGAATAAGTTAGTTACCGAAGGTACAAAAATAGGACAGATCAAAAAATGAGGCAGGCAAAGGGAATAGGGCTTGGGATGTTCCAAGGTTCACAGCCCGGTAATTGTACAGAGAGCAGCTGTTTGCTAGGCTCTTGTTATGTTACTGGCTCTGTTTAAGGCTTAGATACCAACACCATCCAAACCATGTCATCCATCAGTGGTGACATCTGTCAGTCTGAATCCAGTAGGTCCCTCCTAATGGCCCTTCTCATCTATCACTAATGTGGACACTCCAGTAAATATTCATTAAAAATCAAGTCACCATCTCTATTATGGGCATGCACCATCAGAGCATGACTGTTGGGTAGCATTACTAGAATCAAGTTGCTATGGCAGCATGGGATTGGGCTTTGGAGTTGCCCTTAATTTCAGTTACCATCTGAAGAAAGGGTGGAGTGATACTCTGGCTCTAACCTTTGCACGTGACTGATGAAAATAAGGAGAGAAGTAAAATGGAGGAAAGTAAACAGTAGAATACAGGGATAGTGTGGTGGCTGGAGGGCATCTGATGAGGATGTAATATGTAAAGGTGACAGCTGAGGACTGAAGTCACAGCCATTAGCCAGAGTACATAGCACCAACTCAGAATCTTAACTTTGCAGGCTCTAGATTTTGAGAAAGCCACTAATTGTTTATATAGAGGGACCTTGGTCAAGGAATCACCTTTAACTTTTCCTCAGTTGATGTCACAATCAACTGATCAGGTGATTGCATCATCAGAAGTAATTACATCAACAGCTGCTCACCTCTCAGTACTGTTTGAGTGTGTTTGTGGGCTTTGATGCTGTCATGAACTGGGGACAGCTAGAAATGAGCCACCTTTCTGCAAGATTGATGAGTATCTATCCAACTCAGCTAATATTCAAGGTTTTACACCCCTAATTTGCCTGTAACATCCAACCATTTATAAATAGCAGAAAGACAGTAGATTCCAAGGCAGATGGAGATGTCCACACTTTCCATAGCAGAAGGTCAAACATTTCCTGTTTCTTATAAGTCATGTTGTCACTGTCTAAGATCTAAGAAGACATATGTATGTCTGCTGATTTGATACCTAAAAGGTGTTTCTGACTTCTTACTTGGCAACGGCAGTGGACTCTTCTGAGTGTTTTGGTTTTCTGATGGGCAACAAGATTCTGGCTCTGACTCCTTACCTGGCAATGGTAGGTGGACTCTTCTGAGTGTTTTGCCTTGGTGACGGGCAAAAAGACTCTGGCTTTGCCTGGTGATGAAACTCTGGAAAGCATGACATGTTTGGGTCAGATTGCACAGTGAATACAATTGGGAGCTTTTGGGAGTTCACTGGGATAGCTATAATTTAAATTATTTTATTATTATTCTGATGCTTTTGGAAACCAGAAGTAGTACCTTGTGGAGGCTATAAAAATTGCATGATTTACAATCTAAAACACACATGACTGGATTTTCCCAGAAATACAGAATACTACATCAGAAAGCATTTTAGGCATTATTATATGTGAATTAGTTTTGAAAGACTTTGGTTTTGTTATGAACTCATCCACCGATTCCTTTGTTTGTTGGTTCATTCACACAATTTAATGAGTCTTTGCTGAACACTTATAGAATGGGTTCTTCTCTAGAATCTAGAGTTACAGCAGGAAAACCAGATGTGGTTCTTAAACACAAAGGGACCATAAGCAAGCAGAGAAGGAAGAACATTTTGGATAGAATGAGTGACATGAGGAAAATAAATTACACTTTAGGATGTAGGATTAATCTTGTGTGGCTATTGAGGGCCTTCTGAGAGGTGGGTGACATTCTGCTAACAGTGTTGAACCAAAGGACCACTGTGAGGGTCTGCAGGGTCTAGGGATACCCACTGCCTGCACCAGACAACTTGTGTTCTCATTCCCATCCTGTGATAGGGCAGGTGAGTGCCCATGGTTCTGATGTAGGCCAGCAGGTACCAGCTGGTTACAATCTGTTTTTTCAATGTTCCCTCCTTGGTCATTGTCCTAGGTAACTAACTGTCAACGTCACACATCCTTCAGTCATCTTAAGGAAGAGCCTCAATTGAGGAGTTGCCTAGATCAGATTAGCCTATGTGTCTTTGGGAGGGGAGGGTTATCTTGCTAATTGACGAAGGTGGGCCCAGCCCACCATGGGCAGCACCAACACCAGGCAGGTGGGGCTGGGATATCTACAAAAGCTAGCTGAGCAGAAGCCTAGGTGGTGGGTCAGCTAGTGTCATTCCACCATAGTTCTTGCTCTAGGTTCCTGCCTTGCTTTCCTGCCCTGATTTTCCTTAATACAAGTCTGTGACCTCACAGGGTGACCTCAATAGCCCTCCTCCCCCCACCCAACACACAAGTTGCTTTTGGCCGGAATGTTTAATCACAGCAATAGAAGTCACAAGAAAAATCACCAGGTTCAGCCATGCCTCCACATTGGAGTTACTTAGCATACTATTACTGTCCCTGCTTTTCATCATGGATGGATTTTAAGCAGCCATCGATCCTTATGAAAGACATTGAATACACTCTGATGTGAGACTCATAAAGCACTTTTGTGACAGTGAGTCATAAAACCATGGAAGCATACACATACTGACTTAATTTGGGTGTTACTCTATGCTCTGCCCAAGGTTGACCACAGATTGGACATCTCTGACTGAAAGGACTCTGATTACTTGAAATGGCATTTGAGTCAGTGATAGGTGACACACTATCCCATAAAATCACTTAATCACACACCCATAAAATCACTTTTTGTCATCAACAGCTACTTGGATCACCTGCCCCTCTGGAGCTTAATGATGGCAAATTCTTATATTACTAACATCAAAGCATGATGCAAGGATACCTGGATGCCTTAGTGCACTAAAATTTATCATAGATTTCATTTGGTTTTACTTCAGTTGGTAAAAAATCCCCAGTTCTCTATCATGGCCCTTGGAATTCACAGGCCCTGCTTCTAAGTGTTTTAGCTTCTTCAAAGTAAGAGCAGAGCCAGCTAGAGACCCGAATTGTAAATACAACTCAAACCCATATAACTTTATTTCATCTAGACACAAGCTAGAGGGAACCTCAGTTGAGAAAGTGCCCCCCCCCATGGTTGACCTTTGGGGCATTTTCTTGATTATGATTGATGTAGGAGAACCCAGATCATTGTGAGAAGTGCCACTTCAGGACTGGTGGTCCCCAATGCTATAAGAAATCAGGCTGAGCAAACCATTAGGAGCATACCAATAAGTGAGGCTCCCTCACCCCTGCCTCCATGGCCTCTGCATCAACACCTGCCTCCAGGTTCCTGTCTTGTTTGAGTTCCTGCCCTGACTTCTCTCAGGAATAGAGTTTAAACTAGAATCTAGAGTTTAAACCTAAGAATTTAAAGCTGAAATAAACCCCTTTTCCCCAAGTAGTTTATGGTCATGGTGTTTTATCACAGTCTTAGAAAACCTAACTAAGGCACTTACTTGGTGAGTTGGAAAAGGTTTCAGAGTCCCAATCCATTCCTCCTTCATTGACCAATGTGCTTTGCTAATTCTCTGGGATATGAGGCTGGCCTTTCGAATGACAATTTATCTCTTTAAACTAATGGGGAACAGGATTTCCAGGGTAGGCATGAAGGTATGTTTTCTTCTCAGGGTCCTGCTACTTATCAAGCTTTGTGTGTGTGTGTGTGTGTGTGTGTGTGTGTGTGTGTGTGGCATGTGTATGGGTGACATTAGCCTTGGAGATCTCAAGGACTGTGGGACAGCAATGCATCTCCCAAGTAGCATAAGGTTACTGTGGCTTCTTTTGGTTAATGTGTATTGATAAAGACACTTGTCATGCTCCTGATTTTAATCATCCTCCTTACAATAGAGGATGTTGGGATAGCCTTCACAGTCTTACATTCATCTGGATGATATCATCACACAGACCCCAGGCTTTGAATCCTCTCTTTCCATTCAATGCTAATCCTATAGAGCTAGAACCAGAACCTAGTGAGATGGCAGTGGGGTGAAAAAAATACCAAACCGACAATGTAACTAGTTACCTTCTTCTGCTCCAAGGACCTGTGTTGGATTAGAAAAAGATAGAAAAGATAATGGTGAATGGGTGCAGGTAATGGAAAATTTAACCAACACCATGAATATTGGAAATCTTATCAGTGGAGTTTGGGGGAAAGTAGAACAGACTTTTAAGGAGATCTGCAAATAGTTTTTCTTAAAGACTGCATAAAACCCAAGGCATTAGCTTCTGTGTATGATGTAACAAACATGTAGTTGGCCAATGGTGTTAAAGGATGATTTGACTAGTAGAGAACTACTCACTCATAGTTATCCATCTTTAAAATTTTCTTACTTGAACAACTGTATTGGTGAATCACAGTTTTCTGAGAAACCAAATCTGGCCAAGCCGCAAGGATGCTCATGCCATTGTTCATTACAACCAGAGTACTGGAAATAGTCTGCAGGCCCAGAGAAGTAAGAAGTGCTCCCCTGGGAGACGGCTCAGCTGCTGACAGTGTTTGCTGTGCAACTGTGAGGACCTGAGTTCTGATCTCCATGACTCTTGTAAAAGTGGAGCATGGCTACATGTGCCTGTAGCTGCAGTCGTGTGGGAGGAGGGAGCCGAGATGGGCAGATCCTGTGAGACTCTGGCAAGCTGGACCTTGCCAAACTTCAGGGTTTGTGAGAGATCTTAAGGTACTAAGACAGACAGCAACAGAAGAAGAGGCTTGACATCTTCCTCAGGGCTTCACATGCACACAGATGGGCCTGGACACCTGCATACATACCTACCCTCACACACTTGCACAGTGGTACACATGCACATGCATGCACACAAGTACCCAAGCATGCACATGCATGCACGAAGGTACCCACTCGCGTGCTTGTGCACACACACACACACACACACACACCATACATACTAACACAAGCACTAATGCACGCACTAAAGCATGCATCACACACACGCATGCATCCTCAATCACGCAGAAATTGTTCATTTTGGACCTATACTTGGTTATGGAGGTGTTATGCAGGCACAGAAGATATCCACACTAATGGAGTAAGAGTACCCTATCTACAGATTGCATGGGGGTTTGTTTTAAGTGATATGCGTGTGGGTTTAAAGAAAGACTGTAAAGTATGTGTGTATGTGTGTGTATAGCCAACTACGTGATTGTGAGGCTTCTTTACCTTTTTGAAATTTAAAAAAATTAAATTTAATTTAAAAAGTGAACAGAAAATGTTATTTTATTTTTCTTAAGTGCTAGTATTCCTCTTTCCAAACAGTTCCTTTCTCTTTCTTTGATTGAAAATGGTAGACTTCCTGACTGTGATGAAGAATCTATATGTTTATTGGGCTTGCACTCTGACCCCCGCCCCCCACACATTAGCTTCTTTGAGATGGAGTTCCAGTATGTATTTGAGGTCTCAGCTTAAATAGGCAATCCTTCTGCCTTGGCCTCCTACGTGATGGGATTGCATGTGGGTCCCACCATGCCTGGCTTTACCTGCAAACTTCAAAGAAGCAGAGAGCTTTACATGTGTTCCGTGCCTCACTGCAAATAATTTCCAAAAGCCATTCCTGACACTGCCTCTGCTAGGGAGCCCCCAGGAATCAGATAGACAAGGAATTCATGAACTTGGGGGATGGAAAAGTCATGATATGGCTTAGGAACCTTTTGAGATAAAAATGTTCTGATAATAAACAAAACCATACCTTTTTTTTTGTGGGCATAAGTAAGGTTTATTATACCTTTCATCAAAATTTCAAAGGGTTGTAAAGTCTAGAAATATTATGAATCATCGTTTTATAGATAAGTTACAAAGAGGTGGGGCTCTTTGACCAGTTTCCCAGAGTTACCCTGAGAATAAGCTGACCTTGAGCCCAGCTCTCTTGATTCATGTTGGCTCTGGAGACAAGAAACCTTTAGCAGCAATTTGCTTAGAGAGGCATCCTGTATCTTGTTTGATGCTAACCAACTGAAGGCCCTTTTATTTTAAAGACCTCAGCATCCCCAGGATTCTGGACAGAGGGTATGTGTATCACGGATAGCAAATCAAAGCTAATCCACAGGCCAGGTATAAAGGGTAATGAATCTATTCTAAATGAGGGGTTTGAAAGTCTTCCCACTGAGTATTCCCCAGCAGCTCAAAGTGCTCAATCAGATGCAGCAGGAGCTCTCAGGCTTGTCAAAGGCGAGGGGAAGGAGACCTATAAACACCAGGAGTAGCCTGCCTCAGGGAGAGCAGTTGCTTTATTTTGTTGGGGCCCAGCTGATTGTTTTGCTTAAGGGCTTCGAATTCCACATCAAATACAATTAGAAAGCCACAGTGAAATCTCTCTAGTTCTTTTGTTAACTTTTTTTTCTGTTAGCAAACATATTTGAGTGAGGTAAAAGTGTTTTTCTCCTTTGTGCTTTCCCTCTCTCCTCTTTCTTTTCCTTCTTAACCTTTAAAAACCTATTTTCAACCTCTCTACCTTTTCAGGCAGAGTCACAGCCGAAGGGAGCAGATCAGGACGATGGGGTCTCTGGTCATGGTCCCCTATTCTGCCAGCCTTCCAGGCTTTCTTTGCTTAGGGCTGTGTGAAGACCACTTAGACTTCTGACTGTCCTGACTTAGAAAACTGGAATTCCATCTGTGCTTGAGTCCAGGCAGGTAACCTGCAATTTCTGCTGAAATAGATCCTTTTTTTACGCATGCAATCAAGTAGGAGCTTAGTGTGCCCACAAGCATGGCCCTTGCCCTTCCTAGCAGGCTTGTGTGTGTGTGTGTGTTTTCCATACTGGAGAAATGGTCTCCAGCTGCAGCTCACACAAAAACACATAAAGATCTTGGTAAAGTATAAGAATTTGACTGTTATGGTGAAGCCAAGTCCTAGTCCCCCCTCCAAAAAAAAAAGTTGCAATGAAAATTGGCAGCCCCTTGAGCCTCCTGTGCTCCCTGCTGTCTAGGATGATCAGTATCTTGCTTCTTGCAGAAATAATACACAAAATTCCCCCTTTGTTAGATAAAATAGCTACTTACCTTACTGAAGTCTTTTGAGCTTCTCTGCCTGAAAAAAAAAAAGAAAGAAAGAAAAAAGAGAAGAAAAGAAAGAAGGTGTTAAATAAAGGCAATTTATCATGAGCAAGATAAAATCATTGTGAACCTTATAAACCTTTGATTACATTTTCATGGCTAAATTAGCAGCCCATAGTCCAGTGTGATATTCATCACTGCCCTATAAAATGAAACCAGGCTATTTTTCTTGTAATTTTCTAGGGGAAGGGAGAAGTGCTAAGCCAGGATGAAGGCACACTGAAGGACTCACTTTCAGAGGGCTTGAGTCACTACCCACTCATCTTTCCTGACATTGGAGCTTTCATGCCAGATTTCATCAGCTCACTCAGACTTCTGCTTAGCCAGCTCTCAGGTTTTCATTTGGAGAAAGTGAGTTTTAAATACAAAGATGTTAGGGGCACCAAGATCCCTAGATGGTCAGAGAAAGAATGGGGGTGACAAAGAGAGAATGAGACCGAAGAAAAGCCATGAAACTGGATAGGAAGGCCCTGACTGTGCTAGGTGGATGGGTAGCAGGGCAAGCATTAAACATTCAATATGTGGTCAAGCCTCCAGTACTCCAGTATTTGTGTGTGCAGTGTATGTGTCTGTGTGCAGATGTGTGCACATGCGCAGACACACACACACACACACACACACACACACACACACACACAACTTATGTGCTTGTGCATGTGGAGGCCAGTGCTTGGCAGTGAGGTCTTCCTCCGTCACTCTTTTACCTTATTTTTTGAGACAGGATCTCTCACTGGTCTGCTAGGTTGGCCAGACTGTGAGCCAGAGGGAATCTGCTTGCCTCTGTTTCCACAAGTGTTGGGGTTATAGACGTATCTGCTGACACAGCCGACTTTGTATGTGGGTGCTGGGGTTCTGAACTCAGATCCTCACGTTGCGCTGCAAGTGCATTACCCTCTGAGCCTGAGGAAAGTTTGGCTTGCTGGGATTTGAACCAGCACAGTCAGCATGAGGAGTACTCAAAAATCAAATGCATTCATTTTGCAAAGGCCTTTCAAATATTTAAGTGGATTTAACTGAATGAGTAAACAAATCTTGCTCTCTGAGAGTCCCTAAGCTCTCTTGCTTGATTTCCTTTATATGTGTAAGACAACTGGGGTGGCTGTCCTCCTGTTAGATTATACCTTCACTGTACAAAGTCAATGATGAACCCTCACATATTGACTGGGACTCCAGACTTTTGTTCTCACTCACAGAAAGACTGCGAGGGCATTCATCCTGGAAGGTTACCAGAAGAAGAACATGCGACAAAACCGTGAATCTGTGGCATGCAATGGGTAAGAAGAATGTCATATGTGACCAGACCAGTGAGCAAGGCAGGGAGGGTGTGGGCTGAGTATTGTCCCCCTGCCTGAGTGTGTGAGTGAAAAGGAGGGCATGATGGAAGTTAAGATGGTTTCCGCAGTCTCAGTGAGAAGCTGGGCATCTAGAACTTTGGAATTGGACCAGATCAGACAGCCTGACAAACCTCGGCTGCTGGTCTCATGTCTAAGTAACTCCCTTGCTTTGGGGATGGTATGTTTGAGTTATATCCAACAGAATTAAAAAAAAACCACAGTAGCGTGTGGAAGTTCATAACTACATTATCCATAATAGTCAACAGTGAAAGCAGGGCCCAAGGATCCCGCTTAGTGGGTGGGTGGAGTGATTACTTAGAGTGCATTCCATTCTCTCTCCAGCACCACATAAACCAGGCATGGTGCTATAGGACTGTAATCCCAGCACTGAGGAGGTAAAAGCAGGAAGCTTAGTAGTTCAAGGCCAGTCTGGGCTACGTCAGACTGAGTCTAAAAAGAAAGTTTCCTCAGTCTTAATGCCTATCTCAAGTTCCTGTGGGATGGGCACATGCAAAATAAGAGATATTATGAATAATGAGATAGAACCAATATCCATACTGTTATTTATTTTGTTGCAAAACTGAGATTAGCCTCCACATTTTCAATGCTTGAGATTCTGGTGTGTCAAAGATGCTGGTGGGATGGCTTAATGTAAGACATAATATATACAAAGTACATTATATCCTTGCCAGCAAATGGACTCAAGTAACCTTGTATAATGATTTTTTTCCCTTAGTGCAGAAGCTGAGGCTGGAGAGAAGGCACAGAGTCAAGAGTGCTTACTGCTCTTTCAGAGGACACATTTGGTTCCCAGCACCCACAGGCATTAGTTGGCTCAAAGCTGTCTGTCACTTCAGTTCTAGAAATGGGGAGGGTCTCATCTGATGCTCTCTTCTGGCTTCTGTAGAAATCTGAATGCCAGTGATGTTCTCTCTCTCTCTCTCTCTCTCTCTCTCTCTCTCTCTCTCTCTCTCCTTTCTCTTCCTTCCTCCCCTCCACTAATAAGTACAGAGAATACATCTTAAAAATCATAGAAGTAGCTGGATGTGGTGGCCCATGCCTTTAGACCTAGCATTCAGGAGGCAGAGACAGGCAGATCTCTATGAGTTTGAGGCTAGCCTGTTTACAGAGCTAGTTTCAGATGGCTAGGACTACACAGAGAAACCCTGTCTTGAAAAACCAAAAACTGAAACCAAACAAAACCAAAACAAAAAAGCCCCAAACCAAACCAACCAGCCAACCAAAAATCCTAGACGTGATTTTGAAGTTGTGGTTTTCAGTTCAGCACTCGTGGCATTCAGCCCTGTGGAGAGTGTGGACTGTGTCCTGCAGTTTTCTATAATTACGTATTGACTTTACTAAATCAACAAAAAGCGTGAAGGGAAGTTTGGCTGGCTAAGATTTGAACCTGCACCGTCAGCATGAGCCGTATTCAAAAATCAAATATGTTCAACTTACAAAGGCCTTTCAAATATTTAAGTGGATTGAACTGAGTGTGTAAGCAAATCTTGCTCTCTATGATTCTGTACACTAACTTGATTTCATTTATAAGTGTAGGACAGGTGGGGTGGCTGTCCTCCTGTTAGATAAAGCTTTCAATGTTTAAAGTCACTGATGTACCTCACAAATCGAATGGAACTCCAGGACAGGTCAGCTTTGGGATCTTCCACATTAATAAACTGAATTTTCAGGCAGACCCCCAGCACTCTCTGACTCCTTCCATGTAAAGCAGGTGGGCACTCTGGTACCTGGATGCTCCTCTGTTTGCACTGGCTCATGTTGCTTTGTCGAGGGCATCTTGGCATTTCTTTAGTTTCCCATGCTCTGTCTGCCAGAGCTGGTCAATTAAAACGTGACCAGAAATACACAGGGAAAGTTCTAACATGTGTCTCCTTGATTTAACAGGTGCTTAGTTTAACTTTAAAGATACTGCTATCTTCTACAAATGTGGACTTTCTTGAACATTTTTTAGTTATTGGCGTAGTTTGAAACGGATTGGACTAGAATCATTGTTGTGTCATCTATGGCCTCTGCCGTCCATGATAAAGTAAATTTCCTCCATGAACCCAAAATTTAGACAGTAAGAAAGAGGGTTGTTGAAAGTTCTACTGAAAAAAAAAAAAACATGACTCTGTTTCGACTAAGACAGTGCTTCATGTCTGTGTACGCTCTGATGGTTGCACTTGGCTTCATATGAAGCCTCTAGTCTGAGATCACTATAGGATGCCCAGTGGGATCTGACATGATTCGGAGATGTTGTGCTTCTCTACCCAGTTTTTCCTAATAACAATATCTTATAAAACTATAATAAAAATACATATTATGACAATATATATTAATAATAGGTATATACAATAAAATTCATATAAAGATGTTGATGATAACAATTTATGCTTTCAAATCCTTAGTTTCCATCCATAAATGTGAATTGGTATATTTCTGTAACTCACACTTTCTTTCCTTTAAAGGGTAATGCTGTTTTGGATATTTACAAAGATTTCCTTCACTTCCTAAGTCATCATAGTATACGTTGGGGTGAGCTTGATTCCTTGAATAGATGTGGTTCCAGTGTGACTGGCAGAGAAGGAAGAGCACTAGCCAGTCTCCAGGGTGTTTCATGTCCTAAATATGAGATGCTTTACTTAAATTATGTTTTGGTTTGACCCCAACCCACAACCCATTTAGTTCAATGAAACTTGAACAACATGCCGTGGGTACCATGAGCTCTGTATTTCTGTGCCCTCAGTGTATGGGGTACAAAAATACTTTCACACGGTGTATCTGAGTGACTATACACAGAAGCCTGCACAAGGGGCTCAAGATACATGGTTGATTACTTGACATGTGCAAGGGCCTTGGTTCAATTTTAGGAGTACACACATAGACATTCCATCCAGGGGCTGGGTGCCATAGAACACAGAAAATGTGACTACTCAGGATGATGCTGTTGGATGTGTAGTCATTTGAATGAAAATTGCAAAGAGTCCCCAGCCACACCGTTATTCTTTGAGGTTTTCTTTCAGGTTACGTCCGGGAGAGGGTTCAAAATGCCTATTCAAAATGCTATCTTCTTTTGTAACAGAACAAATTTTATCCTGGTTCAAAGTTTGATTTGAAACAGCTTTTGTTGCAGTTGTTTATGGTTGGGATGTAAGTCTCTCTTCTGAGAAAAATTATTTTAAGTGGAAAAAAATAAGCTGAGGAAAAACATGTGCATGTATTGTCAGTTTTATAGCATTAACTGTTGAAAATGCCCAGCTAGCTTTGTGCACTGTGCCAAATTCTCCTTTAGTGTTTGGTTGTTCATGGAAGACCTAAAGGACATCGTCCTTCACTGAAATGCTGCCACCCAGCATTGTTTTGTGAAGTCAAGACTTAGCTGTGAAAAAGAGTGGCGGAGCTGGTAGAAACTAAAAGATCCCACAAGGAAGCACATCTACTATCCAGGGAAAGCAAAGGCAGTGGTGGAGGCCACAGCAATATTGTCTGCAAATTGGTGTTCTGGGAGCCAGAACTCACAACCTCTGCCTTCAGGCACCCCTCCCTCAGCCTCTGCCTTACAGAGAAGCCATTGTAAGAAAGGCACAGCATTCTGCATAGCCCCTTCGTATGCTCAGAGCTCTTGGGCTCTGCTTACACAGCGCATGCCTCGGGTGCCTCACGTTGGCTGTTTATGTGTGACCTGCATCAATGGTAATGATGCTTCTCATGAGGGCTCTGATGAAAGTGAATTGGAGGGGACTGTGCTTTTCCTACAGTAAAACCCTCTTGTTTATGGCTCCAGTCTCCTTCTGGGCTTTGCCTGTGTGCACTCAAGGTGCCCACCTGATTTTCTTTCTGAATTCTAATGATTTATGGATGTAACATTTACTGAGACTTTGTGCCATCTGCTGGCCTGGGCACCTGTTCTTCTCAGCCATCGGGAACTCATCCTTTTTAGCTCTGCTGGGAGGAGTTAGTGAGATCACATGAAATTGCTCTTTGGAGTTGTTTGTGATGGGAAAAACATTGCCTAATTCTCATCATGTCTAAAAATGATGAAGTTAATATAAACGATATTCCCAGAGAACCCAAAATACAAGGCATTCGCATGGAACCCAATACAACTACATTATGAGAACAGGGAACACAGAACTGTCTTTTCAGAAAATTGCTTTTAAAAAGATGATTAACTTTTGCTCTATGTATGAGTTTGACTGTATGAGTTTATATGTGCCACATGAGTGTACGAGCTCCCAGAGGCCAGAAGATGTCATTAAGCCTCTGATACTGGAGTTACAAATGGTTGTGAGTCACCATGTAGTGCTGAGAAATGAACTTGGATCCCCTACAAGAACGTTACAGGCTTTTAGGCAAGAGCTCTTAACTTCTAATCTTTCTCTTTAGCCCCCAGAAAACTCTTGATGAAATAATTCAATATGTTAAAAATGTATCAAAGCTCTGTGACAAATACTCTCTCAGCACAGAGACTGATAGGATCTGGCTGTAGAGGGACTCCAGAAATCAAGGGCATCATCTCAGACATTGGAAACCAGAGCAAGAAGGAGAGAGTAAGGCAAAATAACAGTAAAGATATCTGAAAAAGTCATAGGAATTCATACTATTAACTATCTACCTAAAACACCTAAAATGCACATAAATTAGCATATAAATATTCATTTATAGTTTAAATGAAAATTTCCCATCTGGGCTGAGAATGCTCCCTCCATGAGTCAAAGACTGTCTAGTCAAAAGCCCAACATCAGACATGAGAAACTCTTTTCAGTTGTTGGTCAGGGTTGTTCAAGAGGCTCTCACAATATTTTAGGCTGTTGCTATTGCCCTTGGTTGTCTCTAGAGGTAGAAGGGAAGTCCGTGTTGCTGAAGATACCATGCATGGCGTATGCAGAGCTCAGAGGCTCTTGACATGAATGCTTCCTCCCCGAGGACTAGCTTTCATGGTATCAGAAGACATCATGAAAGCATCCCAGAGAAGGAAGCAACCAACAGTTCTACCTAGCCATGAGGCCTATGAACCATATCAATGACCACCATGACACAATAAGTCTAAGAGTGCAGTAATGGCACACGTGCCTTAGTGGTAACCAACAGTTCTATAATTGGATTTTAGACCCACTAAACAGGGGGGAATCATACCTGGCACTAGAAACTCAGCCAACTACTCAGTAGTGAAGGTTTTCTTGGAGGAAAACCTACAGCTGCCATTTCACGAAACTAGAACAATCCCTGACTGCATTGCAAACATTTGTCCTTATGCCTACAGTCCTCACCCTTTATCAAGGCAATTTCCCATTGCAACAGACAGAGACATTGCAGAAAAGCACAGCAGAGTTGTGGATCCCAGTTCCAGTGAATACATCTACAAAACGATCCCTTACTTAAGGTGTAGGGAATATTGCAGAAAAGGTGATAGGATGATTGTAAGAGCCAGAGGATCAGGGAGTTTGCTGTGAGATTGTGTCTCCTAGCAATGGCAGAAGTTACACACAAAGTCCCACTCACATGACGTCCTAAGCATGGTCTGAACAAGGACAACAGCAATAGACCTGACGAAGAGGAAGAGGGAAAGACCATGTGGCTTAAATTCTACCCAAAGAACTACAGGAAACCAAGAAGTTCTGGGAGTGGGAGAAATAGTTTTCCTCAGGAAAGATCACACCAATTGGTTATCCAAAACCAAATGGTCAGCCCAGAAAATATACATACAATTGACATTATATAAACTGAGCAAAGGATAACATATATATGTATATATAAATATGTTTATTTATGTATAGGTGACTAATTATATATACATATATGAGAATGTATATTCATATGTAATATGATATATATATATACATACATATATAAAATTAATGTAACAAAAGTTAAAACAATAAGCCATGCATTTGAAAGACAGCAAGGAGGGTACATAAGAAGGTTTTGGAAGGAAGAAAGGGAAGGGGTAAATGATTAGTGATGTAATATTTTTATAATATCAAAAAATAAAAGAAACAATTGATAAAAATGTCTCTTTTGTCCGTGGTGTTTTATCACAGCAACAGAAAAGTTATTAAGATAACGGTTGTCTTTGGAAGCTGCCACAGCTTCAAACCTACTTACTTAGTCAGCATCTACCTCTCTAGGTTAGGCACTGTGCCAGGAAATGTGGGTGCTGAAATGGCTCAATCTTTCCTTTTGGAGTGGCTAGGCTGGCTAGAATCTTGGGATACTGTAGAAAGAGGGGATGCAGAGGGCAGAAAGGGCTCCCAGCCATAGCATGGAATAGATTTCAGTTTTAGTCTGCGCTGCTGAGTGCTTCATGGGAGCCAGTTCTCACATTAGCCTGTCGGGTGGGTGGGAGGCAGGCCAGCATCCTTCTTTTACCTATCCTTGATCTCTGGAAAGGTCTACACAGTAGGTCCCTGGAATCCTAAGGCACTACCCATTCATTCCCTTAGTGATGGGCTCTGCTGCCCACTTTGGGATGCCATGCAGCCTCCATGTCTCTTCTCTAAGTGGATCCAACTTCAAGTTTTCCAGATATCACTGCCTGTCCCCGTCCAGATCAAGGATAAAGTCACTCATAGTTGAGAACAAATGCCCCCAAACCTCTGACCTTCAATGGCTGCCCTCCAGCACCCTGCTTCCCCCAGCCAGACTCCACCTCCCTGAGTTTATACAAAACAGTTCGAGGTCATGAGAAGCAGAATCTCTACCACAGACTTCGTAATTATAGTTGAGATCTGTGTTTTCCTCTGTGCTAGGCTAAGGGACGTGGGGACAGCTGGAGAGGACTGTCCACAAGAGAGAGGATGCTTCTCTGAGAAGTTTGTATGGCTCTATAAAGAAAAAAAGGATAAGGGGACAGTCCCAGATAAGGAATAATCAGAGAATCATAGTCATTTAATATCCCTGTTAGAACTAGACATGGGAAGGCTTTCCACAGATGCTCAAACTGGCTTGAATTTCAGTATTCCCAAGGCACCATTCTACCTAGTCATGCCCCTGCTTCATCCCCCTGCTGACTCAAGCCCTCCATGAGAAATCCTCAATAATCCTGGGCCAGAGTAAGGAGAGGCACACTCCATCCTCTCTCCCAAAATAAGGGACTTTTGGGCATTCACTTTCTTGGATGAATATTGCCGACACATTTATGATTAGTGTCAGCTGGACCACTTCTCTTGCTGGCGAAGGGCTGGCTGGCAAATCTGTTTGGCAGTGATGGATTTTCTTTCCAGTAAGATGTTTAAGCTTGGTTATATTCCATGCTAGGTGGGTGCCTGGAAGCTGGTGAAGGGATGTCCTGGATTGATTCAGGAGTTTTCTAAACCTACTTTTGGTTTTCACTGAGTCCTGATTTCTTCCTGGCATTTCATATTTCCTGTGGTGACCAGTTCAGGTCTTAAGAGAGCAGTTCTATCAATGGCTTATTTTATTGCTGGGAGATGTGAAGGACCTCAAGTCTACCTTTCCTCTAGGCATAGTTCCCTGCCCTGCCCCCCCCCCCCCCCCATACACAGTGGTGGGGAATTCCGAGAGAGGATCTGTTCGGTTTCTCTCCTCTCCTCCTTGCGAGCCACCACTCCTGGTCATATCACCATAGCCGTGACAAGTGTCTCACCTGGGCCCCCTCTGGACTTCTGGAAAGGTAGGTTTTGGAGGGAAGAGTGTACTGTCCTCCTCTGGTGGTGTTGGGGGTAAGGGTTGGTACTTCTTGGGGAGAGTGGTGGCAGGCCTGCGGGAAGAGTCACATGGATAAGGATTAAGTTGGTCTGCAGCCATGCAAAGGCAGTGAGTTCACTCTGGCCTTCTCCCTCCCCTCCCTTGTTGTGGGTCTGAAGCTCAAGTGTGGAGGATGCATTCTGCAACCTGGACCATTCTGGGCATCTTTAAACCTTAGCATCCTCACTCTTCTGGAGTAGTATGCTCTGATGCTCGGTTTTCTTTGTAGTGTGTGTGACACTGTACTGTGTCATATGCTTTTCAACATGCTACCCAATTAGACCTTAGGAAGCTCTGGGGAAGAGAATTATATCCTCCTGCTTATTCCACACTGATGATATGCATTTCAAAAACTCTCCTAGGGATCATGAAAATGTTTGCAAGTCAATAAAGGCCTCTTTCATCCGTGTTCTTCAGCCATTCATGGATTTATTCACAAAGTCCCTCATGCAGTTTGGTGGATGCTCATGTTTTGAAAGGAAATAAAAAAAGACATAGTCCTTGGCTTAAGGTTCCCCCCACCCCCATGCAAGGGAAGAGTAGGAACCGAAGCGATGTTCTTCTGTCCTGATCTCATGAGTCTGGGCAGCTAGGTGTACCTACAATAGTCTCTGTCTGGTTTTTGCTAAAAACAAAACAAAAAACAAACAAACATACAAACAAACAAAAAAGAAGAAGAAGAAGAAGAGAAAGGGGAACATGCTATGTTGGTATCTAGGCAGGAAGATTCTGGGAAGAAAGAGCAGCCAGTGTAGAGACACTGCTACAGAAATGGGTACCTTCATGGTAATCAGAAGGTTGTAGGTTATTGTTAGGTGTTCACCAACATTGTTAACCACTATCGATCTGATACATGTTTGACCAGCTTGGTCTTAGGCTGGTGAAATGGCTCAGCAGGGAAAGGTACTTGCTATCAAGGCTGAAGACCCGAGTTTGATCCCAGAACCCATCTAGTAGATACAGAGGATCAACTCCTGTACGTTATCCTCTGACCTCCCAAGCGCACTGTGGCAGATGCACGCTACCCACAATAAATGATCAAATATAAAACATGGAAGTCATTTGCTCCAAACCTGAGTACTAAGAAAGAAAGGTGAATGGAGGGAGTTTTGCTCGCTGCAGAAGGACTGTCTGACGACGTGAATGAACGGAGGCTTGCCAGAGCTTGTTCACAGACCAGCTTCTCCAAGGCCAAATGCTTGTGTTTCTCTTTTTCAGGGACTGACATAAATCATTTAAATTTACAGCAAAACAAAATGATTAAATGTATAAAAATCTATTTCATATGTACGAGTGCTTTGACTATGTGTTTGTTGTCTGTGCATCACATGCGTACCATGTCTGTGGAGGCATCGGAGCCCCTGGGACTGAGTAACAGGTGGTTGGGAGCTACCGTGTGGGTGCTGGGGATCAGACCTGGTTCCTCTGAAAGAGCAGCTAGTGCTCATAATCTCCAAACCATCGCTCTGGTCTCACAAATATGATTTTAAATGTCTTACCGAGGAGGTGGCAAAGGAATCTGTGAAAGGAAACAGAACCAGGAGTTAAATTCACTATTTTTAGACAGAATTTCCTCCTCCTCCTCTTCCTCCTCTTCCTCCTCTTCCTCCTCTTCCTCCTCCTCTTCCTCCTCCTCCTCTTCCTCCTCCTCCTCTTCCTCCCTCCCTCTCTCCCCCCCCTCCTTTTGTTTAGGAGTCCAGGACAGAACCCAGGGCCTTATGCTTGCTAAGCAAGCACTCTACCACTGAGGTAAATCCCCAACCCCAGAATATTTTGATTTACCAATGAAAATGAAAAATGATGATTGAAATCCCAGAACACAGTTTTCAAGTGACATTTAAGCATCTCGCTGTGTCTACATGTCTGTGCCTTTGAAGAATAACCAGTACGCTTTAATATTTTTCACTTACCTTGTTCATATTTGTGTATTTGAATCCTAAAACATAAGACAGAGAAGCCAGTGAGCCCAGTAGAAAGCTAGAAAATGTCATCAAATAGTCTTAAAGGGACTCTGGACAGCTTGAGTGTGGGTGGAGCCATGTCTCTGGGAGGTCTTGCCCTTCTCCCCTTTCCCTTTGTCTTGCTAAAACCCATTAGATTACATTCCTAAAGCTAGTCACCACCGTGCATTCCTTTATGTGTCCATTTCCTCTTCCTGAAGCTGACTACCAGTGTCTAGCCAACAGAGTATTGAAGTCCAGTAATCAAAACCCCTTTTGGCTCACCCAATTAACATGCTCAACTAAAATTAAACACCTCATCCTAACAGGGTTTGTCATTTTACCTTTATAAACTACTATTTTCCTATGGGCCACATCTGCCTCCTTTCTATTCAGAGGCAGTCCTTTGTCCCCCAGTGACAAATACCCCTCCTCCTTCTCCCTCATTCACTTCTTCTTCTCAATTATCCTTTTTCCTATTTTTGTCTTACTCCCTGGTCTCTGTCCCTTTGGGCCAAATAAATGTCCTTGGTGCTGAGAACTTGGTCTTGGGGGTTGTGAACCAATACTTTTCCGTTCAACTCTTACATATGCTTCTATGGAAACCATTCCTATATTTAGTAAGATTGATGGCATTCTTAATGATACTTAGAAGGATCTGATCAGTTGCCAAGCATGAACCCTTTAGTGTGGGGATCTTATTGGATTCCCACCCATCCCATGGAAACAAAGCACTTAAGATGTGTGGAAATTCAACATCGCACAAGCTAGAGAAACAAAAACAGATGTCACCGTGATTGGCATGACTCTCACGGACCTCTGAACATCACCCTCTCACTATTCCTCATCCTTGCTCTTGTAAACCATCTTACACTTCCTGCTACCATGAGCTATGCAAGGTTAGGTTTATCTACATGACTGCGTGCAGCATTGCATCTGTCTGTGTTTTTGTTTCACCCAGTGTAGTCTTCAGACCCATTCATGTGGTCACAAATGGTAGGCTTCCCTCCATTATAGGACTGAATAAATCTCCATTGTATATATGTATACTGTCTCTTTACCCAGGCCAGACAGACAGATTGCTTCCATGATTTGCTTTGTGGATAATGCTGCAGGGTCATGGAATAGAGACAGCTCTTCAAGATCCTAACTTCAACGCCTTGGATACGACAGGCAGGATTCTTGAGTTGCAGGATCGAATTTTTTAAGTTCTAGAGGAAATTCTATACTGTTTTCCAAGATGGCTGTGCCAACTGAGTTCTTGCCAACAGCAGATACTGCCCCGAATCTTGTAATGTCACTTTAGATGTTGTTCGTGCTTAAAGCATCATTCCTCATTCCAGTAAGCTTTTGTGGTAAGCATGGCAGACCTTCCTGTTGCCCTGTGTGTATATTCTGTTATCTCTATTAAAATGTTGTGCTTTCTCAAGAATTGTTTAATATTCTCTCCCCTCTCTTAAAATTTTAGTAATAATTCTATCAACAATAGCAGCAAACCACAGGTGTCCAGCCCATGGCCTTGGGCTGCTTGTGGTGCAGGGTAGCTTGCTATGTTGTAGTGTCATGCAACATAAATGTACATATCTACTTACAAGCCATGAACCACAGGTTAAAGATGGATTTCCTGTGCAGTTCAAGACAATGAAATCTCTTTGCCCTGTGTGGCAAGGAAAAGTCAAAGGCCTGGGTATCCCTATAGCCCATCAGCCGCAGCAAACGTGTATGCTGGCAAGCACTCATTCGAGGGATTGCCCCACACTACTGGTTTATCCATTAACATTCCACGAGGCAAGTGGATAAGCAAACTGAATCACACAGGTGAATAACTCATCACATGGGTGTCAGCTTTTGAGGCAATTCAGCTAAAAATCTAGCAAGGTTCTTTATTTTCCACTAGGGAGCCTTGTTTAATAAGGCACCAACAGATGAGGTATTTGCAATAATGAAAACATAAAAGAAGATTCAGAGTGGGTTTTTTTTCAGACCAACCTTTAAAATTATTTTTTAGAAATACACAGATCAAATTCAGGATCTTAGGTCACGCTAAGCCAGCAACCTACCCACCTAACGACACCACCTGCCTGCCCCTGACTCCTGGTTCTGCTATTCACTATAGGTTCAGTCAGTAGTAATGAACCTATAGTGAATACCAGTCACTCCTGGACTGAGGAATCAGTGAGCATCCTCACCCACAAACACAGGGAGATTTCTTATACTGCCTTGGAATTAGTATGTGGGATAAATGAATCAGAGCATGTCAAGGTATGTTTCTTGTTCTTAAAAATCTATTACACTTTTCTGCCTCTTCTTCCATGGGGTTCTCTGAGCTCTGAAGGGAGGGATTTGATGGAGACAACCCATTTAGAGCGGTGTATTCCAAGGTTTCTCTATGTGTAATATCTGGCTGTGGGTCTCTGAGTTTGTTCCCATCTGCTGCAGGAGGAAGCTTCTTTGATGCTGGCCAAATAAGACACTGATCTGTAAGTGTAAGAGCTAGAGGGAATAGAGGATACCAAGAGAATAAGACCCTCCAATACATCTGAGCAAAGCTCATATGAACTCACAGAGTCTGAAGCAGCAAGCACAGTGCCTACATGGGCCTGTACCAAGTCCTCTAAGTATGTATTATAGCTTTCAGTTTAGTGTTTTTATGGAACTCCTGTGTGAACGAATGGGTCTTTGTTTCTTGTGTCTTCTCTTGAAGCTCGTTTCCTTTTGTTGGTTTGTTTTATTCAACTTCAATGTGATCATTTTTGTTTTGTCTAATATATAATTTTGTTATGTTTGATTATTAAAAAAGTTATTCTTTTTTAAAAAAAACTTTGAGGCATAACTTTTGCTACACACTTAGTTTCTACTGTGCAATAAGAGGCTAGAGGGGAAATACTTTGTGACTCTCCTGACAAAGGCCACAGATGTCCTCCAGTGCTGGGCAGAGTTTCTTGTCACTCAGACCAGAGGACCCACAGGGCCTACCTTGAAGAATTTCCCCTCCAAGTGTGAGGACGTGGCTGGCATGTCTGCCCTCTGGTGGCCAGTGCTGTAATCGGCATTCTCTGCCCAGAGACTGGTCCTTCCATTTTCAGGGTTTGGAGCTCCCATCACCAGCCAGGGGTCTTGTTTCTGGGAATGTGACTGGGGAAGAGTGCAGAGCATATCTGTGGAAGCTAAGTGGACCTGAACTTGACTATTTTAGTGCCGAACCCTGAGGAATCTAATGACATAGTGTTATGTGATGTTGAAGCTGAACTTCCTGGAGAGGGGGAGGTTTTTGAGGTCTGTTTGAGAAGAACAAATGTGGGGAGTGACTTGTAGCACATTGTAAGACCTGGATGTTAAGTGGGCAAGGGCTCTGTAAGCTGACATTAAACATAGCCTTTGTTAAAAATAGATCATAGACTTGTATACTCAAAACAAAGATTATGAACAGCAACACACTGCTTCTTGTGACTGTGTTATTAATATGTTCCACAGAGTTTATTGCTGATGCTATGAAATGGTATCTCTTCCAACTCTATGCTTGTAAGCACTCTAGTACTTGAAGCTTAGCATGCTGGGAGTATGTTCACCATGGGAAATGTTATAGAATCAGGGGACTTATTGTTTGGTCACTTGTCTGGACTTAAGAAAGTTCTAGAGGAAGTGTTATCCAAGCATTCTCCACTTGGAGCTGAGAATTGTTGGAGTTGTATTGCTCATAGGCGTCACACTCTGAAGAGTGTGCGTAAGGAAATATACGCCTAGGACTGAACTTGAAAGCTACTTTTCAGCTTAGCTTAGCTAAGGAATGCTCCACATCAATAATCCCTGGAAGCTGTGACTTATCTGCTAATGCAAGAGCTTGGCAAAGCCAATCAGAGCTGAGTGTGGAGGCTCATGCCTGTAGACCCAGCACTTGGGAGGTGGAGGCAGGAGAATCTTAAGTTGGAGGCCAGCCTGGGTTGCAGAATGAGCTCAGGAGTAGCTGGCCTCCATAGCAAGACTCTTAAAATATTGAAACAAACAAACAAACAAACAAACAAGCACATTTGGCTCTTTGAAACTGGGATAAAAGAGTATTTTTATCTCTTATTATTACTTTAAAAGTACACATAATATATCTCTCCATCAGTAACACTTAGAATGAATGACCTTATTTGTGTATGATTCTCTTCTTCAGACACCTGACTGTTGGGGTTTCCCAAAGCTTGTGATTGACTTTTGCAGTTACCGTGAAGGAGATGAGAAACTTGACAGAAATTACATGGCCTCTCTTGGCTTCTTCTATCCTTATCTTTGATTTTTAAAAGATGAGAAAGCACGACTCCTAGGAGCCAAGTCTTGATCCCTGAATAGAAGACACTAAGCCGAGTGGCCACGGACGGAACTTGTGAAGCCACTCAAGCTGAAGGTGAACCTGTCACTTACCGAACAAAATTGGTGACTTAAATGTTAAAATGTGGATCAGCAAATCTAATCCCTTCAGGTTTCAGGATTAAATGAAACAATATTTAGCGTCCACCTAAGCTTCCATCCAAATGTGTGCTGAGTACAGGCACAGCTCAAATATTACTAGTAACCTCCAAGTGTACACAGGCAAACGCTTCCAGAAACAGATCAGCTGTGTCATGTTCTATAATTACACAAATGGACTTAGAAGAAAGTTAGATAAAATTTGGCCTTAATCACAAAATTTATTGTGTCTAAGACTTTTATGACACAATGGACCTTTAGCATTTTGTATCTTGATGATAAATTATGGGCTAGTTCAGCGAAGAGACCTACAGTCACAGTGACTAGAAATGTCCATTTGGCAGGACCTTCTGGAGAAGCATCTTCAAGTCCATCTAAATCTTCAGAAATTAATTGCAGCAATAAATTATTGAAGCCATTCTTTGGGAAGCAATGTAAGGGGATCATGCTAGGCAAAGCCAAGGATGTTGGGGGAACCGACTGGCTCTTACATCCCTTTTGATAAGCTCAGGAGGTGATGCTTTTAGGAACAAGTGTTTCATCAGCTTTCAGGTTGGGACCAGTGAGGGACGTGAAATGGAACAATTCTTCCAGCTCAAGCCTGGAGGCAGGTGTTTTCTGCTGCTTTGGATGTGTCTGGATGCAGACGAGTGGGCAGGCGGAGTAAATTGATGGACAAACGTTAGGAAGGTGTAGTATAGATGCACAGAGTACTAGAGAACATGAACTTCTGCTCCCACAGCTGAGATGGGAGGGTCCAGTGAAGGAACAGAATGCAGCAGAATTTGGAAGCACAGACAGAGATGGAGCCAGAAACAAACAGAGCTTCTTGACTTGCCCCTTTGCTGGTCCCTACCTAAGGAGACTGTGAGGTATGGTTCCTCCCTGGGTGGTCACACAACAGGGTGGTAATGTGTATCTAAGCACTGTTAACACAAGCCAAATCATAATTTATAAATGTTTGACACATGTCCACCACATGTCCAGCATGGTGCCACAGATTTGCTGTGGGGAGATGATAAGTCATGAGACAGGCTCTCTGTAGCTGAGGCCTCTGGCTAAATTTTAATCAACTCATCCACAGCAGCTTTACTTGCATGTTCAAAACCAGACTAGGTACATAGGAGATGGTTTTCGTCTGCAAAGGATCTCAGGAGCATGTGCTAATGGTGAGGTGCACGGGGGCAGGGATCCAGGATGTCGTAGTGCAGATCAGCCCCTGAGAGTTCACATCATCATGGTGATGTAGCTTTCTATTTGTTGTTTCCTCTGAAGCAGGACAAATGTCTTATTGTGTAGTGTTTTCAATGTGAGTTGAAAACTTCAACGAAGTTTTCAATGAACTTCAATGAAGTTTTCAACTTCAGCTTCAGTACCCAAAATACTTTTAGGTCTTCTAGTTGGGAATAGTAAAGTCAGGATTTGAAACTAGGGCCAACTGTCTCCAAATCCAGTATATAGTTAGTCACACTGTGGCTTCTAACCATCAAAGATTCTGTTTTCCTTTCCTGGGGTCATTGCCGTACATCTTAATTCCCTGTCTCTTACTCCTGAGACTCTCCTGGGTAATACAAGGCTTTCACCACCAGGAATCAGTATGATTTTCTTAGTTACCTTAACTTCTAGCACAGAACTCAACACATGGACTTCTGTGGTTGTATGTCCCTGGCACTCAGGACCCTGGCACAAAGCAAGTTTGGAAGTAGAGCCCTCCAGGCACAGCATGAGCCAGTAAGGGCCTTGAATCAGATTAATGCCAAAGTGACTTCTGGTTGCTTCAGCATTTAAGTCCTTTTAAAAGTAAATTCACAGGATCCATCTGAAGGGCATTGTGTAGAATCTGGTTTGCTGCTCTCAAACTGTTATGCTTGTATTTCTGAATTTATTTGTTCAGTCACCTAAACATAGTTCTTTTTCTGGGATGGTTTATTGCATTTCTTTATAAAGTGGTTCTTGAATAGAGTATGCAAGTCACTTCAAGGGAAATTGGCTTAGAGTTTAGTCTTGGTTTGCATCCCAGGAGTGGAGATATGCCTCTGAGCTGCTTGTGTTCTCGGTTTTAGCTTTCTCAGGAAGCTAAGCCATGTTTAAAGTTATTGAGCTCCTTGGAAAAGAGAAGGTGTCCTCCTGATCTGTCGTGATTGCTAGTGGTTCCTCCTGACCTGTTGTGATTGCTAGTGGTTCATCTTGACCTGTCGTGATTGCTAGTGGTTCATCTTATACACTATAACAACTTTTACCTCCAAATAAAACTTTTGCCCACTTCTAGAAATGAAAACAAACAAAACAAAGCAAAGCAACAAATCAAATCAAAACAAAACCCTCCACCTTCAGGGAAGATGAGGTCTTGAAATTTGATGCTCTCCAGATAATAATTGCAAGAAAAAAAATGACAGGAGACATACATTTACATAAGACTGTGACTTCTCAACTTGATAAAAAAAAAGTCACCATAAAATCCCCTTGTTTTTGAATGAACAGGTGTCATTTCTTTTTCCTGTGACATTTTGTGAGAATTTGTGTTTGCATCAAAAGTACAGAATTTTATAACTAACACAAATCTTCCTAGCATTTGCCCTCCAGGTGCCTGATCCTAAAAGCAGAGCATCAGTAGTCATTTCCTCCTTTCTGTCTGTAGTATCCGAGTTCCCAGGGTGATGCTGGAGGAACCATCAGTTCTAGAAGTGTGAGGAAGGACTATAGTCAGGCAGCAACTGTCATGGGAGATCCTTTCCATAAACCTCCCCTGACTTTAGTGAGCCTTGTTCTCCCTGAGTTACTGTCCCTTATGGGACACTCAGCTCACATTCAAAAGCAATTTTGTAGCTGTGTATCTTAGTCACTTCTTTACTGCAGTGATAAAACACCATGACTAAGACAACTTAGTACAAGGAAGTACTTATTTGGGCTTATGTTCCAGAGGAACAAAAGTCCATTATGGCAGGGAAGTGTCAGGTATGTTGTGGCTGGAGCTGCAAGCTGAGTGCTTACATCTTGATCTGCAAGCACAAAGCAGAGAAAGGGAAAGGGAAAGGGAGAAGGAAAGGAAAAGGGATAGGGAGAGAGATAGAGAGAGAGATAGAGAGAGGGAGAGGGAGAGGGAGAGGGAGAGGGAGAGGGAGAGGGAGAGAGAGGGAGAGGAAAATGCCTTGCTATATTATTATGGGAAGCTATTATTTCATAAAGGAGCTTGATATTCTTTTCTATAACTACAAAGAAGCTATGAGGCAAGCTAAGAAGATCCCTAATTTCCTTAGGATTTTTATTTTATTGTTCAAAGTTTCATTTTCTGTTACAGAATCTTGAGACTTGATGAAACGTAAAAGAAATGACAGCAGAGCTGAGGTATGCTGCGGGCTGTCCCCTGACCTCTATTGTCTGGCCCACAGCACTGCCAGCCTTCCTGAGGAGGCCTGCAGAGTCCCAGGAACATCCGGATTAGAGCCTTCTCCCACAAGTCCCCTGGTTGCTGGGTCCACCTGGGCACAGCCAGCAGAGGTGAACTGAGGGCTGTTCCCTGACCCCCATCATCTGACCCACAGCATTGCCTGCCTCCCCAAGGAGTCCTGCCAGTGCCAGAAACATCCAACCAACACAAGGAACAACTAGAGAACTAAAGGCCAGCATAAGAACACAATCAAAGCCAGGGCAATATGGCACCACCAGAGTCTAGCTATCATACTACAGCAAGCCTTAGATATTCTAATACAGATAAAGCACAAGAAGATGACCTTAAATCTAATTCTACAAAGATGATAGAGTCCGTCAAAGAGGAAATGAATAACACCTTAAAGAAATACAGGAAATTACAATCAAACTGGTAGAGAAAATGAATAAAATTGTTCTTCAATACCTGAAAATGGAATAGAAGAAATAAAGAACATATAAACTGAGAGAATCCTGGAGATAGAAAACCTAGGAAAGAAAACAGTAACTATAGACATAAAATCACCAACCAAATATAAGAAATGGAAGAAAATGTTTCAGACACAGAAGATACAATTGTACAAACCAATGTATCAAAAATAATAATTCTAAAAAGTTTCTGACACAGAACATCCAAGAAATCTGGTACACTATGAAAAGACCAAACCTAAGAATAATAGGAATAAAAGAAGGATAAAATTCCCAGCTATAAGGTTCATAAAATATTTTCAACAAAATCATAGAAGAAAATTTCCCTAAAGAAAATATGCTTATACACATACAGGAAACTTATAGTATACCAAATATATTGGACCAGAAAAGAAAATCCTCTTGCCGTATAAAAGCATTAAATGCACAGAGCAAAGAAAGAATATTAAAAGTTGCAAGATAAAAAGGCTAAGTAACATAAAGGCAAAACTATCAGAATTACACCCAACTTCTCAACAGAGACTCTAAAAGCAAGAAGGGCCTGGGCAGATAGATGTCTTATAGACTCTAATAGACTACAGATGTCAGCACAGATTACTATACACAACAAAAATTTCAATCAGCAAAGGTGGAGAAAATAAGATATCCCCTGACAAAACAAAATTTAAACAATATCTATCCACAATTCCAGCCCTACAGAAGATACTAGAGGAAAAACTCTAACCCAAGGAGACTAACTACACCCATGAAAACACAGGAAATAAGTAACTCCACACCAGCAAACCAAAGAAAGAGAAACACACACACAACTATTACCAACATCAAAATAACAGGAATCAATAATCATTCATCATTAATATCTCTCAACATCAATGGACTCAATTCCCTAATAAAAAGACACATGTTAACGGAATGAATGCTAAACCAGGATCCATAATTTTGTGGCGTACAAGAAACATACCTCAGCAACAAAGATAGACATTACCTCAGAGTAAAGGTTAGAAAAAGGTTTTCAAGGCAAATGGACCCAAAAAGCAAGCAGGAGTAACAATTCTAATATCTAATAAAATAGACTTTCAACAAAACTTAACCAAAAGAGATGGGGCAGGACACTTAATACTTATGAAAAGAAAAATCCAACAAGATTAATTAATTCTTAATTCTGAATATCTATGACCCAAATATAAGGGCACATACATTGGTAAAATAAACACTACTAAAGCTTAAATTACACATAGAACCCCACACATTAATAGTGGGAGACTTCAATATCCCACTCTCACCAATGGACAGGTCATTAAGACAGTAACTACACAAGAAATAATAACTAACAGAGGTCATGAATCAAATAGACCTAACTGATATCTACAGAATGTTTCACCCAAACACAAAAGAATATAACTTCTCAGTACCTCATGGAATAGTTTCCAAAACTGACAATATACTAGGTCACAAAGCAAGCCTCAACAGATACAAGAAAGTTGGAATAACCTCTTGTATCTTATCAGAGCAGCATGGATTAAAGCTGTACTTTAACAACAATAAAAACAGCAGAAATCCTACAAGTTATTGAAACTGAACAACTCTCTACTCAATGGTCACTGAGTCAATGAGGAAATTAAAAAAAAATGAAAGACTTTCTAGAATTCAATGAAAATGAGGGCACAGCATACTTATGAGACACAATGAGAGCAGTCTAAGAGGAAAGTTCATAGCACTAAGTACCTTCACAGAGAAATCAATGAGATCACATACTAGCAATTTAATAGTATATCTGAAAGCTCTAGGAAAAAAAGAGAAGCAAACACAACCAAGAAGAGTAGAGTGAACAAAATAATCAAACTTGGGGCTGAAATCAATAAATTAGAAACAAAGAAAATGATACAAAGAATCAATGAAACCAGAAGCTGGTTCTTTGAGAATATCAACAACATAGACAAACCCTTAGCCAAACTAACTAGAAGGTAGAAAGAAAGTATCCCAATTAACAATATCAGAAATAAAAAGAAACATAACAATAGACACTGAGGAAATTCAAAGAATCATAGGTCTTACATCAAAAGCATGTACTCCACAAAATTGGAAAAATCTAAACAAAATAGATAATTTTCTATATAGATATCACTTACCAAAGTTAAATAAAGATCTGGTAAACTATACAAATAGACCTAAAACCTGAAGGCAATAGAAACAGTCATTAAAAGTCTTCTAACCAAAAAAAAAGAATTCTGCCAGACTTTCAAAGAAGAGCTAATTCCAGTGTTCCTCAAACTATTCCACAAACTAAAATTAGAAGGAAAATTGAAAAACTCATTCTATGAGTTCACAATCACCTTGATACCTAAATCACATAATGACTCAACATAGAAAGAGAACTTCAGACCAATTTGTCTCATGAACATTGATGAAAAAATGCTCAATAAAATACTCTCAAATTAAATCCAAGAATACATCAAAGAGATCATCCACCATGATCAAGTAGGCTTCATTCCAGGGATGTAAGGGTGGTTCAATATAAGAAAATCCATCAATGTAATCCACCATAAAAACAAAACTGGAAGAAAAAGCTCCACATGACAATCTCATCAGATGCTGCAAAAGATTTTGACAAAGCACAACACCCCTTCATATTAAAAGTCTTGGCGAGATCAGGGGTACAAGGCACATACTTAACACAATAAAAGCAATATACAGCAAGCCAATAAGCAATGTGAAATTAAATGGTGATGAACTTAAAGCAATTCCACTAAAATTAAGGACAAAACAAGCTGTCCATACTCTATCTCTTCAATATAGTACTTGAAGTCTTAGTTAGTGCAATAAGACAAATAAGAGACCAAGGGGATACAAATTGAAAGGAAGAAGTCAAAGTATCACTAGTCACAGATGATATTATAGTATACATAAATGACCTCAAAAATTCTACCAGAGAAGGCTTTCAGCTGATAAACACCTTCAGCAATAAATGGGCTAGGAAAGGAATTAGGGAAACAACACCCTCACGATAGCCGCCAATTATGTAAAATACTTGGTGTAACTCTAACCAAGCAAGTGAAAAACCTGTATGACAAGAACTTCAAGTCTCTGAAGAAAGAAATTGAGGAAGATTGGAAGGATCTCCCATGCCCATGAACTGGTAGGATTAACATAGTAAAAATGGCTATCTTTCCAAAAGCAACCAATAGATTCCATTCAATGCAATTCCCATCAAAATTCCAACACAATTCTTTACAGGCCTTGAGAGAACAATTCTCAACTTCACATGGAAAAACAAAAACCACAGGAGAGCTAAAAGAATCCTGTACAACAAAAGAACTTTTGGAGGAATCACCATCCTTGATTTAAAGCTCTTCTACAGAGCAATAGTAACAAAACCCACATTGTATTGGCATAAAAACAGACAAGTTGATTAATGGAATAGAACTGAAGACCTAGAAATAAACCCATATACCTATGGGCACTTGATTTTTGACAAAGAAGCCAAAACCATATAGTGGAAAAAAGAAAGCATCTTCAACATATGGTGCTGGTCTAACTGGATGTCTGCATGTAGAATAATGAAACTATATCCATATTTATCATGCTGCACAAAACTCAAGTCCAAGTGTATCAAAAACCTCAACATAATCTGCATACATTAAGTCTAATAGAAGAGAAAGAGGGGCACTGCCTTGCAGATATTAGCACAGGAAAAAACTTCCTGAACAGGACACCCATAGCCCAGGCTCTAAGATCAACAGTTGATAAATGGGACATCATGAAACTGAAAAGCTTCTGTAAGGCAACCGACACTGTCAATAAGGCAAAACAGAAGACTACAGAGTAGAAAAAGACCTTTACCAACCCTACATCTGACAGAGGACTAATATTCAAAATATATAAAGAAATCAACAAATTAGACACCAACAAACCCACAGCTTCTTTATTCATAATAGCCAGAAACTGGAAATAACCTAGATGTCCCTCAACTGAAGAACAGACAAAAAAAAATATGTGGTACACTGACACAGTGGAATACCACTCAGCTATTAAAAACAAAGACACCACGAAATTTGCAGGCAAATGGATGGAACTAGAAATCATCATCTTGAGAGAGGTAACTCAGACCTAGAAAAACACACATGGTATGTACTCATTGATAAGTAGATGTTAGTCATTAAGTACAGGACAACTATGCTATAATTTATGGACCCAACGAAGCTAAGTAACTGGGAAGGACCAAGTGAGGATTCATGAATCTCACTCAGAAGGGGAAATAAAATAGACACCAGAGATGAATGGATAGAGGGAATTGGCTGGGACAGGCAGTGGGGAGGGGAACAGGATGGGAATCATTGTGGTGAGAATTGGGGTTGAGGTTGAGAGGGCTGGAACAGAGAACTGAAATCAGTGGGCTGGAGATTGTCTGGGATAAGCCAGAGACTTGGGACAGGGGAGGCTTCCAAGAGTCTATGGCAGTGACCCTAGCTGAGACTCCTAACAGCTAGGGATATGGAGACTGAAGTGGCCACCTCCTGCAGCCAGGTGAGACTTTTATTAGAGGGAGGAGGACACTACCCCACCCACAAAATTTGTCCTAAATTTGTCCTGCCTACAAGAAGATGCAATGATAAAGATGGAGCAGAGGTTCAGAGAGTGGGCAATCTATGCCTGGCCCAACTTGAGACCCAGCCCATGGGAGAGAGCCAACTCCTGACACTATTAATGATATTCTGCTGTGCTTGCAGATCGGAATCTAGTATTAGGTTCGTCTCAGTATTGTCTTCTGAGAGGTTTTATCCAGCAGCTGTTGGAAACAGATGCAGAGACTCACTGCCAAATATTAGGCAGAAGTCAGGGAGACTTGTAGTAGACTGGAGGATAGAATTGAGGGAGCCGGAGGGGTCAAAGACAGCACAAGAAGACTACAGAGTCAACTAACCTTGGCCCATAGAGGCTTGCAGAGACCGAACCACCAACCAAAGAGCATGCATGGGCTAGACCTAGGTCCCCTACATATTTATAGCAGATGTGCAGCTCGGTTTTCATATTGGTCCCCTAACAATTGGAGAGGGGCTGTCTCTGAGTCTGTTGACTGTCACTGGGTCTCCTTTCCTTAGTTGGGCTGCCTCATTTGGCCTCAGTGGGAAAGGATGCGCTTAGTCTTGCTGAGACTTGATATGCTATGGTGGGTTGGTAACCATGGGGGTCTCAGGAGAAGGGGAGGAGGTAATGAGAGGGAGGCTCATATCAGGGTGGGATTTGGAGAAGAATAAAAAAAGCAACAGTAGGTGTCTCGAGAGGTGAACAGCAGCCATTGTGATCACTCTCCTGTTTCTTGTCTGTGACTCATTTCTTATTACAAGAGTAGAGTATGTCACTGTCACCAAAGACTTGTGCATATTGAATGATCAGGCCCTGGCATGTGAGCCCTTGGGGCTTCTACTCTGCTCCCTTTTATCTAGTAGAAGTGAAAAGACCTTTGCACACTTCACCTCAGTGTTTTTAAAGAATGAAAAGCGTATCAGCTGATAGACCACGTAGAGTCAAGTGGACAGAGTAGCTGTTCTTAAAGGAGCTAAGAAGCATTGAGAAGACAGCATCTCCTTGTCTCATTAGGGAGACCAATAGAGTCAGACAGGAATCTGTGAGTCTGTGCAGGTTGCAGAGGAGTTGTGGTCTGGGGTGTTTGAGTATTCCTGAGGTATGTGAACCCTTCCTGCCCAAGTGTGATTGGGTTTGCCACACTGCCACAGCTGAAGTGAGCGGGCATTTGGACTCCCTGCTCTAGGTCTTGAAGAGGTACATTCTCTTCAAGAAGGTTAGGCACCTTCTGCAGGTCTCATGGCAGGCAGAGGCTGAGCCCAGGCTGATGCCCTTGCTTTGCCCACCCTGCTTCCTGCTGTGAGCATCCTTCTCTTCCTTCATTCTGCCATCAGCACTGTGGCCCCAGGTGAACTTTGCTGGAAATCCAGGCAGGGGTGCAGAGGGAGGCTAGGCATTTACTCTGCTGATTCTAGTTGGTTTATATCCTTTGTATATTAAATGTTCACGAAAGACTCATGGGTAGAGGCTTGTTGTCAGCCTGTGACACTTTTGGGAAGTTCTGGTGATCTTAGGAAGGAAGAAGGAGTTAAGGGAGGAAGTTAGGTCCCTGGGGACCCGTCTTTTTTGGGGATGTTGGTACTCTGGTCCCTTCTCCTCTCTTTGCTTCTCAACCATCCTCACATCATGAGATTTTCCTCTAGCACACTCTATCCACATGGGGCTTTGTCTCACACAGTCCCAAAGGATCAGAGTCAACCAGATGTGGCCCAAGATCTCTGAAACTGTGGGCAAAAGCAACCTCTGCTCCTTCTAAGTTGTCTTTCTTACATATTTTTGTTGTAGTGGTGGGAAGCTGACTAACACAAATCCCTCCCTTGGAGGTCCTCAGCCTCCAGCCTCTGCCCCTGTGGTTTTTGGTAGTTCTTCCCCATGTCTCTGGGCCTAGGGTGAGGGTAGTCCTTGTTGGTGTCAGTCCTGCATCTACTTTCTTTTGTTCTTTCTCTGTGCTCAGCACACGTCTGTGCAGGTTCTTTGTAAGTAAACTTTCTTAGATTACCTTGCTTTATGTTCACCATCTGTCTCCTATTGGGACTTGTAGTGCTGCACTCTCACTAAAGGTCCTGTGTGTAAGACACGTTGGGATTCAGCACTAAGCACATGAATGGTGAAGCTGGTGGGCTTCTGTTATTGGGGATTGTAAATCACAAGACTGACATCTTTTTCACTGGGAATCATAAGAGGCGATGGGGACACAAGAAGATGATGAGATGGGAAAATGATGAGACTGATAATGGATACTGTCCAGCCAAATTTCTCCGGCTGCCCTTAGTTTCTGCTTCCAGCATGAGTGGAATTGATTGCTTCCTTTCAGGCTTGTACCTGTTCTTCTGTGTTCAAATTGAGTTGTTTTGCCTCAAGCCGTAAAGCCCATTTTCATATTCATTAACCAACATTTTAAAATTAGATAGGAATATCTTGTAATTTTTTTTCAGGACATGTGCTTAGAGAAATGACTTATTTGAATGCAATCCATATGTTTTTGAAACAATGCCTCACTCATATAATGTAGAACAGAATATGAGTTTTCACAATCAATTTCTCAGTCAATAAGGTAAGGCTGTAAAAGAGTCAGGAGGCGTGCTTGACTGCAGAATTGAACAGTCATTTCTCAGAGCAGAATTCAACAGAGCTCCTGGTATAAGAGAGCCTGTGACCACAAGCAGGACAGACCATAGGAGCAGGGGAGGTAGACTACGGGGTTTTAAACTGTTGAGACTTTACCTTTAAAGTGTTGGCTTCTGACATCTTTGGAGGTAGGCTTGTCCACCTATAAAAGATAATGTGGCACCATTAGCTTAAACTTAGATCATGCAACAACCAGATGTCCAGATGCTCTGAGTGGCTAGAGTCCTGAGCATAATTGCATGTGTCCCTGGGCCTACTGATCTCTAAGACTGCTGTGTGCACATGGTCAGCAGTTGCTCAATATCTGTAAGTTTGTGGATTGCCACCAGAGAAGGCTGTGGTGGCCTGGGTGCTATTTGGCATAAAATCTAAGATTTGAAATCCTACTTTGCCTCTTTCTTCTGTGAAAGCTTGGCACCCAGGGTCTTAATGGTCTCAGCTTTACATCTTTATGACAGAGATAATAGCCAGTGTATGCCACTGGATTATAATGGAGACCAGTGTACATGACCAGAGTGGGCCAGCACAGTAGTGACCTTTAGTGACAGCTCAGGTAATGTCATTTCATTTCTGTCATGGGACAGCTGTGAGGGCATAGTGACTCACTCAGCTCCTTTCTGTGAAATTGAGACAAAAAAAAACCAAACCCTGCTTCCTTGTGAAGATGGTGTGTGTGTGTGTGTGCGTGCGTGTTCATGTGTGTGTGTGTGTGTGTGTGTGTGTTTTTCCCTTGGACAATGCTTAAGCAGTGTTCACTCTTCACTTTAACAACTAAAAATGTCTCTAGTCTGAGCCAAATGTCCTGGGGGGCAAAATCTCCCTGTTGAGAACTACTGATTACAATGAATAGAACTATGGATGAACAGCTGCTTTGCACACGTCTCTTAGACATCAAGATCATTGTCTCCTGTCACTGCCTCCTCCCTTAGACTATGTGGTCCTCCACTAGATTGTAGGTGTTGACTCACTTCTATGCTTCCATTGTTGAGCACAGTGTTTTGTATACTGTAAATGCTTAATAGTGGAACACAAGTTTAGAGCAACATAGTTATGATCGTCCCAAGGAACTGAGATAAGAAAAGCCCTCCATAAAGGTTATTGAAGATCCAGTAGACAGATAGTTTATCTCAAAACTAATAAGAAGCAGCTCCTGGAAATAAGGTTGTTAATGAAAAAGCTAATCTACTTGCCACAAAAAGTTTCTTACTTCATCAGAGAGGGCTAAAGTAAAACTATCTGAGCCAGGGTCAAGTCCTTACTTAATTTATAAGAAAGTTTCTCTCCTGGCAACCCTTCATCGTCGTCTGCCCACTCACTCAGCTGACTTACGGTGAGTGGATCATGGTTCTGCTGTGAAGGGACTTGTCAGAAAGAAGAAACTGAGGCAATGCGGAGGTGTGGACAGTAAGAGACTCAGATTCTTCCATGGTTGGGTTCTGAGACAGGGTCTTATGTAAGCATACAAAGGCTTATATACAGATAATCTGTATGCCAGCATGAGACAGGCTATTATGAGGTCAATATCACGAGAACCAGCAAGTGTAACGAGCAGAGTGAACATGTCACCAGGAGAGTTGGTGGGCTATGCAGAAGCATGCTCCCGTCATTGGTGAATGGTGTCACGGGACAAAAATCTAGCAGTGAGATCCCTCTTCAACAAAATCTGTGAGCATGCCAGTGAGATCCAGTTTTGTTGAGACTTCCTTGAGTTGGGTATGGTTCTACAGAGCTTCTGGAAGGGCACACACTGACAAGACTTTTACATGTGCTTTAAACCTTTAAAATGCTCTTATCAGATGTTGAGTACATTAATCAAAATCCTACAGGGGGAACTGTATAGCTGTACAACTTATGCTGGTGAGCTCTTGCTTCCACATTGCAACCTATTTTGCTAATGGACTCAGTGTAAGAAGAGAGGAGCCTGGGCATGTTAATGCAAATATTATTCCTTGTATGATTCGGTCTCTATAGGGAACACTGACCTGAAATGTGTCTGAATATCATCACCAATGACATGTAGACCTAGAGGTAGGTCTTCTTTATCATATATATGTGATATATATAAAATCAATATCATTTGGCTTTTTAAGACAAGGTTTCTCTGTGTAGCCTTAGCTGTCCTAAAACTCAATCTGTAGACCAGGATGGTACTGAACTCAGAACTCAGAGATCTACATGCCTTTGCTTCCTGAGTGCTGGGATTAAAGAGCCTACATTGCCTAGCTTTTATGGAGTATGGTATACATATATACATACATATATATATATATATATATATAACACATATTATTAAAAATAAAAACCTACATGTATGTGCCTAGCACATTTTCATTTACAAGATATTTCCATAAAATTATTCGATTTCCCTTGATACCCTGTTAGGCCAGCACATAGAATGTACTATGTGGTTTGAACAAGTATTGCAGAGGTTCAGTGATCATGAGACTTCTCACTGCTCAGATTAACAGTTGACAATGCTGGGCTGAGAATCGTGGCAAAATGTTATATTATTATCAGAAAAATTTGTGTTCCAATTCAGGGTCTGAAGAGTACAATGATAATTAGAAATGGTGTAAATTCTTTAGCCTGATGCCTGACTTACAGTAAGTCTTCAGAAAATTTAAATTTTTGTTTCTTCTAGATACCTCCAAAGGCCCAAGATCCCATAAGTCATACAAATCAGCACCCCCAAGCCTCTCCTGACCTCTCATAACCTGTTACAATGTATTGTGGAAGGAGACCTGGGGCATATGTCTGTGAGCTAGGTAGTGCCCTCCTCATGCCAGGCTCTCAGGGTCCCCTTTACTCACTTCTTCCTGCTGCTTCATCCCTACATCCCTGGTTTGCCTCTCCTTGGAGACAGAAGCCTTGGGAGGTAATAGAAGTGGAGCTTCCATTGTATCCTTGAAATAGCGTGTATCTGCAGAAAAAGAAAGCTGGTAAGCTTCTACCTTGAGGCTGGCTAGATTTGGCACATTGCAGCTCATAAAGTATTCCTACATCCTCACACTCATGGAGTCATCAGAGCTTAGGTACCAGGCAAACAATTCTTTGGGGTTGGGGGGTGGAGTTCAGGGAGGAGGGTAAGAGACAGGCAAATTTTATTACAATATTATCATATGGTGTTCTTAAGAGTGAGAGTGGGCAAAGACCAAAGGGGCTATTGTGGAAGAAAGAAAACACTCTCTAGTGTATAGTGTGGCCGGAGGGATCACCATGGAGGAGAATGAAACCTCTCACAGAGGCAAAAGATGCCATCGGAACCTGTCAGAGCAAGAGGCTGAGATTCATGGTAGACCTGCTTGTTTTGATTCACAGCAATCCTAGCAAGGATGGCCTTGATTAGCCTTCATTGTTTATGCACCTGAGAATTACTACCAGCTCTTGAAGATTAATGCTCTATCTATCTATCTATCTATCTATCTATCTATCTATCATCTATCTATCATCTATCTATCTACTGTCTATCAGTTTTTTTCAGACAGGGTCTCACACTATGGCTCAGGCTGGTCTGGAACCCATTATATAGCTCTGGCTAGTCTCAAACATTTGGCCATTCTCTTGTTTCAGCCTCCTGGGTGCAACAATGGAAACAAGTCAGTACATCTGCCCCTGGAGCTCATCACCAAACGCCACCCACCTCCTTATTCTGCTATGCTCTTATGCCTTCTTCTGTTATTTATTTATCTCTCAATACATTCTATAATGGTGACCACTGCAGTCCAGATATTCAGTCAATGCTTTTGAGTACTGAATACAATATAATCATTATCATTATTTGTTGTCATTGGAGTCAAGGTATCACCATGCAGCTCAAGCAGGCCTTGAACTTGGAATCCTCCTGTCTCAGCATCTGAAGTGCAGCAGTTAAGGACTCAGACAATAATCTAAGCTCTAGGGAGTGAGGCTGTAATCACTATGTGATGCTGCTCATGGACATGCATCCTTAGAGCCCCCAGGGTACCTGCATATTCTGATTCCTGGATAGGTCTGGCTGGTAGAATTTTCATCGATGGCCATGCCTTTAGCAGCTGGAGCTCAGGATCTTCATAGTCATTGTTACTGCTGCATTTTTCTCCATCTGGGACGACAGCCAAGTTTCTTCTCTAAGTGGGTGGAACATTGGAGTGAGTCCAAGGGAAGAACCGTGTGGACAAAGGCGGCATGTCTCAGCACTGGCTTAGGGAGCAACGATGACTTTTTTTGCGGCAGACATTAAGATTCTGCGGTCTAGAATCTTACATAGAAATGTAATTCTTGTGATAGGGAGACTTCTAAAGATGTCTTCCAAATACCCTCATCTCTTTGATCATCCAATCAAAGACCTATCTTGCTCTGCTGTGAGGGGATAGGGCAGCTATAAGTTGTTAATGAACTGACTTTAAAACACAGAGGATTCTGGGTTATCTTGGTAGGCTCGATGTTTTTGTGAGCTCCAGAAAGCAATAGGGAGACTGTCAATGTAGTGGTGTGGAAAATCGAGAACGTGTGAAAGTGAGTACAGCTTAGAGGTGTAAAAAGTTCAGCAAGGATGTACGATCAGTCCCATTCAAAGTTCAGTTTGCTTCTGTGCAATGATAATAGTGATTAGCTTTTCTCTAAATGACTGATAACAATTTGACAATAGAAAAGGAAAAGAATGACAGCAACATATCAAAAAGAACAAAATGCTTGAATACACTGGGCTAGAGAAGTGAAGCTTGTGCTATAAAATCCAAAGGCACGGTGTTGAAGATCAAGATCATGTAAGAAGATTTTAGTGAACGTGAAGAGGCTCACTCACTGTTCATGGATTGGAGACTTAATGTTGTTAAAAATAGGATTCATTAAAAATTGATGCACGTATTCAGTAGAATTCATATAAGATCCCAAGCTACGTTTCTCAGGAAATTGACAGAAATTTTTATAAAAATTGACAAACAGATGCTCAAATTCCTATGATGATGCCACCTCCTACCCCAGTCACATCCATGCACCAAGGGAAGGACATGGAAGATGCCTGTAGTTCTTATCAACCCTTTGGCACCTTGAGTTTGGACTTCTGATTTCCAGGGCTGAGGTACAATCGGTCAATGACAGTAGTCTGGATTCATGGCTAGCCTGGGCCATGGCATTTAGCTAGGCTAGCCTGGGCCATGGAATTTTGCTAGAGTAACCCAAGCAGACTTACAGGTGTTGTCATCTCAGGTCTGGGTCTGAAGCCCATGGATGGCAAGAAGGGGAATCAAATCCCAGCACATAAATTCTCATTGACTGAGCACAGGTGAGTGTGCACCTTTAGGTTGGGTCTGCAGCCAGCAGCTGCTCTGTGTAAGCAGGGACCTGACAATCATGACACAGAGCCAACAGGAGTCACTCTGACTCCTTGGATCTCAGAATGCCCAACTTTACCTAGAACAAATGCTACCTTCATTTGAAAGCAATGGGGAAATCCAGGTGACAGGATGGAATTATATCTGTAAATGTTGACTACCTTAAAGGCCTAAGGACTGCTGTGCAGTGCCAAGAATCCCAAAGGACACAGAAACATTCGTTTTCCTGCACATTCCCCAGGTAGTACCTCAAAATAAGGAAACTGTGTCTTTATTTTACAAATATTGAGACTGATGTTGGTAACTTCCCAAAGTCACACAGGTTGTAGGTGGGCAGTATTCTTCCAACACCTGCACCAAACTCAGAACCTCCACCTGACCCGAAATTGGAATTAAAAAAATATTCTTATATCTCAAGATGAAGGGTAGAGAGTCCATGGCATTGCATAGGTGGATCACTACCCAGTCAGCACAATGCCTGATGGGTGGCGTGATTCTGGGCTTGGATCCTTCCTCTGTAGAGAGAATTCTGCTTCACAGATGGGGCGACCCTGGAACTCTTTTTTTTTTTTTTTTTACAGTCAAGGGTTAAAAAGAGTAGAAAGTTGAAGTTGTTGCTTTATAGTCCTGACTGTATTTGTGGCTTTCCATAGTAGATTCCTGATAGATGGTTGGTAAATAAAGTCATAGATTTTCATAAGGCTGAAGATATAATTATTCCTAAGGGTGTGATTTAAGATATTTATGTTGTAATTTGTCTGGTTATTAGAGTTCAGTTTAATTTACTTTTGGGTTAGATGGCCAGATGCATACTCCTGTGGGTAAGTTGAAATTAATTACAACTATACATGCTTATTAAATGGGGAAGCAGAAGTAAGACCACTTATGGACAAAGCCCCTCTCAGTCAGGGTTCTGACTAATGCTCTGACCGGCAATGTCAGAGACTGAGGAAGGGGCAAGCCTGTCTAGCAGTACTCTTGATTATCTCTGGAAAGGTAGAGAGGAGTCACAGGGGAGTCGAGTTTCTAGGTAGCAACAGAGCAAGAGAGACTTGCCAGGCCCATCAGAAGAAGAATCTCTGGGCTCCCATCTAGCTGAGAGCAGGGGTGCAGATCATGGATTAGTAAGCAGTGTTCTCCACAGAAAAGCTGGAAGGTGGAGTGAGTCAAGTGTTACTTCTCAGTATGCTAGTCCACGTCCCCAACAAGTGCTTCCCAAGGAAAGCCCAGTCAGGCCGTGTGTGAACTGAGAACTCAGGTCAGTTATCAAGATCAGGTTTAACAGATCCTCTGGTGCCCAAGCCGGAGCATGGATGAAGACTCTGGCTTACCCACCCACAGGAGAGGAGCTAAATCTCTAGGTACAGAGCTGCATGGTGGCACTGGAGCTGTTCCTCAGTGTCCAGGCACCACCACCATGCAGTTAGCCTACTTGTTGGGTCTTCAGAGATAAACTGGGCTACGATGGGACATTTTGGTTGGGAGAGTATTGGTGACAGTGTGGATGCATTGCCACTATGTCCTAGACCTAAGTTGTAGAGGCCATGTTCTAACCACAGGGAAGATACTTCATTTCCCTGATGCAGAAGGAAGTGACTAAACTGGCTTATTTGGCTGGAGGCTGAGAGAACATAGAAAGATTCTTGGCATTTGTCCCATGACAGAGGTCCAGGACATTAGACACTTTCCTCTGGTTGATGCCTTGTGTGAGGCAGAGCCAAGGGCTCAGAGTTTGGTGGAACTCTGAATAAATGACAGAGGGTCCCGACACACACACACACACACACACACACACACACACACACACACACACA
>NW_021620993.1:1157203-1165085 GCF_004785775.1 Grammomys surdaster | reverse complement strand
ACACACACACACACACACACACACACACACACACACACACACACACACACACAGTGCAGGGACAAGTGGGCATAGGCTCCAGAATCACCCCTGGAACTGTTTGTGGAGGGCAAGCCAGCAGGCTCATGCATACAATGGATAGGAGTTGCCGAAGGGCATCTTTGTGTCCTGTAAACTACTTCTAGTATTTTCCAGGGAAAGCTTGGGACCTACTAGAAGAACCAAAGACATGAGCTGAAGCCAATTGAGATTTCATCCTTTGGCTAGTGTTCATGGGGGCAAGAGGTGGCAAGAAGCAGGATGATGGCTGCTGTCACCCAAGAATGAAGAGAATATACACTAACTTTGAACTCACTGCCATAGGAGCGACCACAAACAGCATGGTTTTCTATTCCTGAGAGGAGTTTGGGTTTAAATTAACAATTTACATCTGTCTCTCTTATTATCCATTATATGTCTTCCTCAGTAGTCCAAACTTCAGGTCTGATATTTTTTACTCATGTTTTACTTATGTAAAAACAAATATTTTGAGTGTGTGTATATGTGTGCACACGTGTGAACGAGTGCCTGCCCTCTCATATGTATGTGTGCTTGTGGGTAAGGGTCTGTAGCTTTCATTAAAAATTTAAAGGCATATGTCAAATAGTAAGAAGCCATTTTTTTCAGATATCATCTATAGCCATACAAAATATGTAAATTATAGGAATAAATAATTTAACATAATTACTTGTAATGTTTGATATTTGGGTTAATGTTTTAAATTTTAATCTTTTTCTTTAGTTGTTAAAATTCTGGCCAGTCCTTCTAGTAGCTTCACAAGATGCTCACATGTCCAATAATTTCTATATTATCAACTGTCTAGTGTGATTTCAACATCATGTTATTTAGACTATGCTGCAAAATATCAGTGAGTTTGCTGAAATATTGATCCAAAATGTATACTGCTTTTTTGTTTTAAGCTCTCAAACATTAAGTTCTCGGACAAAAAAGAGGATATTTTTATATTATTAAGTGACCATCATTGTGAAATTACCTTCCAAATGTTTATTTCATTTTAAAATTTTACCATGAATGTTGTAAAGCATGCATCTAGAGATATGCTCACCAGCACTGTGTATTAGCATTTTTACTTCTGTCAACTTTAGCAAAAAGATGGTGAGATTTAGAACTCGGACTTAAAGGGACTTTTCCCTACAAGGAGAATATGCCACTTCGAAGAATTGCTTCTTTCTTTTAAATCATTCTATTTTATTTATTTATTTAAGAGTATACTGTCACTGACATACCAGAAGAGGGCGCCAGACCCCCATTACAGATGGTTGCTAGCCACCATGTGGTTGCTGGGAATTGAACTCAGGACCTCTGGAAGAGCAGTCAGTGCTCTTAACCACTGAGCCATCTCTCCAGCCCTGCTTCTTTCTTTTAAATTCATTGTGTGACATAAAAAAGAAGCCCAAACAATAACACTTACTTTGTAAGGACCAGAGACTGACAGTTACAGAACACAGGAGACTTACGTGATCCGGAAGTGGTTCCAGAACCGCCCAACACCGCCCTGCCAGAAAACACAGATCACGTGTCACTGCAAACTCAGTGCCAACTCACAACATTAAAAGTTGGACCCTAATTTCCTCTAGGAATCCTGTGTGCGTTCCTGTTCATTTTTGTGACCCTAGTACATTTCTCATATCTCATAGTTTAGCTGTTGATCAGGTAGAATAGAGCATGGGAAAGGGGTACAGAAATCAAACCCCAACTCAGGATGACTATGGAGGCAAGAAATCTTTCCCACAGCAGGTCAGCATTCTCCAGGAAAGTCTTAAATTCTTGGTGCAGTGGCACACCCCTGAAATCTCAGCACTCAAGAGAGAAGAGGCAGGAGGATCACAAATTCAAGGTTGCATAGTATGACACTATTGTAAGAAACAAAATAGTGGTGTGTGAAAGAAAGTGCTGGGGGTATTGAGCACTCACCTAGGTCCTGGGTCAGTCTGCATCACAGAGAAAACAACAGCAAACAGGGCTGAGGAGATGGCTCAGTCAGAAGAGTATGTGTCTCGATAGCCTAAAGACCTAACTGAGAGCTCCAGAATCAGTATAACAAAAAGCCCTGCTTGTTGATGCCGGCTTGCAATTCCAGTGCCCAGAGGTGGGGAGGGTGTGGGGTGGGGTGGGGGATGGGAGATGTCAGGGTGGTGGTGGAAACATGCCGATTTTGGAGCATGTTAGCCAGTCAGCCTAATTTGCTTGGTAAGTTTCAGGCCAGTAAGAGATCCTGTTTCAACAACACAACACAAAACAAAACACAGCAAAATGGTGGACGCATTCTGAGCCGTCCTCTGGATTCCACAAACACGAACACACACGTGAACACAATCATGCCCTCCTCACACTGCTCAGACTAGAAAACAAAGCAACAAACAGATGAAAAACCAGGAGAAATGATGGAAGAGGAGTCCACAGCACCTGACCCTGCAGTCAGGACCAGGCGGGAGGCCCGCAGCACCAGAGCACGGCATAGGTCCTTTACAGAGCTCTAACTGCGTACCTCCAGTGCCTGCAACTCCTTTGTGGACACAGCTCAGGTCTCTTCTGGAATCTGTCCCCAGCTCCAGGCACGTGCCCCAACAGCGCTTTTGTTAGACCAATATAGTTCAGTTGAGGTTTCTCTCAGCTCCCCAGTTTGGACTCATTTATGAAAACGGCTTAGATCGTGCAGCCCACTCAGTACACTGTTCTAAAATTTTCTTCCAGAATATACAAAACCACCCAAGAACTGCTCATATGGGTGGAGAATATGGTTCCTATCAGGCTGTGCTCCTTAGTTATGTGGTAAGTTTGTAGATATTAGTCTTCCTTGAGGATTGTAAAGGAGAGAATATTTTTAAGACCTCATCTCTTTGTTAGCACACATGCAAGACATTTCCTTTAGGCTTTAAGAAGCTATAAGCTTCTTAGCCATGAGTCCACTTTGATCTAAGGGCAAGCATCATTTCTAAGAATGGATGCTGTTTCCTTTTTTTTTTTTTTTTTGGCTGCTAGGAACTTTAGGAACCCTTGTGTATGGTCATCCTATTACTGTCCCCACAGAGCACAGACCCAGTGTTCTTGGGTCTCCCAAATGTACATGTCATGTCCCCTCTCTGTGTCTGCCTGTGTCTGACTCACCTGTAACCCTCACACCCCCTTAGCTTCCTGTGCTAAGTATCTATTGCTATCTGATGTCTTTGCTTCCCGGAGCTTCCATCTTGGACCATGGGGGCCTCATTAATCTCACTAAATCATTCAGTACTTGTTTTTAGTCATCTCCAGAAAAGAGGCAAGCATCCGATGAATTCCTTGTTGGGAGTCTACCTGTTTTAACTAGGTAAGATTGCAGGTCTTCTAAATGTGCTCCCACTGGGGCAGAGTTTTAATACGTAATTTTGAGCATAGTCTTAAAGATGTATAACCATTTCTGTCCCCTTGACAGACAGTCTAGGTTCCCTGAGTAGGTCCTAGAGCCTTGCACCTTGCTCTCCTCTTCACCCTATCCAGTTCTTCCTGGATAAATACATTCGTTACTCTCTATTGCTATGATAAATACAGATGAAAGATTGCTTGTGGGAGGAAAAGATTTGGTTCATCTTATAGCTCATAGTCTACGTGAAGGGAGGTTCGAGCAGGAACTCAAGGCAGGAATTGCAGCAGAGGAATGCTGGGTTACTGGCTTGCCACCAGTATTATGTTCAGCTACCTTTCTTAGACCTCTCAAGACCACAGAACTAGGGGTGGCATCACTCGCAGTGGGTGGGCCTCTCACACGTCAATCATTAATCAAGAAAATGTACTATGGTTTTGCCCAACAGGCCAGTCTGATGGAGGCATTTTCTCTGTTGTGTTTCCATCTTTCCTGACGATTCTAGTTTGTGTCAAGTTGACAAAAAAAACTATCCAGAACAGTCCAGGTCAATTCCTCAGAGCTCTGCCTCAGACTGGCCCTGGATTCTTGGCTTCCCTGTTTGTCTCTTTGTAGGATAATTTTAGCAAGAACCCCACCAAGTCTGTTTAGCCAGAACCGCCTTTCGTGTCTCAACACCAGCAATATCTAATTGGGGTCCACATCTTTGATCATCTCCCAGAGGACAACCTTCCCCTGGCTTGCCTTCAGTGAGACTCCTGTTAGGGATCTTTTATCCCAAATGCTTCTTCTCAGTAATTTTCCATCCGTTGTCCCCACCCTGAGCGTGGGCTGTGGATTCCCTTTTGTTGTTGTGCTGTATTCATGCAGAAGCCACCTCCTCTTTCTCCACTGGTCACCCCCTTGGCTGTAATCCCTCTCCTGTCCTGATGGTGGTGGAGACAGTCAGCAATTGCTTCTTTAAAGTTATTTTGAAGGCTGCCTTCCCCCTGTATCTCCACCCCATTTCTTCTCCCTAGACTCCACACAGCAGACTGTTTTTCTGTCCTTGTAGCACTCCATGCTCTTCTGCATCAATAACAGTGCATCTTGTCTCTCTGTCTAGAACATTTCCGCCCCTAGCTTTGCCTGTGCCCATATCCTTTCTGATCCTCAGATCCCCCTTAGAACAATATCTCCCCTGGAGATACCTCTGGCCACCAACCTCAGCTGTTAAGTCAAAGAGCAGAGTTCCAGTCTGCTTCCTCCCCCCTCCCCCAGGATGACTCTGCAGACTCCCCATGCCTCATTTCCCTTCTCAGTGGGTGCTCCCATCAGGCACACTTCCTAGCTGTTTGGGCACTGGCAGGACACAGAGACCACATCTTTGGGGATGCAGTGAGTAAGATAAATGTCCTTGGCTTGCACATGACAGTTCTGCTTCAGCTAGAGGCAGAGACAGGGCTAGCAGGCCCCAGGGCCCTGTGATGTCTTGGAAGGCATCTGGTAAAGGTGCATTCACCTCAAGTTGGGATGTGAGCAACAAAGCTGCCTTGTTTTTTATCTCACTGTTACATTTGTAGTACATTTGTTATAGATGTGAGTCCTGACTAATTAATACACTCTTTTACATTACCCCATAACACCCAGGATGAAGCCAGGAGATATGTTTTATGGTTACAGATCATGATGCCTGCCCCTTGATAATACCTGTAGCCCAGCATGTCACAGAGACTGGTGGTGTATGGCAAATGCACACCACAAGAAGAGTCATGTCATATGGCATGTAGCTCAGTGGAAATACCCTAGAATGGGGGCCAGTGACAGACTGACAGAATCCCAGGATCTCAAGTACACAGACCATGGCCTTTTCCATAGCTAGTTGAGCTTGGACTTCACTCTTCCCCTAGTCAAGCCCAGATATCCACCACAGTGGTTCATTTCCCCTGGAACTCAAGCCTTAACTGATCCTGTAGTTTAGATTTTAAGTGCCTATGGTGTGTGTGTGTGTGTGTGTGTGTGTGTGTGTGTGTGTATGTGTGTGTGTTAAAATATTTCTGAGGTGGGCCATAGTTATTGGACATATGTCCTTGGAAGGGATTTTGGGACTCAGCCCCTATCCTTTCTCTCTTTGCTTCCCTGCTGACATGAGGCAAGTAGCTTTGATTCACAATGTGCTCCCCATCATGAAGGTCCTTCTCACCATAGATCTAGAGCAACAAAGCCAACTGACCAAGTGCTGAACTCTCAGAAACTAACAACCCAGACAAACCTTTCTCCTCTTATGCTAATTGTCTCAGGTACATTGCCACAGTAGCCAAAAGCTAACATGGCTGGCTTATAGAATAAAATAGCAGAGGAAGGAAGTTGTTTAGTAATCTTCCCAGATGTGAGGGATGCCATGAGGGGTGTTACTCATCACCCCCAGGCCCTGATCAGCTCCAGAAAACACCTGACTTCTGTGTGCCCCTCAAGGAGAACATCCTTTAACCAAGAACATTCCTTTGTAAGTTATTTTTAAGAGGGATGTGAAGATAAATTTGTGTGATGTAAGGCCTAGGGGTCTGCAGAGGGCAACTACTTCAGCTCCACAGCCATCAACTTCTATGACTGACCTCTTGCTTCCAGAAGCTAAGCCAATGATGATGAAGGCACATGACCAACACCTTTGAAGGTAAGCTCCATTGTTCATGGCATGCAGTATATATCAGGTGTTTAAACAATGAGAAATGAAAGAAAAGAAGTGGTGGGGGATTGACTAAAGGCAGGACCCTCTGTAAACCTGAGGAATGGGGTCTACCATTTGTACAAGTTTCCATGGTACAATTCTTTCAACCTGAACTTCGAGAACCAATGATGGAGAAGTTGCTGTCTTTGCATTATGCCAGTCACTCTGTCAAGTTGGTCATAAAAACTCAGATTCTGTTTCACATATAGACTACCCTGGAAGCACAGATGTCTGGAGCTGAAGACTGGTCCATCTTCTAAGTTATCCTGGTTGGTTGCCATGGAGATAGCTACTGGTGAAGAGATCATAAGCAGGTCCCATGACAGAATATGCTTATGTAATAAATAAAATGAGAGGCATACAGAACTTTAGAGCTGGCTCTTCCCTCGGAAAGCAGGGCTGTTAGCAGGTCTCAGACAGGTTCCTTGTCAAAAAAAAAAAGGCTTCTGTTTTTATTTCTGTTATGGGAAACTCAGGTGATTGCAGGGGAGAGCAGGGCACAATGTTTTGGGGTGACTACAGAGCCACAGGCTACTGGTTAGACTTAACCAGATATGTATCAAAAACCAAAGGCTCAGAGATGGCCTCTGTCCATCTCTGAATGTGTCACAGCAAAGGCATCTGGGATCTCCCTGGATCTACTCGCCACTTGAGGCCTGCTGGGTTGCTGGCATATGGTCTGTGGCCACAAGTCCAAGTTCTGGTCAATGTAATTTAGGCAGAGAATCAGCCCACAGCTGCCAGGAGTCTTTCTTAAGCCGTGACACACTTTCTTATCTTCCTCTAGCTGTGGGGTGCACAGGCATCGTTATTGTGGGCTCCTAGGGTTCAGGTGAACACAACTGAGGGAGCAATAAGATGAGGAAAAGTTTGGAATCACCAGGACTCTCAGAAGCAGAGATACCCACGGGCCTTAGGCAGGTTATTTCTGGATTTGCCTTATGTAAGTAAAAAGAAATATATAACAACCATTTCTCATGGTTGAGCATCTGAAGTTTTTACATGGGTTGCAGTCTTTAATGTTTTGGCTCCTTGGAGATGTGAGCTTTGGGGTTTGCCAGTAACATAGTAGAGTCCCTAGCCAAAGCGGAGAGAAAGGCAAATATGTTTCAATGGCGGCCAATGAGATGTTTTAGGTTCAAATCCTCACCTGTCACTTTCTGACCACATGGGCTCAGGGAAATGCCTGCACTTTTGACTGTGGTTAACGGATGTTACCCTGGGAAGGGTTCAACAGTCTATATCCCACATGACTGCCAAGATGCTTTAGTCTATGTTATCAAGGTAGAAAATCACAGCTTCCAGACAGTGTGTGAATCCTTGGCTCAGTGTCTATGAGCAGCGCTGTCTTCTGCGTTTGTCTGTTCAAGTTTCTCACTTAGCCCAAGTCTATAACCCTGCTGGCCTTTCACAGAGATTCTTCAAGCTGGCTCTTCCTCGGCAGTGAAACTCAGGGATTTAGTGGCCACTAACTTCTGGTCATCCTTTTTGTAAGGGCTGAAAGGCTGAGGTTAAAGTTGTTTGCTGTACAACCCCAAGTACATTTGCTGGGTTTGAGCTCTTCTCTACTGCCTTTTGCCAGCCTACCTAATTTCTCTTGGGCCCAGTTAATCTTATTTATTTATATGTGAGTATAATGAAATCAATCCTATAGCTAAAGATACACAAGGTTATAAGACGCCTGGCACATATCAGGGAGAGAGGGAGAGAGGGAGGAGGGAGGCAGGGAGAGAGAGAGAGAGAGAGAGAGAGAGAGAGAGAGAGAGAGAGAGAGA
>NW_021620993.1:1143245-1157193 GCF_004785775.1 Grammomys surdaster | reverse complement strand
AGAGAGAGAGAGAGAGAGAGAGAGAGAGAGAGAGAGAGAGAGAGAGACAGAGAGAGAGAGAGACAGAGACAGAGACAGAGACAGAGACAGAGACAGACAGAGAGGCTCATAGCCTTCTGGGTCTCCCTGCTTTGATGATCTACAGCCCCTTGCTTTGATACCAAGAACTGACAATTTGGAAATCTTAAATGACAAGAGAAAACTCTCACTGGAAGCCAGAGCACAGACCCAGTGTTTTTACTGGTGGCTCCTGGAAAGTCGCCCCCTTCTCTAAGTTTTCATCTCTTCATCTGTAATGCACATTGCTTGGTTGGGTCTGTCAGACTTTAATGTTTTATTTCTCTATTATTATGGCTGTCCCATTAGATCACATATGGACAAGTGGTAAAACTGGCTAGCTGGTTAGACAGATGAGTGAATGGGTGGGAAGGAGAGGTAGCCCTCCTACACTCCTAGGAGCTCTGCAGGAGTCCTGGACGAACACTGTGGCTGTCTAGACCACCAACAGAAGCTTTTGGGTGAGGACAGTCTAGATACTTGGAGCTTTCTTCTCTTTCTTTACCTCAGCAAGCGGTTCTCTAAAGCATATTCTACAACTATCTGCCCTTGAGTTATCTTGTCAGAAATAATGCTTCCTTGGATTCAGCAAGGGCCAGCCAGTACAAACCTCAAGGTGGGCTGTTGACTGTGGTTACTTCTGCTGTGCTTGAATTTTGAAGACAACTCCACAAACTGTATTTTGTGCTTCCAGGAATGTGACAAGAGCCTTGCTCCAGCTCAACTGTCTTCTTGATTTACTCCTGTTCACTAGTGTTCTGAAGTCTTGGGAGAGTAGGGTTAACAGAACCTGATAGGCTCATTTAGCTCAGTTACTGTAATGCATAGAATCGACCAGCAGGGGTCACTGGAGGCCCATATATTTTGTACCTGCTGATTTGTCTCCCAGTCTTAAAAATCTTTATTAATTTTTCTTTTTAAAGTAGAGGGGATATCAACCTTTAACACTCGTTACCTTAGAACACTAGAAGGAAAAAATGTTTCCGGAAAAATGAAACTTCTTGTATCTTTAATAAAATCAACAAATACCTTTCCTCATCCCCAAGCCTATAGGGACTTAGGACAGAGGGACACACTTTCTAAATAAGGCAGTCACTTGTCCACGATTTCATTCCTTAGGCACTGGAAGGAGATAGCTCGCACGTTCATCTTGTTGGACAATGTAGCACCACGGGTGCCTCTGAGGGACAGCTCCATTGACCCATTTATATCCCACGATGTATCCAGCTATGGAGGACTTTGTTAAACACTCAGTTTTCGATAGATTGTTTCTACTATATGAAAATGGCTGTTTCTGGAAGAAATTATAAGATGCAGACATACAAGAGAGAAGTGATGTTGCCTCACTGACACAACTGATGTAAACGTTTGATTGCCGACATCCCCACAGCGACACACACACACACACTCACACACACACACACACAGATACAAGTAGAGGGATACATACAGACACCCTCACTCACAACCACAGACACAGCCACACAGACTCACAGACACACAGATACATACTTACAGAGGCACACAGATACATAGATATAGACACAACACAGCAGTTTGTGTCTTTCCATATTGTGAACATCCTGTGAGATACACACACACACACACACACACACACACACACACACACACACACATGCAAACACTTCACCATGTGCATCAGTATCCCTGTTCACATTGTGTACACCCTTTTCTTGTTTGTTCCTTCACAAACAAGCTGTCAACGATTTCATGGGCACGAATGGGCTTCCCACAGTTAAGATGGCAGCAGGGATTCACTCTCATGGATGACCTACTATGTTTTTAACAAAAACCCAGGGAAAACATGGGAAAAATGCATAAAAAACCTAGGGGTGTGTGGCTGTCTTGAGATGGCCATTCTCCCATGTCAACCTTCATGCGTGTCCTTAGTTACTTCAGGTCTGTTAGAGAGTTTCGGACAGTTATCTGTGATAGCACCTATGTCTGGGCAGGCCATTTATTTTTTTTAAATCTCAGTTGACTTCTTAAAAATCTTCTTTCTTTTCTTTATGTTTCTATACAGCTAGCTCCATTGACATGGCTTCCGAGTTAACAGCACATGTATCCAATAAACAGCTTTATTGCCCTGGACAAAGCCCCTTAGAATGTTCTAGTCTCCTCCAGGATTCCTGTGGATGACGGGAGAGGATGAAGGGTGTTGAGAAGATTGTATATTTGAGACCAAAGACTCTAGGACAGTTTGGAGGCATCCACCTCGGAGGACTCAGACCTGGAGGGGAACGTACCCGGGCAGACAGAGGGAAGAAGGTGAGTACTGAGTATCACCCACTGGTTAGCCTCATACTTCACTTTGGGACTGCACCTTGACTTTTGTGCTACTCTGTTGCAGCCCGTGTTGTGTGTAGGGTACATGCTGTAAGCTGCCCTGCAGGGCACCTCTCCACACCAGGTACAGAGCTCTCTAAGATCCATCCACTCCCTTGACATTTCCTCTAGACTAGTGCTCTTCTTCTCTCTTATTTTGAGCCTCACTACCAAGTTCCAGTTTTCTAGTGGACTTCTATGGGATTTCCCATTTTTCTGTTGCACGCATTTTTTTGAAGGTGGGGGGAAGAGAAACCTGTAATAGAGAGTTTAGTTGAAACTAATGCTAGTGAATAGCTCAGATCTGCACCTATTTCACAGAGGAAGGAACTTGGGCTCAGAAAGCAGTCCTCTGCCCACGGCTGCACAACTATTGAGTAAGCATGGGGATCCCCACACATCTGCAGATCTGTGGGCCTGACAGACCAACTGTGCTCTGGGGCAGCTGGAGGGAAAGGCTGCAAGAAGCTAACGCATGTTACCGGGTGGCATTCTTATCAGTGGGAACATAGCCATCTGAGATAAGTGCATTTTCTGAAAGCTAGGCTAATGTGTTTACCTTGACTGTAGCCCAGAACTACATTGGAGAGATGCTCCAGATGTCTGAGGCTAGACTGCAGGAAGCCTGTAACTTCTATCCTGGCCCCTTGAGTTGCTGTTCTTTGGGCTTTCCCTCTTGGGAGGAACTCTATCAAAACCCTACCACCAGTGTGTCACCAGACTTGCCCAAGTCAAGGGCTCTAGCCTTCCAGTTGTCAATGTCCAAGTAGCAGTCACCTTAGTAAAGGACATCCCCTAGCTGATTTCTAGTCTTTTCCATAGAGGCCCAGACATCAGGGCTGTGCAGAGAGAGACAGTCACTGCTCCTCCCCGTGTACATCAAAGAAAGAAAATCACAAAAAGAATAGACTGGAAAGCCCAATGGGCTCGGCTGTCATCTCATCACTTAAAGGGCACAGAACCCATGACTCACCTTTGGTACTGCTGAGGCGTGGCCATGACCTAGGGCAGGAAAGAGAACAAACATGAGTGTTGGCTCCTGAATTCATCACAGGCTCCTAAAGAATGTGCGCTGGCGAGAAGCATGTCAGGGTTAATTCTGTGAAAATTGGGCACATATGTTCATATCTGTGTAGGTGAATAGGCATGAGTGTCCATGCATATATAGCTATACTTGTGTGTGGATGTGTACACATGTGTGAGCATGTATGTGGAGGTCAAAGGACAGCTCAGCTTGTTCCTTGGTCCACCTTGACATTTGGAGATAGGATCTGCCATTGGGCTGGAGCTCACCAAGTAGGCTGGGCTGTGGCCAGTAAGCCCCAGGGATCATCCTCTTCCTATCTCCCCAGTGCCAGAGTATCGTCATGTTACTACTGCTTCCTGTTCATTAAAAACACTGTATTTATTTATTTATTTATTTATTTATTTACTTTTGTGGGAGGGAACTCAGGTCCATACCCTTGCAAGTTAAGTACTTTACCATTCTGAGCAATCACCCACCCATCTGAGGTGTGTGTAATACAAACAAGGAGCAGGCCTTTCATGTGTATATTATGTAGGCTTGAGGTAATGTTTTATTAGAGGTGATATAGAAAATAGAAGACATATATGAGAAAAAAAATCAATACCATGTTCCTATGTGTATGTGTCTGTAATGAGGATACATGCACACATTTAAAATCAAAACAATGTATATGTGTATACATGAAAAATGTGTGTGCATGTGTGTGTGTGTGTATGTGTGTGTGTGGTTGCTCCTGTGCCATGGCAAAAATGTAGGAATCAGAGGACAACTCTTGGACTTGGTTCTCTACTTCTACCCTCCTGAGACAAGGTACCCCATTTCTCGGCTTCATGCTCTAGGATGGCCTGACCTATGAGCTGCCAGGCAATGCCCCTGTCTCCACCTCTCACCTCACCTCAGGAGGACTGTGATTACAGCTGCCTGTCACAGCACTAGGCCTTTTGGGTGGGTTTTGGGGATGGAACTCAAGTCATCAAAATTGCATCGGTGCTGTATGCACAGATTAAGACACGTAGGTGCCTAAATGTCTTTATATGAGTGTGAAGGACTTTGTGATATTACAGTTATGTAGTATTATTGAAAAACACGTTTGTTGGCCACGTGGCCTTTTTGGAGAGGATTTAGGTTCTGGCTAATTGTGAGTATTGTAAACAAGATTGCAAAACCCTTCCATTCTTGCATTTCAGGTTCATCTCTGAATATCTCCACGGGCAGGCAGTAATCCAGTCCACAGAAAGCGCCAGAGTGTGAGCATTCTCAGTCCCTGGTTGCACATTTCTCAGATGATTTCTGGATGGTTTTGTATTGATTCATAGTAATTTATATTCTTATTCATTGAACATGAAGTGGCTACCGTGTCTCACCACCAGGATCCATGTTCCAACCCCACTCTACTTATTTGACACTTGATCCTGATCGCTCCAGTCTCATTTCTAAGCTGGCTACCAAGTTTGAATCATTGCATGCCTCTCCCCTTTGATAAGTCACTTGGGCTTATCTTTGTTCATTTTCTGATGACAAGTTCTTGGCATCGTCACAAACATCACCCTTGGACAGCGTTCCCTTGTGTGTAACTTTTCCTTAGATTTGGGTTCTGGTCTGAAAAGCCCCAGGGTCATGGAAAGCTCCAAAGGCTGCTGCTTCCGTGAGCTGACTTGTTTGCTCCTTTAATAACCCCTGGCCCTCTCCGCACACCTTTCCTCCGAGGCTTGCTAAGTGCGTCACAGCTGCAATTAATTGAGCATCGCAACACACGTTGCGTGTAAATATTTATGAGGCCTATCTTGTGGCTGGGATGTTGGGCACACAATAGTTAAGCAATGAAGCATTCGTAACCAGGAGACCAGCGCTCAGGAGTCCAGATTACTGCCTGTTCTGATACTGTCCCTTCCCTGACTTCATCTTCCAAATGACCTTGGGGAGCCCATGTCCTTCCAGACAAGAAGCAGGGCACAGGGATGCACAAATAGCCCAATCCAGGCAGTCACTGAGAGGCAAGGAAATTGCTTTAAGCTCTGCTGTTACTCCAGCCTGGCTGTCTCCCTACCCAAGCCTGTGGGATGTGCTGTGTCTCACTGGGGAGCCACCAGGCATCTGCAGCCCAGAGCCCTGTGGTTAGCAGTTGGTGCCCTTTCAAGTTCGCTGAGCTTCAGCAGAAACTAACAGTAACTTATCTAGTGAGATGCAAACTCTGTGTGTGTGGCCTGTGAACATTCTCCTGTCTTCCCTAGATACATAATCTCCCCACCCACCACCTCCTCTCCACCTCCCCCCTGCCACCGGAGATCCTGGCTTTTCATTAGGCCTCACAAGGCATCCAGATATGTTACTTATGACATAAGTAATAGAGGGCGTTTCTGTGACCATGACCAGTGACTCATTATGAGTGGAGCAAATATCCAAGAGACTGACTCCAGGCTCGGATTCCAAAGTAGGCCAGATGCAGGTATGAACTGTGCCCAAGGCAAAGTCTTCTGCGGGTCCTAGGGAGGACTCTCACTTCTGCACCCACTGCTGTCTGACTTTGGCCTCTCCCAGGATTTCAGAATGGAATGCTAGGCAGGAAAGCTGAGGCCTGAGCCAAGATGGTGTGCCTTCTCTCCCTGGACTCTGGGATGAGGCCTTTTGGCATACAAGTGGAACAAAAGATGACAAAAAACATTGAGCATCTGTCTGTTTGTCTGTGTGGACACTGAGCTGGTGCCATTCTTTTCAGCAAAGGTTAACATTCACTTTTGCTCTCATTTTTTTCCCCCACAAATGAAAGTTTTTATTTTATGATTATGATTAATTATTATCATTATTATTATTTTGGTTTTTCAAAACAGGGTTTCTCTGTGTAGCCCTGGCTGTCCCGGAACTCACTCTGTAGACCAGGCTGGCCTCGAACTCAGAAATCTGCCTGCCTTTGCCTCCCAAGTGCTGGGATTAAAGGCATGTGCCACCACTGCCTGGCTTAAATGCATTTTTTTTTAAATTTTAGATTTATGGATTGATCAATTAACAGATTTTTTGTTTTTGAGACAAGCTCTCTCTATGGCCCATCTGGTCTTGCTTTGAACTCCCCACAATCCTCCTGATTCAGCCTCCCAAGTGCTGGGATTACAGATATATAACCACCCAGTCTCTACTTTTGCTTTTGACGTCTAGTAAGCCATAGGTATTACTGCCCAGGTGCCTGGAAGAGACAAGGACCATACAGCATTGTTGTTCTGATGACACAGATGGGAGCGTGGCTGCCAGGGGCGGGAGGAGGATGGAGCATTGGAGGGTACAGCGTTTTGGTTTTTATAAGAAAATAAATCTTAGGAGTGGTTCAGTGGCTGCAGCTTGCTCACAGTTAGCAGAGCTGTGTGCACAGCCTGAACATTTGAGAGCTGATCTCATGTTATGGATTTCTATGGCATACCAAGTAATAGTAATACACAGAGATGGGAGAACGCGTTTGGAGGTGGTAGATACAGGTTTCTGCCATATATTTTAGCCAATCTCTATCTTCCACTCGGCAGATGTTACTAAAACTTAACCCACCTAGAGTGGCACAGCAAACTATTGCCAGAATCAGGTTTCCACTCTGAGTTCCTTGTTATTCACAAGCCTGGAGCAGCAACACAGCTTTCGGAGGGCTGTGGATCTGGAAGCTTCCTCCCCATCGCCAAGGCTGTCTGAAAGTGGCTGATGTGCTTCACTCTGGGTGGGGCTCCACTAGATAGTTGGGTATTCATAAGTCATGTCCTCAGGGGGATTCTGCACCCTAGGGGCTCTCTGTGCGTCAATGCAAGCATGTGAATTAGCAGAGGAAGCTTTGGCAAAACAGGGAAGACGGCTGTTATTCCGGCTGAGCTAGAAAGCTGGATTGGGGGTGGGGAGGCTGGCACTGTTGCTCGAGGTGGAAGAAGGAGGCTGGGCATTGCGGGTCTGTCTGGATGGAGTGTGGACATCATCCTGACACTAGCAGCTGCCGAATTCTCTGGAAAGGCTCCCGCGTTAATGCTCTTTGCAGCCTGACAGCCCACGGTGACGAATGAAAGACGCTGCTGCTAGCTGACTTCATGGGGATTTGATATGCTCTGCCTGGGCTCCAGTGAGGGCTGCATGTTAGCAAGCTGCCCCTTGCCAGGGAATCACAAGATGTATTCTGGCTTCCTTTTGTCAACAGCATCAATAACATAGCCATGTGCAAATGGACCACAGCTGGAAAGAGCACAAGACTGGCAGCATCGTCTGCTCTCGTTCTCCGGCTACAGGCTACTCTCCGTATCTGGGCCTGAAGGATGCAGGTTTTTTCTTCCTCTGCACTTCCTGGGTGTGTGGCAGGTGTCATCACTGTGGCAGGCAACTTCACAAACTATAGTATGATCAAGATTTACCCTCCCACGTCTGTGGTTTTTCTGATCTGAAAGCTTATTACAAATCAATTTTAAATCTGGAATTATTTTTAATTTTTAATTCTTTTAAATAATTGAATGCATTTAATGAGCTTTAATTTTTAAAGAATACTAAAACAAACACTCCCCTCCCCCACCTCTCCTGCTGCCTGGCACTCTGGATGGGAGGATGCAGACAGTGTGTTCCTGTGTCCTTCCTGTCCACGGGAACACGGTGTGTTATCTGGGTCCCATAGAGATGGGACTGAGCCATGTCCCCAGGGTTGAACTTCTGGAATAGAGACTAATAACTCATTGCCCCCTGGAATTTGGCAGCAAACCCTGAGGGAAGTGATTCATGTGATCTTACGTCATCAGCCTTTTTCATCACCCAAGCTCCCGAGAGCTACTGGTTTTAAGTCTACATCTTATTTAACCGTGCTTCACAAAATTGGAAGGTTACTCCGGAATAAAATTCTGTAGCTTTTGAAAGACAGCCGATGTGGTTAGAAGTTACTAAACTCATTTTAAATATAAAGAGAAGTCAAGGAGAACACAAATTTCTGAGATCAGTCCTTTCCCCTCTAAATGTGAATGCCTGCGTTGGGAACTGAGCGTGTTGTAGAAACGAACTCACACAGACTGTCCCGAGGAGCAGTGTGTTTGCCTCCACCCTCGGACTCTTAGAGAACACTTGTGTCAAATGGTGAATTAGAGACGTTAGCAACTCCTTTCATTTTGCAGCAGATGGGTGACGATGATTAATTCCCTCAGGAGTCAAAGGTGCTATGCTCCACACCTAGACTGGTGAACCCTGTTCAGAGGAGGAAGTTCCCACTGGAGAACTATGGGCCTGAGGTTTGGACACACACAGAATACTCAGAGGGTGGAAAACCTGGGGGGCTCAGTTAGCAGGCTGATGTGACTGGAGGTAGTGCAGAGAGTTTGGCATGGCAAAAATGTGCAAAGCTGTGTCTCAGTAAGGTAATCCAGGAACACACAAGGTGGTTGGAAAGGGGTCAGCTGGGGTTTCCAATGATCTTAGGAGAGCGTAATGAATGAGTACAGTGGTCTTTCTTCTCTCTCAAGGGACCACAAAAATCGCCTGTATTGTCTGAATGTACACATCACACTTGTTTGAATGAATTCAATCATACAACTGGAACAGAACCCATCTTGAATTCTCAGACTAACTACAGTGGTCCCTAAAAGGAGAAGGACACCTCATATGAGGCCTGGAGCTTGGCACATAAGCTCAGCATATTGGTGAATAAGCAGGAGTGAGTAGATGGGTGAGAGAATGCGTGCCATGTGCGCATGCTCAAGGAGGCATAGGTCCGAGGCATCCCATGAGGATGTAGGCTTAGCAATGGTTTGCAGGCCATGTCCTATCACAATGAGGCCAATAGAGTATCTAAAATAGTAGTAGTCTTCTTTACACATCTATACAAATTCCCTGAGTTCCCTTGGAGTGGGGAAGGTCTACATTTTTCACAAGAGTGGAGACTGGGGAGAGAGTCTTCCATCCCATGGTACTTGGAAACTAATGAAATTTACTCAAGGTGAAATCATATCAGCTTCTTATTTGATAAGTGAACAAATGGGCCTGTTGTTTCTTAAAAACATCCCTGGGGAGTTTTCAGAATCTTCATCTTTTGGACATAACAACTGTACATATCCGTGGCTATTTTGATACACACACATATACTCTACACTATTGACATCCAGAATGCTTTTATTTGGTTAATTTCTGTGGACACTGTTTAGGGCAAATGGCTTGAGAAGTCCTCACATATGGTACCACCCATCTCTCCCAGAGCTTCCCCTTACTCCAGTAACCATCTGGACTACCCCTCTTGTGCAACTTCTTGCTCTAGTGATATATCTCAGCAAAGTTAGAAAGCTACATGTGATTCTTTACATGCTACTTATGTTGATGAACTTCTGAGGGCAGGAAGCATGTTCTTGAGAGTTACAGTACCCTTCACATTAGTAGGGAATCCTTCTGACAAAGGCTCAAAACTGAAGATGGTGCTGGTTACCTGGATGGTGCTACAGCAGGCAAGTCAGACAGCAGGGTGGCTTGTCACACCCATTTTAGCTGGGACTTCATTTCAGTGGACTGAGGAATTGGAAATCCTTTTCACCTCTCTTTGATCTTCCCTGCTTGGTCTCTGACTTCCATTCCTAACCCCCCTTTTCCTTGTCCCCAGGTTAAAGTTTTCTCTGCCATCCACTTAAGTGTATCCAATATACACTTGACACTTAAAAGGGCTCTGGGCACAGTTGATGTGTCCAATAACCTGGGTTTTTAGCACTACAATGCTATCGTGACTTGACTTTATTCTTGCATTTCCTTGGCGCCTTTCATCAGATGCTTATTCTGTCACCTACTACTAAAAGCTTGTCGTGTGGCTCAGACAAAAGGTGACAGTGGATGCTTGCATCCTCAGAGAGTGCATTGGGTCACTCGGAAGTTTACCCTATCTCCTATACAATGGAGTGGATAGTAAATGACCCTTGGGATCTCTTAGTGTTATGAAGTCCTAGAGCAGCTGTGTTTGGCAAGACAAAACCTGAGTGTGGAAGAGCAGCCAGGCAACAGTGCTAGCCAACTCCTGTTCTTACATGTTTCAAGGGCACAGCAGTGAGTGTCCTTGACTCCTAAGGGTGAGGACTGCCCTTTCAGAATGTTGAGATGTCATAGCCATCTGCCACTTGTTCCCTGGAGAACAGGTTTGGAGCAGGAAAGGAAAACTGCTCTCTGGAAAGCAAAGACAGGGATCAGAGTATTGGGTCTGCTACTTGCTGGAGTCTGGATTTGGCTAGACCATCAGTTGACCAACAGACCCTATGTCCCTGGGTCCCTACAGGGCCTGCTTCTCTTCTGCCATGTGCAGGACTTACTGCCTTACAAGAGTGATATCTTTTTGTTTTTGCATCCCCAACCCCTCCCCCCACATCCCAGCACAGATCAAGCATCTTCATGGCCAGAGCTGTGTTTTGTTCATTCCTTAAGGAAGTCCTTGTAAGGGTCAGAAATAACTGTAGTACGACAGACACTGACACCATGGTCCTTCATGACGTCCTCTTCCTTTCGTCCACTTGATGCTACTCAGCCAGAATGGAAGCACAAGGCTGAGACCAGAAGCCTCTCATCTGAGCTCTGAGGCTCGAGCTGTTAGTAGTAAAACTGAGGTTCTCAAACCTGAGTGGGTGTCTGAGCCACTGGAGGGCTGACGTAAACACAGGAGACTTGCACTTCTCTAAGGATCTCAGAGTTTGAGAAGCTGCCTGTCTGAATTCAGTACATGCTAAGATTGCTGGTGCCAGGCCCAGCCTCTAGGGACCACTGCAGGAGACATCACCCTTATCATAGATACAATGTGATAACCAGGGATTCGATGCCCATGCTCTTCTTTGATGGGGTTTATGCAACAGGAATACATTAGTGATGCTCGAGAACAGAAAACCAAGCACACTTGTCATTGGTGTCTACAGGACATTAGTTCCTCATCCTCATGGATTCCAGAATCTATGGACCTCAAATCTCTTTTTAATAAAGACTTTCATATTTGTGTCTATCTAATTGTATGTATTACTCCATCCAGACTTTAAATCTATCTAGATTACTTACAATAACTACTATGATATAGATATGTTGTAAGCATCTGATAGGCAGCAGGACTTAGGGAATAAGGAAGAAAAAACACTGCACATGCTCAGTGTAGAATGTATCCACAGATGGGGAGTCACAGGGAAGATCAGCTGTGTGTTGATCATTAGAGTCCAGTAGTGATAATGGCTTTGAAGGTCAATTCTGAATTCAAATCTAGCTATCCCGACTTACTATTTCTGTGATGATGACCACAGCAGGCCACGTCTTTAGGGTAATTTCTATACTTATGAATAGGAGTACAGATATCTGATTCAGATCAAACTTGTGAATGTTGAATTTAAGCACTCCTTTTATGGTTTCTGGTGCATGCCAGTGCCAGATTCTGATGGAGTGTGGTCTCAGTTAGAAAGCATTCACCATTGTGTTTCAGCCTCTATGTTCATGGGAAATTATACAAGAGAAATGGTTGTTGTCAATGCATCCAAGCAAATACCATAGAGGGCTGCAAGACTTTCTTAGTGTTGTATGTAGATTATGGATGTGGGAACGGTCTGCACAGTCTGGGCCATATGGTCCATGTGTGCCCCAGCACTATGCTTAGCAACGCACCTCACCAAGAACTCAGTGGACATTTGAATTTGGAGGAGAATGGAGACTTAATACCCATGCTTAACGATATGAAGGCAGCAAGAGGTGAACACAGGGCTGTTTTCTATCTTAGTGATAACAATGGCTCTGCGATTTATCACCATCATGGCACAACTAGCTGGGCAGCCTCAAAGAGAATTTTAATCTTTTTGCCTTTAAATGGGAGACTGACAGTATGATTGGCAGGGTTCAGAGCTATTTAACAAGTTCTTAAGTCGAAACTTAGCACATATGGTGTATGCACAGACTATTGTTTATTGAGAATCTACTATTGTCCAGGCACAACAGAGACCATTGATTCACCCTCCAAATATCACACTGTCTGGAGTGCAGGTGAATTCGGCTATAGAGAAAAATCAACCTTTCCCAAATAACATTACTGAAGCGCACGGCTGGAGATAGCTCCTGGAAGCCACACCATCGGTTAGGAGGTTGGCTGAAATTTTGGCTTAGACCCAGGGGATGCAGTGTGCACGATCACGCTGCCCATCATCAGCATCCTCCCTCCTCTGTTGCTCGACGCCGATGATTGTCATTTTATATGGGAAATGAACACGTTGGTTTAACAGATACTAAAGTAAGAGAGTGGACCGAAATATGTCATTTTTCAGACATTTTAATTTGATTTATATATCTCAAAAACTAATTTATATTCATATAATGCTTTCATTATAAAATATGCAGTGGTAGAGAGATTTGTGTGAATATGGGAATTTTTTAAAAAATTGGTTTATAAATGGCCTGGAACAGGTTGCAGAAGCACAATCAGTTGCTCTTTTTAATATATCTTGAGCATGCTATGACACATCCTGAAATAATTTGCTTCTGGGAAAAAAATCCACTACTCTCCTCTCTGTCTTTTCCCCCTAAAATGTAACTGTAAATATTACTTTGATGTATGTAATTGCTTCAACCCTCTCTCTTGGAAGGAAGGCTTCTAACCCTTCCATTTCCCATCTCTTGCTTTTGTCAAGAAATAAGAAAAACAGACTTAAAATGCATTATTCAAATGTGTGTAATGTAAACATTAAAGAAGTCTGAGCGCAGCTACAAATTTCCCTTTTCTTAAAATGTTTGTGAAAAATAACTTGTCTGTTCTGTCTTGAGGGCATTCATCCACTCTGAAGAGGGAGTTGACTTACCCCAGTGTACCCTTAGGTTGGCAGAGCTAAGACAGAGCGTCACATAGTAGGAACTAGAGAGTGCAGGAATTGACTTGAACTTGACGAGGGATGCCAGCATACAGAGACCTTTGGGTACTTCTGAGAAGAGAGGCTATCCCTGGAGGACTCGGATGAATGACATGTTCCAAGCACCTTGTTAACATCCACAACCCATTATCCCAGTCATTCAGGGGCTGAGCGACACACCGTGGTTCCAGATACTCAAAGGGAGAGGGATAGATGATCCCTAACGTGTCTCTCTTGGGCTGTCTAGAGACTTGGGTGGACTGTGGAAAAAGCCCCTGACAGCAAAGCTGGGGAGTCTATGGTCCCTCAGACAAGGCATATATCTACACACTAGCTGGTTAGCCAGCCTCTCAAGTCCCTTCTTTAACTTTGTGAAGTAATCCAATGAGGATAACATTGTTTTTGTGTATATGAGTCTATGTGTATGTGTATGTTAGTCTCTATGTGTCTGTGTGTATGAATCTGTGTGTGAGTCTGTGTGTATGTGTATGTGAGTCTCCGTGTATCTCTCTGTGTGTATGTGTATGTGAGTCTCTGTGTATCTGAAATCTGTGTGTATGTATATGTGTATGTGAGCTCTGTGTGTCTGTGTGTATGAATCTGTGTGTGTAAGAGTCTGTGAGTCTCTGTGTCTGAATCTGTGTGTGAGTCTCTCTGTGTGTATGAGTCTGTGTGTATGTGAGTCTCTGTGTGT
>NW_021620993.1:1139074-1143235 GCF_004785775.1 Grammomys surdaster | reverse complement strand
AGTCTCTCTGTGTGTATGAGTCTGTGTGTATGTGAGTCTCTGTGTGTGAGTTTATGTATGTATGAGTTTCTTTTTGTGTGTTATGTATATTTAATGTGTGTGTGTGTGTGTGTGTGTACCTCTGTGTGTGATGGTCAGCTTTACCTGTCACAGAATTAAGACTTTCACTCCTCTGATAATAAATAAATAAACATCCTGACCTATTTTTCAGCAGAGAGACGTTTTGGAATCTCAGATCACCAAATCCTTCTTTCGTTGTCCTTTTATTGCCCCTGGGATGAGAGAAAATAGATTATAGCTGGGAAACAGCAAGGAGCTGGAGGAAAAAATTAATGAAGTACATTCATTCATAGAAACAGCCCCCCAGTCGGATTTGAGTAATTAACGCCTCGCACATCTTTCTGACGGTCTCTTTGCATCTCCACTGGGGCTAAAAACACGTTTAAAGAAACTTAATTACTTGCAGTTGTGTTTTGGAGCACCGTTTTGCAGGGCGGGGCTAAGATGGTGGAAATACCTAGGTCAAGGTGAAGGTGAGGCTGTCTCTCCCCCTTCAGTGCCTCACTCACAGGTGCCTTCTGCCTCCTTTCTGAAGGGGAGAGCACAGACTGCTGTGGCGTTGACAGGAAGCCATTAAGCTACTGTGAGGACAGTGACTCGAGCCAGGCACAAGTCTAGCTGCTTTACTGCATCAGCTGAATTTGAGAAAAGTCTAGCAAACATCATCCCACGTAGAAAGGCAGACTATTTAGCAAGCACAGCTCCGATCCAAGTAATATTTAGGCACTCTGCTAAGGCATTTTCCACAAAGAGATTAAATGATTTTAAATTGTGTTAATTTGTTAAAATTCATTAAATACATTTACTATCATGAGCCATCATTGTTACGCATCTTAGCTCATCTAATTAGTCGGTTCGGCTCACTCTCTCTCTTTGCAGACATTGCCTGGGCTTGATCAAATGCTTCCTGGGGATTCTTTTCCTGCACAATGGCTTCTTGACAACTAGTTAGTGAACTGATCTAACTTCACAACCCTCATGCTCTCTCCACATGGGTTAACCTTGTCTCTTTGACCTTGAACATCCTCTTCTCACGGCCACAAGAAGCCCTGTCTGTGACATGCCTTGTCTTTTCAGCTTCTGCTTTCACGTCAGTTCCACGTTGCTTCTGTCAAGCACCCTGTCCCCACTGTGACCTCTTAGGCTCTCTCCTTCATGGCTCCTAGCTGAGTTTTTATTTCACACTTCTACTTACTTGTTTACTAGTCTCTCTCTCTCTCTCTCTCTCTCTCTCTCTCTCTCTCTCTCTCTCTCTCTCTCCCTCTCTCCCTCTCTGTCTTTCTCCCTCTCTCTCTCTCTCTCTCTTTCTCTGTATGTGTCTGTGTGTCTGCATGTGTGTACTTATCACACATGTAGCATGTGCTTGGAGGTCAGAGGGGGTTCCTTTTCTTCTCCTTCCACATGGCTTCTGGGAATGTCATATTTGGCATCAGGAGCCTACACCTGCTACGTTATCTTGCCAGTCCCACCAAGAGATTTTGGCTTGTGCATTTGTCAGGCTCTCTCAGAATGTAGAGCTCACCATTTCAGCTATATTGATGGACCACTGAGTCACAGTTACCGAGTTGTCTCTGCCCCTCCCAGTGCTGAGGTTACAGATATGAGCAACTATTCTGTGTTTTTATATGGCTTCTGGATCCAAACTCTTGCAAAGCCAACATTTTACCCACTGAGCCATTTCCCTAGCCCCTCACCTGTGTTTTAATGTAGAGCTGTCTGACAAAACCATTGAGCTCCCGTCTTGACCACCGTAGAGACTTGAAGATTTGTCTTCCTGGGTCTGGGTTTGTGCCTGACCTACAGTAGGCTTATGCGGACTTGTGGGACTGCACACAGGACTTTGGGCTTCTAGGACAGACCTCAGGATCACCCGATATGTTTCCCTACCTGGAATTTTATGTGTAGATCACAGGATGCAATATGATAAGTACACTGAGTAGGGACGGTTGCTGTGGAACTTGACCCTTTAGAAGCTGACAGTGCTAGTTCATGATTTCAATCACGTCTTCCATTTTTCCCTTTAATTAAAAATGATCGGATGATTGTATTATCCCTTGTAGCTTTTTATTTTATTATTCTTTTTCCTTCTGAGTAAAACTGATTCATAAATCTAGTGTACACATTGAAGTTTCCTCAAAGTTCTGAACATGAATGACGGACTGTTTCCTGCATCTTTCTTTCAGCATCCTTCAACAGACCCAGGCCTTCATCCTTGGGAGGCTCCATTGTGTATGGCTAAACTTCTAAATGAGCCGTGAGCGTGGGTGTGCCCTCCACTCCACTCTTTGCCATCTTGCTCACTTGTTTCCAGATCCAAACACATAGCTCCCAAATGACCTTTCAACTCCAGACCTCCCTCTTCATTCCCGTGAGCCAGTCTCAGTCTTAATTCTGCTTTTCATATCTCCAGCTCGGCCTCAAACGTCTAGCCTCTCATCTTTTTTCCTGGCCTCCAGGGCTCCAACCTGTCTTCAGAATCACTGCAAGAATATCTTTCTATGTCTCAAAACACCATCAAATACCCCTAACACTTTAAAATTCCTCTCCAGATCACTGTTCCTGCTGGATAAAATCCAAATGTTCAACCACAATAGTCAAGATTTCTGGCCCAGAGTCTTCAGAGTCACTGATATCACTGTGTTCTCCAGCTATCTTCTCGGATAGATCATACACAGTGGCCTCTGAGCTGTCCCTACTCATACACCCACAGTCTAGATTAGATCACTCTGTATGTCCTCCAAATCTGGAAATATTCACCATTCTTCCAGGTCAAGTTCAAATACATCTTCCCTATGAGTTCCTCCAGTTATTGCTTTCTCTCTGAGTTCCTTTGGCACTTCTACTTTGCCATTAGTTTGCCTGTAAATTCATTCATTCACTCACTCATTCATTTACATAGCAAATAGCTATTGGACTCTATCCAAAGCAGTAGCCAAAGAAGACAGCAGGAGCATGTGCATGAAGCTTTTACCATGGTTAGAGAGCAGGCCCTAACTGACTAAACAATTTTAGCAGAGCAGGTGCCCAGCTGTGGGTCCCACGGTGGAAACCCAGGGAAGCTTTCCATGGCAGTGGCTCCCAAAAACTCGAGAAAGTCCGGAGTTCCAAGAGTTTTATTGTTCATGGTGTGTGATAGATGGTCTAGATGGGCACCCCCTACTTAAGTCAGAGTGGGCCTGGCTTAAATAGGGGAGGGAGAAGAGGAGGGTCACTTAATTTAGCTATGCCCTCCAGTCTTTAGGTAACTCATGAATATGGAAATCTCTCGAGGCTGAAGCCTGAAGTCACGCCCTCTACCCGTGTGTGGATGGTGACCCAAACCTCTCTGGGAGGGGCTGCTTAGCCAAACGTGGCTGCAAGGCGCAGGTTAATGGAGACCTAGACCGCATGTCAGGAGTCTGGAATCCAGGGGCATGGTGAGATATGTGCGGTCCCTACAAAGGCAATGGACACCTGTTGGGTCTCCAGCTACCTCAAAATCAGTGCTCTACCTGGGAGACCAAATCGTTCTTTCATGGTCCTACACCCCAGGGTGCTCACTTTCTCTCTGAGTAGATCGATGCTGGGTATTTTTCCTAGAGCATAGGCTGAGTTGCCCCCACCTACTCTCAGAAATTCTTGAATGGTAACTAATATATTCACAAATAACAAACAGATAAACCATCTGTCAGTGTTCATATGCAATAAAGAATTATTTTGCTGCATAGGGTCTTCTGTGTCTCTGTGACAAGGGTTCTCTGATTGGTCCTTGCACTTAGCAGGTTGCCCTGTTTCATCCCTTCTTTGTGTCATGAGCATTAATTCTAAGTTTTGACAATCCTCACAACATGTTTTTCAGTGGGGAGATCTCCTTCTTAGCTTTGCACAAAGGTCAGCAAACAGCAGACTGAGAGTGGAGATTTGGTTGCAGGCAAGCAGTTAAGTGCTTGTCTCTTGCCCAAGTGTCAATGAGCTGTGGAGGAGGCCAGGGTGAGTGACTGACATTGCTCAGGACAGCCTAGGCTAAAAACTGAGAGATATTGGAAGGAAAGGGCTGGGAGAGGGAGGGGGGAAAGGGAGAAGAGGGAGGGGGAGGGGAAGAGGGGGAGGGGAAGAGGGAGA
>NW_021620993.1:1137137-1138674 GCF_004785775.1 Grammomys surdaster | reverse complement strand
AGGGAGAGGGAGAGGGGGAGGGAGAGGGAGAGGGAGAGGGGGAGGGAGAGGGAGAGGGAGAGGGAGAAGGAGAAGGAGAGGGGAGAGTGGGGTGGAGGAGCTTTACTGAAGAGAGTTAGTCAAAGCAGACAGGAATAAGCCTGGAAAACAAATGGTTTTCTGATTTGCATGGCAAGTAGTTAAAGGTGTTTTTTTTTTTTTTTCTTTTTAAATACTTTTAGAGAGCAGGGGTCATTAATAGGCTCCTTCCCTGCCAGGCCTTCCTTTGCCTTAAATCACTCCTTAGAGCTCAGATTTTAGATAGATACATCAACCACCACCACCACCACCACCACCAAAACAACAAAAACAAGCTATAAAAATAAAGTCTCAGACAGCCCAGAAAATGTTATTACAGGATTTCAAAAGTATTTGTTTTGCATTCTGTAGACATCTGACCTTGGACAGGCCGGGCACTGTAACTGAGGATGCTGGTGCAGCTTACAGCTATCTTAAGAGTAGAGGTACTGTTACAGCTACTGTTAAGAGTAGTCCTGTTAGAGGCCTCAGTCACTTGGCTCCAGCTGAACTCCGTGGGGGTTATCTGTTACATCCCACCTAAGTAGTGAAATAAATTACATCTGCAATCTTAAGTTGCAGGTCTATTAGCTTGTCACCGACTCTCTAAGTGTTCCCCAGGGAAGAAACCTAAGCTAAGTTGTTACACACAAGACTCTACATGCTGCGGAAGAGCTGGAGGTGCCATGGCCTTGCAAGGAAACAGGCAATGAATTTTGTGCCAATCACATTTCACTTTGTGGAAACTACATTGCTCCCATACTTCTCAGCTCAGCTTTCCCTCTTCCCCACGCCACACGGAGCACTTTCTGCTTAGGCTACCTTTGTTTTTCTCTTTATTCTTGAGCCTTTCTTCTATACCACTGTGCACTGTGGTAGAGGTCACACTGCTTTACCATCTGTGGTGATTTCAATACGAATGCCCCTATAGTCACATATATTTGAATGCTTAGTTACCGGGGGAGCAGAACTCTTTGGAAGGATTAGAAGGATTAAAAGGTGTGGCCTTTTGGTAGATATATTTACCAAAAGATGGAGAAAGTGTGTCACTGTGGGGTGGGTCTTAAGGTTTCAAAAGGCCATGCCAGGAACAGTCTCTCTGTTTTTCTCTCTCTCTCTGTCTTGGTCTCTCTCTGTCTCTGTCTCTTTCTGTCTCTGTCTCTGTCTGTCTCTGTCTCTCTCCCTCCCTTCCCCCCACCCCCACTCTGTCTTACTCTGCCTATCTTTGCTGGCTTGTTCTTACTCTTGTTAGCAAGATCATTTTTTCACTGGCATTTGAGGCTACTTCTTCAGGATTTCGGCATACACTGAAGACTGGCCGAGACATCCAGCCTCATGGACCAAACAACTACTGGACTCTTAAACATTTTATTGGCAGATAGTCATTTTTGGACCAGCTGGACCAGCTGGATCCCAGCCTAATAGAGTCTCAATCTCTCTCTCTCTCTCTCTCTCTCTCTCTCTCTCTCTCTCTCTCTCT
>NW_021620993.1:1104769-1137127 GCF_004785775.1 Grammomys surdaster | reverse complement strand
CTCTCTCTCTCTCTCTCTCTCTCTCTCTCTCTCTCTCTCTCTCTCTCCATATGTATACACTGATAATATGTATACATTGTCAGTTCTGTTCCTCTGGAGAACCCTGGCAATGTTTATGTTTCATTCTTTCCTTATATCCACCCCTCCCCACTGCTGCTAGATGACCGTAGCAGAAGCCACTTCTATGGAATAGACTCATTATGTGCCAATGTCATGTAGCACAGGCACCAAAATGTTCATGTCCTTGGGGCCTAGGTGTGTGAGTGGACAAAAGGACATCTTAGTTAAACTAAGGACTTTGTTGTAGCCTGAGTATATAATTTTCCCCATGGGCTCACATGTTCGAATATTTGGAGTCCTGCTGCCAGGAGTGAGAGGGCACCTTGGACAGACCTGGGACCTACCTGGGACCCAGCTGGAAAAAAAAAGTGGGTTGTGGCAGACAAGTCTTTAGGTTACATGGGCTATTCCGACTCATTATCCATCTGTTTCCCACCCATGAGGGGCGCAATGTCAGCAGCTACCCCACTCTCTTCCTGCTGTTATGCCTTTTTTGTCATGCTTTTCACTTAAACTCCTTAAAGTTGGTTCTTAGTGCTTTTCCCCTTTGAGGTAGAAGTTACCTTTCACATCATAGACTGTTCAACCAGGTATAAAGTGTGGGTATCAGTTACCCAGCTATGAGGCCACATCCCAGATCTCTTACATAGTTCATTTAGCTAAAGAGTTGTTTCTATCTGTATTTTCTTTTATTTTAATTGTTTTTTTTAACTTCATGTACTTATTACTTTATAAATAAAAGGATATTAGACTTCTAGTCTGGGCCCGAGCATAGAGCAGGTCACAGGTGGCAGCTCTGTACCCAACCCCAGAAAACTGAAAGAAAGAGGGACTCCCAGGAGCTTTAACTCAGGCAGCATCCCAAGTAAAAATGAATCACCCATGATGTCTGCTGTTGGAAGTTCTAATCCAGATGCTGGCCTCCGAACTTATACTACTCAGACCTTTGAAGGGCCACTGACAAGAACATCAAACAGCTAGAGATTGACATCACTAATCTGAAGAAATCCCTCGTTTTGCTGTCTGAAGAGACCTCCTAAAATCACAAAGATCCTTATTGGACTTGATTTACTCTATTACAATAGAAAAGGCTGTGTACAGCTCTTGACTGTGTACAGCCCTTAAAGAAGAAGGTTGCCTTTACATAGACAAGACAAGGAGGGTTAAAGAGAGCATGCAATTGGTCAGTGAAGGCCCTAAGAAAAATCAGAGAGAGAAAGAGACAGAAGAATGCTGGTACAAGAATTGGTTTTCAGCCTCTCCAAGGTTGTCAACCCTATTTCCTTCCATCTTGGGACCATTATTTGGGTTCTTTTTGCTTTTTTCTGCTGATCTCTGGCCCTCAAATAGGTGGACTAACTCTGTGATACAACAGATAAATAATTTGGTAGCAAAACCTACTCAGATACATTATCATTAGTTAGCTATGGAGGACCACGAGACTCAAGATGAGGTTGTTACTTTATACAGGGTGTTTTCAAAACCCATCTCCACCCAACCTAAAAGGGGGGACTTCTGCCCCTAGACCAAGCAGAGAGGGGCCACCCAGAACCCCCTCTGACTGGTGATCTGAATTCTTGCTTAGGCTGCGAGGCTAAGCACTGCAAGGGAATATAAATAAAAGATAAAAATATCTCTCTGGGTTCCCTGAGGGACAAGCCTGACTGCATAGGGGTTGATGTCAAAAGTATCCCCTCTCCAGGAAAAAGACATCAGGATGGGTATGGCCCTCATGTCTCACTGGACGACAGGGGGACTGGAGCCATTACAAGGTCCCCTTCAAGTACTGGAGGTCAGGCCTCTATCCCTGCCTTTGCAAGGTTAGAATTGCCACAGCCCTTCTATACTCAGAGAAGGGAGGAGATGTCAGGGGCATCCCTGCTTACACACTGAAGGCCTAAAATCAGCCATAGGCCTGTCATACATGTATGCTAACACCAAGTCTTGGGTCTCAGTGGAAAAACACTGAAACAGATGGCTATAAGCTAATGTAAACAGGCAGCTTTTGTGGAAATTTACAAGCCTGAGTAGTCAAAGACCTTGTAAATAGGTAGCCTTGGCAGACAATACCAACTTAGATAAGGACAAGCGAGTCATAGGCAGAGTCATAGTGACTTGTCCCCTGAACCTTCACCCAGCCGATACCCGGTTCTGAAAGATATCTGTATTCCCCCTGAACACCCACACTCCAGTGTCATTCCCTTCCCCACATCCTGCCTTTCTGTGTTTATAACCCCTGTGTGAATGAATTATGATTTGAGAAAAAATAAATTATTTTAAAAAGAATAAAAGGATACTAAACAAAGCACCTTTTAACTTGAGACCAAGAAAATCAAAGAAAGGAAAGATCTTTTACCAGCATGGGCTTTTCCTAGAGTCAAACTGAGTTGTACAATTATTTCCATATTTTAGTCTTTTCTATCCTTGGGGCTGTTCCCTGGAAGGTCTTCCCATGGGAATTGGGCTTTCTCCAGATGCAGGGACTATATCATTGTTAGCTAGCTTAATTGCTCAATATTTTTTGCAGGTAAACTGAATTCTTTATTCCATTGTGTCCTTTATAGCAGGAACAGTGGTCTTGTCAGCTAATGTTACACCCATGCTAAAGCTTATGTCCTTGTCCTTAACTTTGAGTTTCTTCCCAGTGTCTGCTGAATGATTTCAAATATTCAAGCAAAATTCTGTACAGCTTCATCTGACCAGAACACATTTTTTTCATGTCATGATGTGCTCAGTAATTCTTTGTCACCACTCTTCGAGGTATAAGACCTCCATCTTTCATGATAACTCAAAAGATTCTAGTAGCTCAAGTTTTTATCATGTTGGTTGTTGACTTTGAGCATGAGACAGCCTTGGTACACACCATTTTTTGGTAGAAATTAAAGTCTTTCTTTCCATGCTTCACAGGCATGCGATGTGAAGAGAGCAGTAGTGCTCCCACATTACTACTAAGATGCTGTCATCTGCATGGTAGGAGTTGTTCAATATAACAGGACATTCAATGTCGCTCCTCTTAACCACTCTCACTGCACAGAGGAACTGCATACAGAACGTACGTACATCTCCTTCCACCTGGGACCTGACCAGCCTGGACTGCCCTCATTGCATTCTAGGTAACTACACACAGCGCCTCACCTAACCACCCAGCACTGAACACTGACCCATCTGGACTGCCCTCGTTGCATGCTGGGGAACTGCACACACAGTGGCTTACGCTAATGAAGCAAGGATTCCCTAAGAAGAAGCCTCCATACAGTCCAGTGTCATATGTAGGTGATCTTCAGATACTGCTGCACTCACAGTCATTACAGTGTGCTGGGTAATCTTGTCCATTCTCTTACTCTGGTCTTTCACCACCTAACAAATACTCTTTCTATTCCCTTGGGAAGTCCATGAGATTTTCTTTCTAGAATTCCCAAAGGGTTTTCCCTTTCTTTAGGCAATGTGTCAAGTCTCTCACTGTTGAAATTGGCTAGGACTTGCAAACACCCAGAGAGAAATTCTCTAAATTAAAGTGTTCAAGTTATCATTTTAGGAAAGCTTCCAGAATCTTCTCAAAGACAACTGGAATCCAGCTTTTCAAGATGAGATGCACAAAAGCCAGCTCATTAGACCAATGACTTTTGATTTTATTATTTATGTTTTCTTTAGAGACAAAGTCTTTCTATGTAGCTCTGGATGTCCTAGAATAAGGCTGGCCTTGGACTCAGAGAGACCCACCTATATCTGTTGGGTTAAACACTATTTGACATCTTAAGATCCCCTTCCTTCTTCTTACCCAATAATCAAGCACTGTCTCCCGTCTTTCTTCCATGCCACCAAACCACTGGGGATGTCAAGGGGAGCTTCTTCTTGGCTTCTGGCTCCTTTATCATTGATTGGATGATAAAGCTTACTCTTTCTGCAAAATCCTGGTGTGCAGCACTGTCTTCTGCTCATGTCAGCCAGGGGGCCCTTTCTGGATATCAACGTTGTCAAGATTTTTCCATTGCTAGTTATGAGCTTTAGTGAGCTCACATTACATTTTGTTTCCTTCTTAGGAATTGCTTACTGTACTAGTCCTTGGTAACCACTGCACTAGTCTTTGGTAGCCACAAAAGAGCATTACCACAAGCTGAGAGCATAAAGAATGCAGTCAGCAGCTCAGGCTTTCCCTCTTGAGGCTGTATCCAGGGTGCGAGCTGGAGCTGGGTCCTCATCTGAAAGCTCATCTGGGAAGAGTGTGCTTCTTTGGTTTTTTTCATAAAGGTGTATGTTAATGAAGTGGTTTTGGAAAATTTCTAGTTTAGATGACCATCAAACAGGGCATGGGGCTGGTTGTCAGGGGAACCAACTACATGACTGAAGGATTGGAAATCATAGCTCCACTTCTCAACCTGGGAAGAAAAGGGCCTGAAAACTCAACTGATTAAAAATGGCCACCATTCAGTCCATTATGCTGAAATGAAATTTCCACAAACACTAATGATACGGTTCAGAGAGTGTACAGGTTGGTAAGTAGGACAGACCTAGGTGCCTAATGAGTAGCATGTCCCAACTCCACAAAATGGGAGTTGCTGTGCATCAGACTATTTATCCTATCTCCTATCCTGCACACACCTTTATCTGACTCCATGTTTGTAGTCTTGAAAATATCCTCTGCGATAAGTGGGCACATGTCTGTACAGTGCTTCCCTGAGTTCTGTGAGCTGTTGTAGTAGGTGAATTAAACCCAGAGCAGGCATCATGGGAACCCTAATTTATAGTTGGTCACAACCCGAAGCTCGGTACTAGCTCATGAAATGAGGAAGTCTTCTGGGACTGAACCGAACCTTCAACCTTCAAGGTCAGATGCTTCCTCCAGGTGGCTAGGTCAGAACCAATACTAGATCACAACTGCAGGCACAGCTGGAATTGCTGGAGAATTGAGCTGATTACATGTGGTGTGTAGAAACAGCCCTTCATACTTGGGGGAGTCACATTCTGCTGAGCACCGTGTGTGAAGCAGCGAGAGTGTCTAGTTGCCCTGCTAACGCCTAAAAAGTAGGGGTTGCACAGAGAGGGGAAGTTCCAGGATGTGGAGACACTTGTGGGAATTTTAGTCCATCTTCTCTGCATGGTGCTTACACTACAGACACTGAGTAGTGGGGATTACACTTGAGTAACACAGGGGTCTCATCAGCTCAAAAGCCTCATCAGTTACGATCTTTTATAACCCATTTCATAATAATCCATATCTCCTGTACCTGTGAATTCAAGTCCCACCAGGGTTTTCAGCAGGGCCCAGCAGACATCAGAAGAGCCTGGCTCTCTAACTTCCAGCTCTTGCATATGAGATGCCAGTGTGATCCTTATGATACCCAGTGCCTGTGCTTCCAGCTCCCTTGAGTCATCACAGTAGTTCCTAGAAACTTCTCTAAGTGCTAGAGGCTTCTTCTGTTCTTTCCATTGGGTCTCTAGGCAGTAACAGAGGTATGTGTGAACTCTTTCAAGTACAGACTCCTATGCACAGCTCCATCTAAGCACAGAAAGTTATTGGTGTTCTCTTGAGCATCCATACTAATCTCAGTCTTTGGGATGTCATTCACCAGGCCCCAGGTGCATCACCGGCCTACACACTTGCATTGTCCAGCTCAAAAACTGAAGAGCCACACAGCCTATTTCCACCATTTCCCCACTGTGTATTTGTTTGAATTTAAGTATATTTATTTATTTTTTAAAAATATTTATTTTATTTTAAATTATGTGTACATGTGTGTCTATGTGTCAGTAGGTGAACATGAGTGCAGGTGTTATAGAGGTCAGAAGTTTTGGAGTTACAAATGTAACTGAGCTGCCTGACTGGATGTTAGGAACTGAACTTGAGTCTCTGAAATATCAGCCCACTCTTAACTGCATAGCCAGCTCTCCATCCCCATCAAATATACTTATACAATGCATTCTCTCAAATCATTGCACGAAACCCTACCATCCACTTCCTACCGTCTCATAGTTTTCTATTAGTGGACTGGATCATAAAAATTTAGTTGGTGGTCTTCACAGGGAAGCATGAGAGGAAAGTCTACTTGATAATGAACTGACCACAGTGGAAGACTTTGCTTTTTACCCCTCTTATATTTACCATTTCCCAATTCTGTGATGGTTAATTTTATGTGACAACTTAACTCAGATGTTGTCTAGATGGTGTCTAGATGCTACTGTGTCTAGATGCTACTGCGAAGGTGTTTTTTTTTCATTGCAATTAACATTTCCAATCCCTCAGTGGTCTCTGAGTCCAGCAGGCTACTCACATAATGTGCCACACCATAATGTGCCTCTCAGGATCTTCTAAAGCTAAAAGCTGAAGCTGAAAATTCCAAGAGCAAAGACAATTTTCCTTAGCACTGTATGGTGGATCTGAAATGTTCGAAGGGCTAAAGGCCTCACTATCAGCCTGTGATGCTACTGGGAGGTAAGGGAACCCGTAGGAGGCAGGACCTAGTGGGAGGAAGCTAGGTCATTGGGAGTTGCCTTTAAAGGAGCATATTATGACCCCAACTCTTTCTTGTTTCTCTCTGATTCCAAGTCCCCAGGAGGTAAGTGGACCCCTTTTGTTGGGTGCTCCTGCCATGATGTACTGACCTGTCACAGGTCCAAGCAGTAGGGACAGGTGATTAGCAACTGGTTCTTCTGAAACCATAAGCCCCAATAAGCCATTCCTCCTGGTAAGTTGATCTCAGTAACTTTGTTTCAGTGACAGAAAGCTGATTGACACGCTAAGGAAAGAATTCTTCATCAAAACTGTCACATAAAAAGCTCCCAGTCACCAACCTGATGCTATGAGGAATTTGGATTCAAGATTATAATATCAACTGTTACCTTAATCTTCAAGTTCAAGACAGACTACCAATCTTAGTCTTGCCAGCTTCCACAAACTTGTGAGCCAGCCCCTAATGATCTGTATCCCTGTCATTCTGTTTCTCTGGTGTATTTGCTAAACCACCACCACTACCACCATCACCATAATCATCACCATCACTCCATCCTTACTCACCATCCCGTCTCTCTATGTTTATATATATATTGCATATCTTGAAGATTCACCCACTGGGAAGTACATTCAGGCAGAGATATAGGAAAAGAATCATATTACCAGGCAGTAAACACATATCCTCCTACACATCCCACCTTTTGTGGGCTGGTTACATTCTCACAAGCCCTCAGAGTAGATACTCATCTTGTCCCCATTTTGTAGAAGTAGAAACCAACACACAGGGTTCTAATCACGAAAGTTCTGTAGTTAGATGCCTCTCCCCTTAAAACATGTGCATAGAACCCGATCTCTAAGCATCTGAAGGATTGGGTGGTGGGGGTGAGGTGGGGTGGGAAGATAAGCCATTCGAGAATTGTCTTAGAACCTCTGGGAAATCACAGCATACCAAAGATAGGAGTAGTCCCTGCTCTGCTTAGAAATAGAGCTAGAACAGAAATTGTGACTAAATCACATCAGTATAAGCTAAATTCCTTCCTATTTTGAAGCAGCTTCAAGTTTGCAGGGGGGGTATTAATCAGTGGTCCAGCACTTCCCATCTATGCTGATTTCACTCATTATCTGGACTATAGTTCCAGTGATAGTCAGCCAAAAGGAGTGAGAGATTAGTTCTGTGACACAGACCAGAGCCCTAACTGTTCTACTGACCTTTGTCATCTCAATTAACGAGTTACAGAGTTCTGTGTCCTGTTACTTATAAAGCTAGGGTATGGGCCATGCATGGGGGCACATGCCTTTAATCTAAACTCTCAGGAGGCAGAAGCAGGTGGATTTCTGTGAGTCTGACACCAACCTAGTCTACTCAGCGAGCTCCAAGACAACCAGAGATACAAAGAGAGACTCTGCCTCAAACAAACAACCAAGCAAACGAAATCAGGGAGTGGGGCTAATTGTGTGATTTATGATGAATAGCTATCAATGCTCCTGGCCCTGCTTTAAACACATAAGAGTAAGAATCCTGGTTCATACACAGCTGAATGACGTAGAAAAAGTCCCACCACTCTGTACTAAGAGGGGCATGTAAAGTAATTTGTTGAGAACTCAGCAGCATTTGTTAGTTCAAGAGTCTCTAGCTTTTCTTGATCCTTCATTCAGACTAAAAGCCTCCTTTGTTTATCTTGACACCAATCTCTGTCTACTCAAAGATCCCCTAAAAAACCTCCCAGTCATTGTTTGACCTCTTTAGAATCGTTTTCCAACCCACATGTCAAGGAAAGTGGAGCCTCTTGGTGGCCCCAAACACCATGAGTGGAAGAATTCTTTGACATCTTCTCTGGCTGTGAATCAGTTTTTCTTCTACTTCCTTTTGCCATCTTGGATTCTCCAGAGCCTTCTTGGTCATCTGGCCTCTCTAGTAACCTTTCCTACAGGTGAATGTGCAGTGTGTTGTCTGTCAGCTGGGCTGGTGCTTGCTCTTTGTAGTGCTGACTATCATGACTCCCAAGATCCCACCCCTATCCCTGATCTGACCTTTCTCCTCCCTATTTTAGAGTCAAGGGTGGGCAGAAGCCTCTATGTCTGATGATTTTTTTTCAGCTGAACTGAAGTGGGAAGCAAATGCAGTGCGCTCCTCCAGTCACATATTTCCTAACTAGTGACTAAGATGAACATTGGATTACCTCCTGTCTGAGTCCATTCATGGGGCTCTAACAAACTACCAGCCTAGGGCCTTAAACAATAAACATTTATTGGGGTATCAATGAAATGTATTAGATGCCATCTTCCCATGGAGAGAAGAGAGTTAGGCTACTTAAGCTCTTTCCACACTCACTTGCTGAGGATATAAAATGAGATGGGTCGGAAACAAGGAAGCCTGCATTAAGTCTTGACTTGTGGTTAGAAGGTAGCTCTCTCTCCAGATTTACAGATATGCTTCCTCTAGCTTATCTGACTCAGAGAGATCCCGGTGTTCTCTAGAGAAATGAGTCAGGCCTCAGTTCTTAGTGATTTTCACCTGCATAAGTCATCCTTTATAAATGTATAAACCTCTGTGATTCCCAATATTAGGGCCTCTTACTATCTTCTCATACAGAATAGGATCAGAGGAAATGTTTGTCCAGGAGAAAAAAAAACAAATATGGACAGGAACTTCTCCTAATTCCTGTTTGCTAAGGTAAAGAGTAGGTTTAGAATGGTTTAGACTAGACCAACTCTGCTTCTGGGGTGCAGGGATAAAGCAGAGGAGGTGTCTGAACTTAACTCTTCCCTTCCTAGAGTAAGGCCCTGAAAGATTGATTCTCAGAGCCCATGGCTGGGAAATGGTGTGTGTGTGTGCGCGCGCTTGTGCGAGTGTGCGAGTGTGCGAGTGTGCGAGTGTGCGTGTGCGTGTGTGTGTGTGTGTGTGTGTGTGTGTGACCTTCTAAGGCTTGACCTTAAAAATGAGAAGGGAAATAAGCTGCCAACTAAAGGAGGCATTGGCAGAGAGAAGGCTGCCTGATGTCTTCCATGGTCCCTTCTAACCAAGCTTCCTTGTGTCTTTTATGTAAATGTCCCTCCCTGTAACTCCCATGATGTGAAAGAAAGACAAGGAAAGAAAAACAACTTAGAAAATTAGGAAGGACTGCTGAGTCCTTCATGGCAGGTTTCAAGAAACCCTATAAATTCTTTCCCACTTCTTTTCCCTTTTCTTGTTTAATTTTTGATTCAGAAAAAAAGAGAAATGAACCAAGACAAAGAGAAGCCCATGGCTTGTGCTCAGAAATACTTCCTCCTCTCTCTCCTGTCTCTCTCTCTCTTGACTGTCAGGGGATGGAGTGGCAAATGAACCGTCAGCGTGTGCAAGAGCACATAGTCACAGCTGTAGGCTACCCTTCTCACAGGCACACAGATATGTTCAGAGGAAAAGTTATTCTCTAGATGGTCATGCCCCTCAAATTCCATGTGCATGGTAGAAAATATGAAAAAAAAAGTTTGTGCCTTAAAAACAAAATCTTTGAAACAACCCCTAAAAAGCTCCTTGATTTATGCCTGCTGAGTGTATCCTAGTAAGCCCCCAACCTCCAAGAAAAAGGACACAACTGACCTGTGGTGTATACACGTGCTAAGAGATACTGAGAGAACAGGGAAAAACTCCAGAGAAAGCCACCTAGAGCACGGGTTTCCCTCTGTCCCTCAACCCAACACTTTCTGACTCCACAGAGTTCAAAGGAAAGAAGGAAACCAAGGCTGGGGAGGGAAATGAGAAGCTCCAACCATAGTTGCTTGCCTCAGTTTACCTCCTTTCCTTGGGGGTCTCTGGCATTCACTGTGGGACCCTCTCCCTTCACAGGACACCTTGTCTCACTTCTCATTCACATCTTATTCAGATCCATCCAACATGAGGTACTCAGGGTTCTCACTCTAAAACTTGGCATTTCTGCCACTTGGGAAACATCTGCCCATAGTGCACTGGCCTTCCACAGCCTGGAGCCTGACACAATGAGCTGCATTCTCCCTCTTTAGGCAGAACTTCATGCCTTCATGACAGCCATTGTGAAGAACTGGCCTATATGAGGAGCATCTGTCTTTCCCAGTGTCTTTCTAGAAGCAGAGAAATGAGTACGAGTCACAGTCTGAGTCTTCCCACAGTTTCTACAAGGTCCATGGATTAACATTTAACACACGCTTTCTTGTTCCAGACTCATCTTGTTTTAGCTTCTCAGTCACTGAGTGTTGAGAGAACTTATGCTACCTGCCCTTATCTTTCGGTGAAAAGATGACATTTAATGCGTGTCCATGTTCCCAGTTCTGAGGATGGGAACTCACTCACAGGGACCGTAGATGACTAGGGTGAGGTGATAGAGAAGGGCTTTAATATAATTCCACCCAACATCACACAGTCCAAAGGAGGAGATATAGGTTTAGAGTGGGCCCCTGCAATCAAAGCTAAAATACACCATTGACCTTTGAAAGGTAGTTTACACTGCCTTAATACATTGTGTATTGCCACTTGTATCAATTATTCTTATTCACAGCCTTACATGTTAAGCACATTTTTCACTTTAGAGATGGAGAAAAAGAAGCTTAGAGAGGCAACACATTTCATGGAAATGGAGGGTGGCCAGGATCCCAGAGTCACCCCGGAGTTTGTATGTCTTTCTTTGACTGGGTTCCTATACCACGCTGGTTCTGACGAACTTTGCAAGATCCGTCTTGTCATGCGCCTGGCAACCCTAGTTTTCGAAGCTTTCATCAAAAGGCAATCAGATCTGGAAAGGCAGAGTTGAAGCTGATCATTATAATATGTCCCCTCATCTGTGCTCTCTGGGGCTTGTTAATAGCATCATTTGGCACCGGGAGTGTTCAGCCTTTGCTGTATTTTTAAGAACACCGTTGGCATTAAATGAGATAATGAATGTAAAATGCTCGGAATAGAGTAAGTCCTCAATAAAAAGTTAGGCTCGCCATCTTTATCCAAGTTAATTCAAAATCTGCTGTCCTCTGTAGTTTGTATTGTGAGGCAGGAATTGTTAGTGCCTAGACTATAGCAGTGATCAGAACAAAGACGGACATCTCCTCTGAAATAAAGCAGAAGGGACATTGTCCACAGAATAGAGAGCAGAATGACCAGGGACATAAGGACATATTGGAAGATGATGAGGCACCCTGGGGAAAACACAGGAAATGTGCAAAGATGACAGCACCAGGTACCCAGGTAGAGTTGGAAGGAATCGATCAGTCCATGCAGCATCTAGACCAAGGCACAGAATATCACTCTTGTATCCACAGGATCCATGTGGCTGCTTTCTGAAGAACAGATGCTCACTGGGAACCTTATTGTGTGTATATGCATTCCAATGTTCAAGGGTTAGAATATTGATCCCTAGATTTACATGATAATGGCATTTGAAGGAAGAGCCTTTGGAATATAATTAGTATTGGCTTAAGCAATGACCATGAGACTACATGATGGGATTAGTGGCTTCATAAGGAGAGAGAGAGAGAGACCCAGCACATTTGCTCTGTCTTGCCATGTGATGGTCTCTCTGATGCTCTGAGGTAGCAAGTACGCTCCCCCTAGATACGGCACCATGCTCTTGGACTTAATAGCCTTCATATCTGTAAACTCAGTAAACTTGCCTTTGCAAATTGTGTGACCTCAGGTATTTTGTTACAGAAACAGAAAGCCAATGAGACAGATGATAAAGGAAGTCTCTAGACAACTGTGACAACACAAGGCAGGAAGTGACAACAGCTTGGATGAGGACAGTGCAAGGGAGCACTCTCTCTTAGTGATCACAGCTGTCACTGAGACTCTGATGAGCTCTCCTGTATTTTCCTTCCCAAATCTGGCCACAGGATCCACATCTTTCGAACCACCATTCTCCTCATTTAAAAGCAAAATTTCCAACACTGTCTTTTTCTCAGTTTTGTCTTGTATAGCATATATAGCTATTCAGTTCTGTTATTTTACCTCTTCTGGGGATGTCCTATCTCACCTGAAGTATAGAGTACATAGGATTCCAGAGGAACCAGAGAGCCAGGGGATGGTACGTGCCACCCTCCATGGTACAATCACAACAGCATGAAAATGGCAGAGCAGCCTTTGACTGATGCTGTGCTTGCTTCAAGAGCTTCCTTATCAAGATGTTAGTAAGAATCCAGATGGCTTGAGCATGGGGATTCCTCTAGCTCAAACTTCAAAGTAGTAACTTGTAATGTCTGGGTAAAGTCCTCAGGGCATGGCAGAGAACCAGTCACCAAAAAAGATACTTTATGTCAGATCTACATGGGAAGGAAGAAGGCAAACATGGTGCCTGCTAGTTACCCCCGATATGGCACTTATGTGTGGAAGCTGGCTTATTCCCACACAGCAGAGTCGAGCTCCACATTAGAATGTAAAGGTCTTGCATGCCAGCTCTTAAGTATAACTGTGTAGAAAGTAAATTGCATAAAATTATAATTGATTAAATTATAGTGAAAGCAAAGGTGGTAAATATACAAAGTACAAGAATAACAACTAGACATTCTAGGAATTACGCACTGTCTAGATCGCACTTACATCTCATCTCTCGGAGATGGAACCTAGCTCTAGTGTGCCTCTTCATGACTGTATTTATCGATACCGAGTTAGTAGCCTGACATGGGTCAGGGTGGGAAATTCACACCACAGAAATGCACATGCTCCAAATCGGGGTTTGGTTTGCTTAACACTGCTCATCAAGAAAACAGTGGAGGAACCATTAATGAAGACATTTTCAGATGTGTCATGTCTATAGCTATAGCGAATATCACCAAAGGCAGTCTCACAGTGTTCAAACTGTTAACCGATTCAAGGAAGATTTGCTTATTCTGCAATGAACAAGGGAGCTTCTGACACAGGCATGTTGTTTTGTTGTTGTTTTACTTATTAACATAAAGGAAAAATCCCTTTCCTTTGTATTGGAAAGGAAATATTGATGTCAGAGCTATCTATACTCATTTGTCAGTTGCAACCATAGATTTGCTAAGGATATGAGTTCAGCACTGATCAATGAAGTCACTCTGGGGGAATCAATTAGCTATATGGCATTGACAGTAAAAAGCACTGCATATTTCACTATTATTTGTAAGTTACATTCTATAAATCTTTTATAGTAGTGAAATATATGGAACTTGTATACTTGCATTGCTACACACAAATTTTACCCTCCCCCACAACACGCTGAATTGTATGTTAGACATTTACCAGCACCACTGGCTAGCCCACTTTTCACAGCACCACGGCGGGCGGAGCTCTGGCTAACAATGATTGCTGGTGTATGGCATATCTTAGATTAGACCCCGGACTTCATTGCTCTGGCCCACACATTTCACTACTCTCAGGTGGGGAGAGCAGTCACATCTCTGTGGTTGTCCTGTGGGGTTGGTGTACAATGGAAGTTAATTCCACTCTTTCAAGTATAGGGACACAGGAGGAGCACAGCTCATGGAACTTCCTCCTCAGCCCTTCCCAAATGTGCGAGCATTTCGTATGTGTCTTCAGGATTTTGTCTTGCAGGTTCTATGCACCAGGATCTATCTGTTGTTTATAACTAGGAGGAACTGTAAGTACTGGGGAGACCCAAGTTCAAGTTTCTCTTTCTATTTCTGCTCAATCTGAAGCTTAGTCAACAGGACTGATGGGAGAAAAAGGAGAGAAAAGACCTAAAATCTTTTTCTTCAGCACCAAAACTTGCAATAGAGTTGTAACATATAGGCCGTCATCAATGGGACTAGCTACACAGTTGAACTTCTTGCCTACACCCAACTTTCTGTGCTCAGCCCTTGGTAGGCATCGAAGCTCTGCCATCAATTAAATCATAACTATGTGATAGTTAACCTTCACCAGGACATTAAAAATATTGTTTAGCTAGCGATCCATATCCCAAGGCAACCTTTGGAATCGACAATATGCCCTGATTTTCCTATTACTGGCTAGTATTTTCTCTGAGCCATAAAGCCTAGAAAGAGAAGAAAGGAAAAAAAAAAAAACAGGCTTTCTTTCTTTCCTGGCAGACGCACTTTGTGGCTCAAAGTCTTCACTTGCTTGCAGGATGAGTGCAGTCAGGCGAGAGGAGCAACTCATGTTTGTGTGTCTCATCCTAGGCTGTAGAGAGAGATGTGCACGGGCATGCTTCTCATGTCTGAACCGCAGGCACTTTTTGTGGGGGAACAAAGAGGAAATGAGCACCCGTGGAAGCATCAAGAGCTAGATAAGGAAAGATAGTTTTCTTTCTTTCTTTTTTTTTTTAAAGTGAAATACAAATCAACTAGACCAGCAGCACACCTCACCCTTAAGTCCACCTGAGAGTATTGCAAATGTCTAAAGATCTGTGGGCCAGTGTTCTTTGCTCTATGAGTTACAAGAGTCAAATGGGAAAGGACTTAAGTGCCTATCAATTGGTGTTAGAACACACTGGGGTGTGCTCCAGCAATAGGATGCTAGTTTGCAATAAAACAAGAGAGCTCTTACTCATGCGGCCACACCATCAACCTCAAAACATTCTACTGAGTGAAAGAAAGCAGCCAGGCCACAGGGCTGTGTAAACTACTGCTTCTGTGAAATGTCAAGGAAAGGTACAAGCAGCTGACCAGTTGCCTGGGAAGCTATGGAGAAAGTAGCTAAGCAGTTGCTTGGAAAGGTGTGTGTGTGTGTGTGTGTGTGTGTGTGTGTGTGTGTGTGTGTGTGTAAGTAGGTAGGTAGGTAGGTACTGGAGCATGAAGTATCTTATGGGGGTGATGGAAATATTCTAAAAGCTAATTTGTGGTGGTAAATTTGCTACAAGGACACCAAATTGTATATTTTGAACCTGGTGGATTGTAGGGCGTGTGAACTACCTGGAATCAGTTTATATTTAAAAGGATAGCTTAGCCTTTAGCTTTGAGCAGTCTATGACTGTCTCAGGATCTTTCCCCAACAGAATGTCTCTGGTACCTGTGTTCTGCACACTGCCTGCCACTCCACTGAAACCTGATAGCATCCAGTCCTTCCACAGCTGTTGAACCTTCTATAGGTGTTGAACCCCGAGGCCCAGGAGATGTAATTCACACTAACAACGCCCAGCTCTCTCTGAAGCCATCAGAGTCTTTTCATGCCAAATTAGAGTTAAGCACAGTTATCACCTGTTAGGAAAATTAAGCTCTGGTTTCAGGAGCTTTGTGTTTTCAAATCAGTCGAGCGCCTTGAAGTGCTGCCAGCAAATCAGCAGTGGACGTCAGTGGGAGACAGATGGAGTCTGTGGGCCTGGGTTTGCCAATAATGAGATGGTCAATACCTTGCTGGAAATAAAATTAAACATTATGAGCTACCGTCCCTCTCAGAGCACCTTGGCTGCTCTCTGTGTGACAATGACCTCACTAATTGCTTATTAGTGTGAGTTTTATTTCTGTAAGAAGCGTTGGCAAGTGTGTGGAAAAGGGGTAGGAGCTGGGCAGACATGGAAAGCAGAAAGCAAGGGAAAGGGACCTTCAGGGATGTGAGGGGTTTACAGTATGTCTCTATTATACCCACAACACAAAACAGCAACTAAAAAGGCTGTCTGCACGATGTTCTGTATGTTCTATGGAATCTTAGCCATCTCTCACACTCATAGGGTAGGCTTTCTTATTTGCATTTTAAATGGGGAAACTGAGGCAAATGAGGTCGGATATCCTGTTCTAGACACACATTGAAACTTGACAGCTGCAGGCCAGTCTTATCTGTAGGTGACTCCAAGCCCAGGATTCTTCTGACCGTGCTGGGACAGAAAGAGGAGGCCTCCACAATGGCCCAGCTAGTTCTTGCTAAGAATCTGTGTAACCTGGACTCTGTGCAAGTACAAGATTCTCTGAGAAAAGGAAAGAGAAGATGGCTAAGTCTGTGCCTCATCTTTTCATCCCCTCACATTCCACTCAGACTTGCTACCCTGTGATAATGAGAAACAGGAGGACGAGTCATGGGTCATTGACCCCCAGGCCACTCAGTCAGGCAGTAGCCATATCTCCCTCCATTCTGGAATCATACCGTTTTCCTGAGACTGCCCTTCACTTGGGACAACCACTCCTTTCTGTCAGCTGGGGTTGGCACCCTGAGTATCTATGTCAACACAGTGTCAGAGATATAGCTATCATGAAGTCACTTCACACAGACACTGACTGAACTCTCACAGGATCACTGGTGATTCTGTCAGCCATGTGCGTGGGCTCACGCTAACCTCATTTCCTTTACCTTTATAGACCATAAAGAGCCATTCACCCTAACCCCGGTACGTAGCACCTCACATGAATAAAACATCTCCTGCCTGGGCTCTGGGCTTTCCCACACTGCCTAACTGAGCTAACTCTGTGTGGTGATGCTCACGCTTCTCCTGTCCCATTGTTCTGCTGTTTCAGGGTGCTCTGTGCTCACTTCTTTTGTAATGCTTGCTGTATTGTATTAAGTCTGTCGGCTTGCTTGTCCCTGTATCCCTGAACAAAAACAAAGGCAGACAAGAACCCCCGGAAGCATCATCCCTGGAGAGGGCAGACTGAGCAAACCGTTGCAAGCACCTTCGTAGACTTCTAATTTCTATTTCCAAGCACAGATGCTGGGAGAGGGTTGTATTGGTGGATGTTTATGGCAATAGATGTCTGGATCTGCAACTCAGTATGAGAAATTTGGCAATAAGGCTTTTCCACCCTGGTTTTCCTTCTGTGTCGAGAGCACAGCCTTCTTGGTGAACTTTCTTTGTACTCAGTGATAAATTTGTCCTCCACTGTAGCCCATTGTTCTTGATTAGATGTTGGGGCACCATAGGTGAGAGAAGAACAATTCTGGGAGTAATTGAACACAAATCTTCACAGTGGATCAGCACTGGGCTACACAGCCCAGGCATTTGTGTGATTGTGATGCTGAGAAACGGAGGGGAGGGGTAAACATTCTCAAATCACTCTTTCATTAGAGGAAAACAGGACTTGGTATGTGCAGTCCAGATGACCACAGTAGGAACAATAACTGCACTGGGACTGGGGCTGGAGGTAGTGTGAATGTGTGTGTGGTAGGGAGTGGGCAGGAAGAAATGCTCCTGTGAGAAATTTGAGTCTTTTAGATGTAGGCATGGAGGAGTTAAAATAAAAACTTCTTGAATGTCTTTGAACTCTCTACCCTTCCATTGGGTGAAATGTCATACAGTATAAGAAATATTATTCCCATTATATAGATGGGGAGGTTGAGTTCTGTGCTCAAACAGCTTAAAAAAGATTGATTCTGGGAGACAATTTTGGCCATCTGATTTTAACCCTGTTGTCTACAGACAAATACATCACCTTCTTCTTCTTCTTTTTTTTTTTTCTAAATACATAAGGAAAATGACATTCTTTTTTAAGCTTTTTTTTTTTTAATTCATGAAGAGACATGGCTTGGCATATTAGCCCACAGATATCTGATACAGCTGGGTTCTCCCTCCCTCTCTGGAGCCACAATGCCCTACCATCTCTTCAGAATGGCTGCTCCCTTAAGAATCAATTTTTTTCCTGCATGAGGTTCCCTTGGATGGATCAGACCTTTGTTTGTTTTTGCTTCGCTTCAGTTGGCCTTTAGACTCTAATTCAAAGTTATATACTAACTCAGACGAAATCAATGCTACCTCTCATGAGTCTTCTCTGAACTTAGTGGAGGTTTAAATATTTATTTGTGAAATTATTTGGTTTTTCTCTGAATGAGTGCAGTGTGTAGAAGGCAATGTCATGTTTCTTTTGTTTCTCAATACATGGCAGCCGCTAGAATGAGTCTCCCATCACTGAGATCAGAGCAGGCAGTGCAGGCATGGGTGGTCCAGGGGCTTCAGAGACAGGCTCAAAGTGTTAGCTCCCACAAGATGGGTAGAGTTGGCCTCTGTCTACACTTCCTTCCCTGGGGACAGCCATACCTGTCTCCACAGTATTTTGTGAAGATGCTTTGATCAATCATGAGTGGTTCTCATTGGAGCTGATCTATCCAGGAGAAGGAAAGAGTAGTGTGTGGTGGAGACGTTACCTCAGGACATACTGGTAAAGTGAAGGTCAAGGTCAAGGTCACTTACCTATGGTGTAGCCTGATTCCTACAAGTTCCAGCAGCTAAGAGTAAGCACAGATCCTGTAGGGAAGGCGGGGTACACTGATACCTACCGTATTGGGGGAATAATCTTAACATAAGGTTTAGTCCTCAGCAATCCTCTGGGGAGTTTGCCCACTCCCCCACCCAAGGAAGGGACCAATGCTTTATCAGTCCACCTAGGTTTCAAAGCAATAGTGTCTAGTCTATAGATGGTAAGGGCATCATGATATAGACTGGCTGGTGATTATTGTACTGCTCCTGGGGAAAGGTTTTCACAGACAACGCCACTGTCTTTCCCAAGACTTAAGCATTAACTCCTATAAGGGCATTTCTACAATGTACTCAGCTTTTTTCAAAGCTTCAGAATAGAAATCAACCTTACTTTTTAGGCCCCAGCCAACTGCAATTCCTCCATGGTGGGACAAAGAGTGCATTGTAGACTTCCTGATAAGATGCTGACTTGATCCTTTTCTATGGACATTCTTAAGCCTGTGGACACTGATTAAACATTGTCTTTAGGCTGTTTGCCTTTTGTCCTGCTCCTCTACCTGCTGATTTTGTTCCAATAACTCTGCCTTTGCATTGTGCTTGCTGGTTGATAAGCTGCTAGGGTACACATTGGTCCTCACTGAGACTGTGATCACCCTCATCACACAGAGAAGCAAGTGGTGACTACTGGACTCCTGGAACTGGTCATGCTGCACAGCTAGCATGTAGCAGAATTGAAATTCTACTTTCATCTGTTTAGCCAGAAAGAAGCCCTGGATTATTTCTAGCCTTTCTCACTATACACCAAGCCCTGTGATAGCTCTGTTCTATGGACTCAGAAATTATGGAGTCACCATCTTTGCAAATGGGCTATGAACTCTGATAAGGGAGAAGCCAATGCACTAATTATAGCAGAAGAGGGAAGGTTGAAGGTCTCTAGTTTGAGGCTATACTATTCTCTACTCACATAATTTGAGCAGCTGTCATTTTCATTCATATTAATTCATTCATTGACTAATTTGCTCAGTCATCTTCTTACTCATGAAAACATTCATTCATTCTTTCATGTGTTTACTAATCTATTCCTTCATTCATAAATTCCCACTCTTCTTTAGTCATTACATCAAATAAGACACTTTTATGGAGTATCAGCCACAGGTCAAGCACTGTGCTGGGCACTATTGTCTTACAGTGAGCCATAGTAGATAGCCCATTATAATAGGTAAGCAATACTGAAGATGATATTACTCTTTATAAGTCCAGAAATGGTCTTTCATTTCTCTTCATGCTCATCGTTCAATGCATGAATAAATGAATAAGGACAGCAATAGTTGTATTTAGAGAAAGCAAGAAGGAGAAACAGAATAAGAGACTTTTCAACCCACACCACCTTCTGCTACACAATAGCAGGGTGCCAGATGCCAGGGCTGCTTCAGGAAATCATTGCCTCCTGATCCACTCACACAGATTAATGTGAGCCTCTCTCTTTCCCTTCCATTCCCTTCCTGATCCTCCTGATGTCAGGCAGTCTTTGGGTCAACACGATGAGGTCAGCCTCTGAAGAGCTCTACAGGGTATAAGCAGAGCCCGAATGACCCTTGCCCAGACTGTATTGATTGAAAAGCAGTTTCCAACTGCCTAAGGTCTGCATCCTCTCTCATGAAGGGCCAAGCACTCCAGATGCCTTCTGTAGGAAGTCATTTAATTGTGTTCTGTGTTGGGTTGTGTAGCCCTAGATAAGCAGAAGGCTGGAAACTAGAGACAAGTGGCAAAGGAGATATTGTTTCTGCCCCATCTGCTCAGACAAAGAGAAAGGCAATGTGATGTCTGGGGAGGAGAGATCACAATTATAGAGGGGTTTGCTGTTTTGTTTTGCAGATCATTATGTGATCTGAAAATATGATGTACACTTTGTAGATAGATAAATGAACAAGTAGGTAGCTAAAAACTTAGGTAAATCGAAAGAGATACCATTTGATAGAAGGTGCTGTCTTTGTCACTGTTGTACTGCTGTGTAGAGACGCCATGATCACAGCAATGCTTATAAGAGAAAGCATTTAATTGGGAGCTTGCCTACGGTTTCAGAGGCTTAGTCCATTATCATCATGGTGGGGAGCATGGAGACATACAGACAGGCACTGGAGCAGAAGAGCAAGAACAAGAGTGAGAGCAACCGGGGTGGGGGAGAGCGAGTGAGCAAGCGAGAGACACTATGGGCCTGGTGTGGATTTTGGAAATCTCAGAGCTCATCTCCAATGACACTTTCTCCAACAAGGTCGTACCTCTGAATCCTATTCAAACATTCAACTAACTAGGGATCAGACATTCAAATATATGAGTCTTTAGGCTCCAGTCCTATTAAAACTACCACAGGTGCCAAGTGTCAAACCAAATAAAAGTTTTAAAGCCTCATGATAATTTTAACTGATATTGGTTGCATTCTACTAATAGTTAACTAGTCTTACACTACAGACTGATTCAGTCCCAGTAGAGAAGATAGCAAAGGAAGGAAAGAGACAGAGGGAAAGAGAAACCAGTGTACTTTAATGGTCAAAAGCATTTCTGAAATTGTTCATCAGATACCATGGAGTGAGGGGACAGTGGAGCGAGGACCTAATGGTCATCTTCATAGGATTGACTTTTTATTTGAACTCTTAGCCTCTTGCTTTGAATAGAAGAATCTGTCTGTCTGTCCATCTGTCTGCCTGCCTGTCTGTCTGCCTATGAATGAGCTGGTTTGCGGGTTGAGTTACAGTGTTAAACAGTGGTGGATGTCCTGGGCAGATTCACAGAGTGGACACTTGCTGTCACTAACTGTGTATCTGATGACCATCTGAAAGTTAAAATATCCAAAATGAGACTCATATTTTCAAGCTCCACCTCTCCAGGATGCCCCAGTTTCATAAGTGATGCTTTCTTTTATCCATCTTGGAGCATAAAGTCCCAGAAGGAGAATCCTTCATAAGTGTAGTTGTTTTTCCCCCTGTCTGAGTCTGATGAGGCTAGGCAATTATGAAGATATTCAGCTGGTGCTTGACTGAAATGTCTGGAAAGATAGAAGCAATATTACACTGTGTCTGGTGAGGGTCTCCTGGTTATCACAGCATGGTGGATGGTGCCATCATATGGGAATGGATGGGTGGTAGAAAGAGAGAGGGAGGGAGAGAGAGAGAGGGAGAGAGAGAGAGAGAGAGAGAGAGAGAGAGAGAGAGAGAGAGAGATCTCATATCCCATATACACAACAAAGAGAGGGTCTATTTTGAACTAGTCTACTCCTGTGAGACTTGTTCTGTTCTGAGAGACCAACATTATTCCTGCAAATGTAGCTATCCATGCTTTAATCACCTTTCACTAGACCTTTCTCTTAACGACATTGCCTACAAATATCAGTACATTGGAAATCAAACTTTCTGTGGGGCAATCTGAATCCACACTACAGGCCTCTGCCCACCACTATCATCTTTGCCTCTCATTCAGTCCACGATGGGAGGCGCTCCCATGAACAGGTATGACAACTAACACAGTCAAAATTAGAATTGCCATTTTATAGAGAAGGGCAATGAGACCCAGAGTGTTCCAAAGTCATCTATGCAAGATCATTGAGCTATAGCAGAGTCCAAATTCACAGACTCACCCTGAGCCTCACGTGTCACTCTTCTTCTGGCCACTGCTAGTTTCTTAAGGGTGTCGGAACTCAGAGAAGAAGAGAGGTCACCAGAATTATCAGTAAAGGCTCGTGGAAGAGAGGGGACTTTGAGGAGATGCTACCAGAAGACAACTGAATTTTTACTCCTCAAAAGAGGTCCACGGAACACTTTAGATATAAAAAGAAACATCTGGTGGTCACTTTGGGAGATGTCCCACATGTTAGCCCTGGGTCAGTGGGCAGGCCAGGAGACCCCACTGGTTCCTAGTCAGCCTGCTGTGCTCACTCAGCTCGTTGTCATCCAGGGGAACAGAGCTGACGTTAATTAGCTCTATTTACCGCATTTGCCTGTCAGTTCCCTCAGCATCTCAAGCTTCATGCTCTTTCCCTCTCCACACTTGATCTCATGAGAGAATAACCCTGCAGCCCGGAGCCCACACTTGGCTGGGGCGGCTTTCTGAAAGTTGTGCTGCTAATTACTCTGATTCTTTCTACTTGCCAACTGCTCCCTCCGAAGAGGCACTTCTGAGGGTCTGGGTCCCCCAGTCAAGCTGTGCTTCTGAAAAATACTCGTCCTCGTTCTACCTCCTGGAGCACTTGTGCTTTCTCCCTGTGCAGACCACCCAGAGAACAACTGGACTTTTCTCTTCAGGTTCAGATTAGTGAAGGTCACCAAAAGGAATGGTGGCGGAATGTGACATTTGATTGGGTTTTCACAGGATATACTGAGGTCTTAAAAAGAAGAAAGCCTTGCTCCTTCACACTCTCACATGGCTCGTCTCTGGAGAGCAGGGGGCGATGCATGCTGGGCAGTTTTAACTGCAACACAGCCTACAATCATCTAGGAGGACAGCCCCAAGGAATTGTCTAGATTTGATTGCATGTCAGGGATTGCCTTGATTGTTAATAGAAGTGGGAAAGTCCATCCTGAGTGTGTGTCAGGAGCAGGCTCGGAACCTGTAAGATCTTGCATACTTTCTCTTGGCTGTGGATGTGAGCATCTAGAGATGCCACTAGAGAGAGAGGTGAAGGGCACGTCAGACAAAGTGAGCAGGAGAAGTGTGCAAACTCCTGACTTCTACACTGACACATAGGCCTCAGTCATAGAGTATAGCATGTGACTCAGGAGAACTCAGAGGTGGGGCGGGGTATTTTGTCCCAGGAGGCTCTGTTGCCATAGGTTGAATTGTGTCCTCTAAAAAGATACACTGTTCCCCTTTGACAGATATCTGTGAATATAAACTCATTTGGAAATAGGATCTTTGCCAATGTAACAAAAGCACAGACACTGGCCTTTAGTCCAATATGACTGATGTCTTTATAAGGAGCAGCTACCACCCAGACACACAGGGAGAGAACACTGAATACAAATGCTGTATGAGAAAGGTTCCCATAGGCTCATATTTGAGTACTTGGTCCCTAATTGTCAGAACTGTTTGGGAGGGATGAAGGAGGAGGTATGTCACAGGGGGCAGGATGTTAGGTTTCCAGAGTCCATTCCATTCCCGGTTATCTCTGCCTTGTGGTTGTATCTCCAGATGTGGGCTCTCAGCTACTGTTTCAGTTTCCTGAGTTTTGCCATGCTCCTTGCCAAGATGATGATGGACTGTGAAACTGTGAACTTTAAATAATCCTTCTTCTATAAGTTGCCTTAGAAAAGTAATAAAGACAATGATAGAGACAGATACTGCAGTAATACAGTTGTAGATAACTTGAGGTTTAGACTTTTGCTTCTTAAAACTATGAGAGATTAAATTACTGTTGGTTTTTTAAAAATTGGATATTTTATTTATTTACATTTCAAATGTTATCCCCTTTCCTGGTTGCCCCTCTGCAAACCCCTTATCCCATCCCCCTTACTCTGCTTCTATGAGGGTGCTCCAAACTACCCAGCAATAGCATAATGTTTTGTACACTGCATAAAGTTTACGCTGGGGTTTTTCAGATGCTGATTTCTCTGCCCTCATATATTGTTTCAATCTGGACATGACATTGTAATGCTTACACAAAGGATCTACTGTCTCAAGTTTGTGTAAACACTTCTTACTTTTTATTCTCTGCCTTGTCAATAAATGCTGATCACCCAGTGACTGGGCAGAATAGAGAATAGGGTGGGACATCTGCCAGCAGAGGAAAGAGAGTGGAGATGGGGGAGAGGCAGATCAGTGGCAAGATGGAGAAATTGGAGCCATGAAGAAGAGGTCCAAAGAGCCAGATCAATAATAATAATATGTAAGTATCATGGGATGAGGCTGGGAGGTAGTTTGATTAGTTTAGGAGTTCAAGGTAGATCATTTAACTGCCCAGGTATTGAGGTACAGTTTTAAATTAATTTTACTTTGTTTCTGTGTGGTTATTGGGGAATAGTAAAAGAAAAGAAATTTAGAAGGCTTATTAATTCATCCTTTATATTTACGCTAAGGATAATTCATTTATGCTCGGCTTCTGGTTATTTGCCATGGCAATCCTAGGAAAATGACACATGCAGAAACTTCCTAAATGTCAACACTGTTACTGTGGAACCCTGAGGCACTGGGCATGAGGGAGGGAAAGACAGTTATGATAGAAGGGACAGTGCTGTATAAATCATGGAGGTAATTCTCCCACCATGCATCTGGGCCCTAGGTGTGCAGGTAGAATACTGCAGCCTTGCATGGAGACACTGGAACAAAGCTGGATTTTGAGACAAGGCTGTCCATCATCAGAAACAGACAGTGAATGGTACACTCAGCCTCTTTGTCCTCCACATCAAGACTTCAGTACAGGAGGGCATTAACAACGCAACTGTTTCTCAGAGTGGCATATCATCAAGCTAATATAACTCCCTAGTGTTTACACTCGAAGTCTCTTCTTGCTTAGATGGCTTTTGACTTTGAGAAGAGTAGTAGAGACCAAATAACTCAGTGCAGGCAGGTGTTACCATGTAGATTAAGATCTCCCAGGGTCCACCAGAGGCTGACCACAGGGCCTTCACAGGAGGCAGTGAAGATAGCACACGAATATTTTTGAAGCAGCCCGTGAATTCTATCTTTCTCATCTGCAAGCAAGCATCTTTTCTAATAACAATCTAGCACAGCTCACACTTTTAGAAGAGGTGTTTGTTGCTGATTGCAGATCTATGTGCTGGCTCACATTTTCTAGCTTCTCTGAAGTTGTGCAAGGCCATGAAAATAGTTTTACACAGTGGATGTGAAACTAACTATCCACTAGACACCCGTTCCACTTAGTGAGACTTAAGACACAAGACAGAATCCCTGTATGACCATGTGGGAAAGAGCTATCCCCAGAGAACTGTTGGGCTCATGCTTTGTGCAAACAGAATAATAAACTTGTAGATGGCAAGTAGGTGATATTTATGTTTACAGTGTGTATACACTGTTTATGACAATGTGACAGTTTGTATATGCTTGGCACAGGGATTCGCACTATTAGGAGGTATGACCCTGTTGGAGTAGGTTTGTCACTGTGGGCATGGGCTTAAGACCCTCACCCTAGCTGCCTGGAAGTCAGTCTTCCACTAGCAGCCTTCAGATGAAGATGTAGAACTCCTAGCTCCTGCACCAGGTCTGCCTAGATGCTGCCATGCTCCCACTTTGTTGATAATGGACTGAACCTCTGAACCTGTAAGCCTAAAACTCTAACTAAGAGAGACCATAACAAATTAAGTACATAGTTTGGATGTGCTAGGGGCACAGATATTTCCCATTTCTCCAAAAGATGTCAAGCTCTTGGGACATGCCAGTCATCCCTTGACTACTGGCTGCTCTCTTATGCAATCCTTTAAATGTATTGAGTTCTTATTGAATTAGCAAGAGAAAGAAGGCTGGCGTGATCTAGGGATTATCTAGCTTACTTTCCTCATTTACCTTAAGCTCTCTCTCTAAGCCAGTGGAAGGGCCAAGCTAAGACACGGGTCTCTTGAATTGAGCCCTGATTGCACCTTGTTCCCTACAAGGCGGCATGTCACCGAGGCTGTACTTGCATCCATCAGGCTGCCTGTGAGAACACTACACAGCAGGTATTTTCCTTACGTATGCAGAGCTGCAGTGCCCTGACATGGATCTGTAGCCACCTGCAGAGAATTTTTACTATTGACTGTGGTATAGAGAGAGGGAGACCAGGTCATAAATTGTATAAACCTAGATGTTTGGGGGAAAGAAAAGGGGGCACTATTAAGAAATTATGGGGAGGGGGAACAGTGTATACTTGAAAATTGGGCCTCATGGTTGCCACAGTCAGAGGTAATGCTGGTGAAAGCAGATGAGAGGAAGTGGTTCCTTGGAGTTCAAGGCACTATGAAGGAGTCTATGGTGTTTGTGCTCTGGCAATATTAATGACCGTTTTTGTCTATTCAAACAGGCCACTTTGCTTCCCGAGTTTTCAGTTGCCCCTCTTTGAAGCAGAACAATGACCAGTCCTCATGAAGAGGATAACACGAGAATGTATTGAAAGGACCACGTCAGTCAGTCGTAAACAGCAGGATGTCTGCATTTATTGTTACTGCAGTTACTGCTGACCTTGGGACTGTGCTGGCTGCTGTTCCTTTGTAAAGTGGATTGGAGGTTCTTCGAGTATGTCTCTTGTTAAAATTACCTGGGCAGATTTGTCAAATAAATGCTGCACTCATTTGTGTGGGATGCCATATGGGAAACTTAGCAGCAGAAACTGACCATCTTTTAATTTTGGAGGCCAGGTTCAAGGTGAGTTTACAGCTGGCTGACAAATCTCTGTGTCTTCACATGGCCTTCCACAGTATTCCAAGTTTCTCCTCTTAATACAGACACCTTTCTTTAGGACTATCCCAAGCTCTAATTTTAAATTACCACTTTCTGGGAAGGTCCTGTCACTACCTGTCCTTGAACACAGACAGAGTTTTGGTGCTGGAAATCTGGGCTTCATCATAGTGAATTAGGGGACACAAGGTAACCTGTACCAGATGCTCTTCTTTTGCTGAAAATGTGGGTACCGTTATTCCTTTTAAATTGATACTTTTTCATTTTGAGAGAGGGTGTCATGTAGCTTAGGCTGGCCTCACACCCACTATGTTGTAAAGATGACCTTGAATTCTGGTCCTCCTGTTTCCATCTCTTAAATGCTGGGATTAGAGATAGTCACCACAAGATTATGTGGTGCTAGGGATCAAATCTAGGATTTTTGCATGTTAGGTAAGCACTTGAACAGTTGAGCTCTAGCTCTAGCCTGAAGCTGTTATGTGGAAGGTATTGAACTCTTGTGTTGAAAGGATAATGCCTTTCTCAAACCCTCATCAGAAAAGCTTCTCATGGTGATTTCGACAGGTATGCACAAAGTCAACCTAAGAGATTGCGGAGTACTTAGCTCTAAATGGGACAACTATATCTTACCCCATCCTTCCATGCTTCACATGCCAACGGGAAAGAAGGGGGAGAAAGATTTTTAAAGGCAAGAGACAACAAAACTTCCAGACATGGCAGGAACAGTTGCACAGACAGAGGCTGTGATTGCATGCACAAGACCTGAACAAATTCAAGTCAGACAAAATTCTAGCATGAATTGGGAGGTGGTCAGAAGTCTCTCCTTAGCTAAGGAGCCATTGGCAACTGATAGCTGTTTTTTGATAGAGATAGTCAGTTTTCTTCAGGGATGCAGCCCCTGAGAGGCTACTACAGTCCAGCAGATGGCCCTACATTTATGCTCACGTAGGCAGCACTAAGTGGACTTTATGGAATAGTGATTTGGAGGATAGGGGATAAGTAGGAGGGAAGGAATTGGAGATAGACTTCATCAAAACATAGTATATGCATACACAAAAGTCTCAATACAAAAAATCTTACAAAATATTCTTGACCTGGTGAATGGAGTCATTTATGGCCAACACAAATAGGAGTCTAACATCAGATTTCTATCCTTCTCAATTCATGCCTAGTGAGCTTCCTGGAGCTGCCATGGTCCTAGAGTCTTTCATCTGGCCAGCTCCTTCCTGTAGTGATGGGAAGTAGTTTGCACGGCATGCTTTCACACTGGCACAGCCAATAATTCTTAAGCATCTTTGCCCCAATTGCATGGGCTCTCTTAGCTGGAGGGAGCCCACCAGCCTTAGGGTTTGAATTAGACCTGTTAAGTGGGTTGGGAGGGAGTGTCTTCTGACTTGATGACTTAAGATCCTGACTATATGGCTTAAGAGCCATCTAATAGCAAAAGTTCATTCTAGGAACATCTCCTTGGAGCGTTGGTTCCCTCATCAATAAAATAAGAAAACAAGAAATTGGAGGTCCCCCACCACAGAGCTTGAGGAAGAAGAGGGGGAGGGAAGATTGTAGGAGTCCGAGGGAAAAGAGGGTACCAGGAGAACATGGCCCACTAAATCAACTAAGCAGGGCTCACACAGGCTCTCAGAGACTGAAGCAGCAAGCACGGGGCCTGCATAGGTCTACACCAGGTCCTCTGTGTATATGTTGTAGTTGTTAGCTTGGTGTTTTTGTGGGACTCTTGACAGTGGGAGTGGGGCTGTCTCTGACTTTTGGTTGCTCTTGGGACCCTTTTCCTCCTATTGAGGAAGCCCTGTCCGGTCTCAATATGAGCGCTTTTGCATTGTCTTATTGTATCTTGTTTTGTTGTGTTTGGTTGCTGTCTCTTGGAGGCCTACTCTTTTCTGAGGGAGTGGATTTGGAGGAGAGGAGAGGTAGGGGGAAGCTGGGAGGAGTGGGAGAAGGAGAAACTGTGGTTGAGCTGAGAGAAGAATCTATTTTCAATAAAAAAATAAACAACCAGAAAGAAAATAAGAAAAGACCTTCTATAAGGTCATATGAAGAACATGAATATATAGTTTTACATATGTCACTAACCTAAATAGTCACAGGCCCAGGGGGCTACTCACATACAGAAATTTTCAAGATTAAAGTTCAGGGTCTCTTACCAATCCCACTTGGAGTTCCATGGTCATGTGCCCTATGAAGACAGTTTGAACTTGGTGAGCATTTCTTCCATCACAGAAAGATGCTCTACAGGAGAATTGGTCATCATGTAGGTGACAATAAGCACTGAAGTCCCTGTCAATTACTTCTCTTCTGCTTCACACAGTAGCCACTGGGATTCAGCCCCAGCCCTGCTCAGAGAGAAAGTCTGGGCTCTGTTTCAACAAAGCACTTTACACCTACACAGTTTATTGATGAGCGATTTTTCTTTAGTTACTGGGGACAGCACTGCAGCATAGCTTCTTTTTTTTTTGTTTGTTTTCTTATTGAAAATAGATTTTTGCTTCATGCAATATGTTCTGATTATGGTTTCCTCTCCCATAGCTCCTCCCTCTTCACTACCCTCCCAAATTTATATACTTTCTCTTTCTCACTAGAATATAAGTAGACTTCAATAATAATAATAATAATAATAAATGATGGGATGGTGGTGGTGATGATGAAGTACAATAAGATAAAGTAAAAACAAACAAATCAGAACAAGACAAACAAAACAGAAAAAAAAGGAGACAAAGAAAAAGTATAAGGAACACATAAGATGCTCAGATACATACATATACACTGAAAATCTATAAAAAAATAAAATCGGAAACAATACTATAGAAGCAAAAGATCCATAAGGAAAAAAGAGTTCAGACAAAGAGCTGTGAGCAGTGTAAGTTCTAAGGCAATGAGCATACTTCCGACTTCCAAGAACTCCAAGGAGACACAAGACAGTATTGCATTGGGCAGAAGCTTTGGCTGAGGTATTTGAAGAGGATCTAAAGGTTTTTCTCTTGCTCACTCGATTTCACACACAAGCATTAACACATACTCATGGTTATTGTATATGCACATACAAGCTTCTTGTACGATCATTCTTCCTCTGTTGTCAACCCCTGTTCAACCTGAAGGCAGAGAGACAAGGGCTGTGCTCCATCCACTTCCACTCCCGCCATCAAAACATGGCCCCGCCCATCAGCCCATCAGCCCATCAGTTATCACTTCCTGTTACCAGACTCGAAACCACACAGGGCTGTTTCTGGCATTCTTGCACTCCCATCCTCACACACCTGCCTTCACTGGAATACCGAAGGCTTCTTCCTCCCTGCCCAAGAATTGTCCTTGCTGCAAGAATTGTCCTTGCTGCAAGAACTATAGAGAGCAACGGGAAGCCTATGTGGCTGCTGAAAGCCAGCATGGGTCCTGTAACCTGGGAGCTTACATTCCATTTTCAGAGGCAGACCTTTGTTTCAGCAAGAAGGGAAGCCACAGTGAGGAGGTGGTGGCAGCTGCTTTGGAAGTTGCCCATCCCCACCTTTGAGCATGGCAGGGACTCTTTTTCACTCGAAAGAACCATCAAGGTTTAGATGCATGGGGACAGGTTTTTGCCTTGAGTATCTTGAAGCTACAGATGTTCCCAGGCTTCATAATGCTTTAAAGGGCTTACAACTTTTTGGCTTGATGACAATATGAAAGAGATATCTTTCCAGTAGAGGCCGTGCTTCATTTCTTGAATTAGAATTTTTTTTTTTTCCTGGGCTGGTGGTATTTGCCACGATCCCATTTTCGGCCGAGTGAGTAGCATTTCCTGGTCAGACATGGCCATGAGGGAAAACAACCGAGACTCTAGGATTGCAGTTCTCAACTTTCCTAACGCTGCGACCTTTAACACAGTTCTTCATGACGTGGCGACCCCCAGCCATAACATTATTTTCGTTGCTACTTCTAATTGTAATATTGCTACTATTATGAATTGTAGTGTAAATATCTGATATGAAGGATATCTGATATGCAATCCCTATGAAAAGGTTGTTCAACCCCCTAAAAGGGTCTCGACTCAGAGGTTGAGAATCAATTCTCTAGCAGTTATGTCTAACCTACAGCTCAGGAGCTGCATGTACCCAAGGATAGGTATGCATATATTCCAATACGAAATCATAATCTTACTTAAAATAGAATGGGATTTTGTTGTCATTTATTCTGTAACCCAGTTGCATAGTTTTACAGCATGAAATCTGTATGTGCCAATGTGACATCTCAGCATCAACAGGTTGGGCACACGTGTGTGTGCTATACTGGCAGACTGTAATATTGGGTAGGTCAGTGATTTAACATACTTTGACTTAGAATATTTTCATTTTCCACAGTTCTAATCTGTCTGTGACCACGGCTAGAGTGGGAAAGCATCTGTATAACATGAGACAGTGCTTTTGAGGGTGATTCAGACCCCCAAGAAAGGGGAAATTTCTACCCCTAGAGGCAGCTGGATACGGGCAGCAAGGTGCTGGTGGTCTGGGCTGAGACACAGTGGCAATATGAAAGCCATGCTGATTAGATGAGAAAATGCTGTGGAAACAGAGGCAGGTTTCGTAGGGTCCCTGTGGTCAGTTATGGTAAGCTGGTTCTACACTAAGGACTTAGCTTTACTGACTTTTCCTAGGCTGGAGCATCCCGCAGGTACCCTTCACTTAGCAGGTCTGTGCTGTCCTTGGGAAATAGACTAAATATGTCGGTGAGTCTCCTTGCAGGGGACACAATGATGTGTGGCTCACTACCCTGGGATGGAAGGCTTTTCCTTCAGCTGCTGCCAATACTGTTGTGGACAACATTTGACTGACATATCCCTTCTTCTGAATGAATGAGTAAAGAGAGTGAATGAATGAATGCATGAATGAATGCAGTTCATCCTCTCATTGCTTGGTATTCTTAACAGTACAACCATAGTCACATACGAAGCACAGAATTAGTGAGCTACGTTTGGAAAAAAGCCCAAGAAACAAATTAAATAAGAAACCTGACAGCTACACAGAAATTTCCCATCTTCAGCTTCCACTGACAGGTGCATTCTGACTGTAGGTCAGTTTCTGCTGCCATGTACCTGACAGATAGCTTGGAATTTTCATGCCACGTGCAGAGATGGTCAAAGCATTGCACTTGCCCTTAGGGAGACTTTGGTTGAGTTGCACAGGAAGCTAGAGCTAAGCAGTCAGCACGGGCAGAGGAGGGTCTAGGAACTCTGAAGAAAGAGATGCAGCATTCTTTTCCTCTTCTTCTCTTCTCTTCTCTTCTCTTCTCTTCTCTTCTCTTCTCTTCTCTTCTCTTCTCTTCTCTTCTCTTCTCTTCTCTTCTCTTCTCTTCTCTTCTCTTCTCTTCTCCCCTCTACTCCCCTCCCCCTCTCTCCCTCCCTCTCCCTCCTCCTCCTCCTCCTCCTCCTCCTCCTCCTCCTCC
>NW_021620993.1:1094367-1104669 GCF_004785775.1 Grammomys surdaster | reverse complement strand
TCTCTCTCTCTCTCTCTCTCTCTCTCTCTCTCTCTCTCTCTCTTTCTTTTTTGGACAATCTTATAACTTGTATCCTAAAGGTGGACAACTTGAGGAGGGGAGGTCCTTACAAATAGGACCTTAAGACCAGAAGCAAGGAGCAAAAAACAGGCACTGTAGGACAAACACATAGACGTTAGGAGAAAAACCAGCCCTGCTCCTGTAAGTCCTTATTGAACTAGCAGAGAGGCCTGCGGATGCTTGTAAAGGCACAAGATCTCAGGTGTTAGTATTCTCATCTCTACCATAGAACATGGAATAAACAAACAAACAAACAAACAAACAAAACCATAAAACAAAACAAGGCCCTATCTACCTCATAGAACTGCACTGCCATTTACTATTTGGGTAGATCAGAAAGTCTCTCAGCATCTTTAACTCCCAGTCGTCTTAAGTCGGAGGTGGGATTGATCATGTTGACCCCTGAGGAAGAGCAAATAGAGGCTAAGGAAGAGCATTTAAAGTGTTCTATAGTGCAGAGCTGTATGTTGCCATTTTTAGCAGGTGTCTGGTAAATTCGTATTGATGGAGGACAGATAAATATCTAGCAGGAAAGGAGGCACGCGCGCGCACACACACACACACACACACACACACACATACAGAGTACGCAGTCATATTTACATTTGTGCAATGTAGCTTTAGAGTCTTTGGGTTTACAGTTGTTAAGTGATCCTTGCTTTTGGCTCTTTGACACCTATTTATAACTCCTGTCACAAGGAGAATTCACCTTTCTGAAAGGTGTGAATGCCTTTTCCTATGTTCTTACTTCTGGGATGGCTACAGACAGATGAGGTCATGTGGCTGCAAGTCATGAGAACTTAACTTCAGGCTTCCCTTAGTCTTCAGTCAATTATACTAGCAGTATATCGATTAACATATGTTGTCATGTCTCAGGGCCTGTGCTATGTCTATGGGCTACAGTAGAGAGAAAGACAAACACGACCGTTTTCCTAATGGTGCCTGCAGTTAAGAACAAGAAATTAGTCAATCATGACTGTGTAGTCTTTATAGTTTCCCCCCTCAGGTGGTGCTAATATCTCTCAGGTGTTGCCTGATTACCCCACAGTTAGTTTAGAAGAGAGATAACAGAGCATGCTCGGAAGAGAGCTCATTGTCTTGCATATATGAAGGTAGACAGGGGAAAATGAGGAACTGCACCAGTGTCTACATGGCCTCACTTCCTCCATGTCCCCAACAAATATACAGCATCAGGTTCTAACATTCTAAAGTAACAACACAAGTATAAAATCTGCACCCCCAGGGAATGTCCAAATATTCTAGAAAGAAATTTTAGCATGAAGTTTCTGAGCCTCATCCCAGAGAAGTGTCTTACACCCCTGGACTCACTTCTGCTCTTACATGGTTTATAACCATGTTTCTTTGCTAAATCCTGTTACCTGGAAGTCTCATTTCTCTCTTGTGAGCCTTTGTGGGTTGGCTATGTGCAGCAGGGTGGAAGCTTGGTTAGAGCAGCTCCGCATAGTCCACAGGCTGTAGAAACTGATCTGGGGAAGAGGGTAAAGAGGATGCGTTGCTGAGGGAAGAGGGGTGGGTCACTATAATGGAAAGAGATAAAACAACACTGGGGAGCACAGGACATGGTTATAGGAATGGCTGTGTCCATTATGTGACTGTAATTGTTGCTGGTGCACAGCATGAAGCTTCCATCCTGTGTGTTTGCTGAATCTCCAGGCAGGACCTGGGCTTGTGGTGGCTATTGCTATGGTGATGGGGGTGAGAACCAAAGAATCACTCTGAGTCTCAGAAGGTAATTCCTCATTTGTTCTTGTGCTATTGTAATAACCTACATCTATGTTTTCTAATTGCTTGGCTGCCCTCTCCAATAATCCACGTTAACTCAGCTGGATCTCGTGAGTAACACCAGCCTTGTGTCTTTTCCTTATCTGTTTTAGAGAGGGAACGCAAACAGCATGAGGCATGGTAATTCGTGGAAGAATGCTCTACCAGTAGGAAGCAAGGCTGGGTTTGAGTACAGCCTATGTCTCCCCTGTAGCCTGAGTGTAAAGAAGACTCAGGGAAGAGACCAAAGTGAAGATCAAGGTGGTGCGCTTACCTTCGCAGCAAAACTAAGGGGTTACTCTTAGTTTTCTTTTCTGTCGTTATGATAAAATACCCTGACAAAAGCAACTTGTGGAAGCAAAGATTTATTATTAGCCCACAGTTCAATTTTTATATTCTCTCAAAGCAGGGAATTTAAGGCGACAAGAGTCTGAAGCAGCTGATTACAGATCATCCTCAAGCAGGAAGCAGAGAGTGCTGAATGCATACTTCAGCTCTGCCTCCTTTCTCTACTTATATAGTACAGGATCCTGGGTAGGGAATGGCCCTGCCCATAGTGGTTGGATTTTTTTCTCATCTCAATGAACCCAAACAAGATAATTCTTCCTTGTACCCATTTCTCAGATGATTTCAGATTCTGTCGGGTTGATAATTACAAACACCAAAACTATAAGTTCAGTGCAGTATTCGAAAGAATTAAAAATTAATGAAAAAAATTAACATCTCATTTCCTTTTTCAATACAGCTTTCCAAAATATTGAGGCAAGTCAAGTCTTTCTCCTCATCTTCTTTTTTCTCCTCTTTTCTTCCTTCTGCTTTCCCTTCTTCCTTTTTAGGCACTAGGAATGGAATCTCAATATGGAATCTCATATCAACACTATGACTGAATTACATGCCCAGCCCCATCATGTCACCTGTCAATTCTTTTCCCAACAGACCTGGCCAAGGGAATGCGAGTCTGAATAGCATGTTAGCTAATGCAATTCTGTACAGCAAGAGACTTATGTTGAGGAGTCCTGTCATACATAGGAATAGCACAATCTCTTATAAAATACAAAGTAGTCAACGCAAGTCATAGCCATGTTCCAAGGGTCAGAATTTCCTTATGGAGAGCCAGGTCTCTATCACCATCCCCAGTGCATTTTCATACTCCCTTTGCTCTTCTTGTGAGGTCTATGTGGAATATTTAGGATCATCTAGGAATGACTAGAAGCCATAGAAGGGTGTGGGCTATGTGAGAGAAACGCTTTCTCCAAAATATCTCTGCTCGCTTCCCGTCTGGGTTTCTTTTCCAGCCCGAGCTGGGTGACCTTGCATGTTGAGTGTCTGTCTCTTACTGTTCTTTGTCACAGTATGTATTGTCACTAGTAGCTAGTGAGGTGGACTGAAGACAAGTGAGTGGGTGATCGACAGAGTGAAGCATCTCATGTCATTGTCCCATGCCCAGCCTATAATAGAGTTCACATAATCTCTGAGACAGAGTAAATGTGCTTCCTGGGGCACATTTAACCCTATGGTTCTAAGATTCTCTGTGTCTCTTGAAATAGCAATTTCTTTCCTTTTTCAGGGCAAAAACTGTATAAATTTTCATATGTAAGTAGAAATGACGTATGTGTTTAACTCTGATAGACTAGTTACATACTTAACTGCCTAATCTTCCACTCGGGAGATGATACCACATGTAATCCTCAGTCCTCAGGATGAGCCTATGACTCAATGTATTTCCTGGGTTTGTAGTAAGCATTTTAAAAAATGTCATGTGCATGTCATGCACACACACACATATATATTATAGCTGTTTGTATTGAGACCTGCTTTGATAGTCTCAATTTTGAACTCTATCCCAGCCAATTTGAATGATTCTTTAAACAAAACACAATCCAAACAGATGTAAGCGTTTGAACCTTGCTAAGTTAAGGTTTATTTTCAAATCCAGAGAGCTTTGGCATTTGAAAGGACAATCCGTGGCACTTGCTTGTCAGCTCAGGAAATAGGTCCAAGAGTTGAAGTGCAAAGTGAAGCGGCCGGATGAAGGCTTTTCTAGGACACACTATCAGCTTGGAGCAGACGTGTCCAAGCAAATCCATTATGCCAAGGAGAAACTTTTATGGCTGTGAAACTGGCCTCAGAAAAATGGAAGTGGAGAAGACGGAAGTGGGCCACAAAGCTGTGCCCTTCTCGTCACAGAGCACGACTTCCCAGCTAGAGTGCAGTTGAGAAAGTGCTAGGCTGTCTCCTGTGAGCTCCACAGTGTGATGGCTGTCATCTGTACTTTTCTTTTCATTGTCTGTGAACTTTGAACTTGCTCACAGATAAATGACGCTGATGAGCCAGAGTGCAAGCACCGACTTTCAGCTGTTCTACAATTCATCCCTCTTAGATCGACTTTAAACAGATAGCAATGGAGTTGACCTAAAATCATTTTCAGGGCTTTGGTGTTGGTAACATAAAATAACCTTGTGGACTCTTGCTGAGACCATGCTAAGGAATTATGACCTCAAGGCTGCCCATTTTTGGGTAGGCCCTTCTCATTTTCTTCTTGTTGTTCTCTTGAATGTGGTACATGTTTACCACGCAGTGTAGCATCACAGGTGGTACCTTTCAGATACACAAGAAGAAACAGCTCATCCTAGGCTGGCCCTTAAGTTAGCTCCAAGTATGTTGTCCATCTGGAGAGCTGGCCTTCTTTTTATTCCTCTGTGTTTCTGGTGGCAAGTGGGCACTTCAGAACCACAGACTGCAGTTTGTGGGGAGGTCTTAAGTGTCTCCTATTTCTTTCTCTGATCCTCTTACTTTTCATGAGGCATCCAAGCTGGTAGATTACAAATCTGAAGTCTTTTAGGACTGAGAAACAGCTAGACATCTGTCCCTTTGGCTTTTAAATTGTTGGCAGTAGTTACTTATTTTCTTTTGTTTTTGATCATTAGACACATTGAAGAAAAAGAACATTTAAGACATTGGCCTTTAGTATTGGAATGGTACTTATTTATAGATCTGTGGTTAGGATCTCTCTGATGGAGCTGACACGCCAGTGTGGATGGGGAACACCTCACAGGGCCTCACTCCCAAGAAGATCTATAGGCAATTGATGGCTACTCTGAGATGGAGAATCAATTTTCTCCAGAGATGAGATCCCCAGATAGGTTATCTAATCTAAAGTACAGCCGTAAGAACACGTATATATGAACAATAGTAAGTAGACTCAGCAGGTTATATTTGTGTGTGTGTGTTGCAATAATAATTAAAAGCGAAGAAGAGGTCATAAAGTTGAAAGGGAGTTGAGGGGGCATGGGCGGAATTGGAGTCAGAAGAGTTTGAGATGGAAATGAGGTAAATACAATACCCAGGTCTGATGTTCTCAAGAAAGTTCAATGTAAAAATAAACTTAAAATTAAAGCAATTGTAAATAAAGAAATAAAGAGCACAAAGAAAAGAATCTCTCTGGTGGTACTTGTGGAAAAAGCCATGGAAGGTCCACCCAAAAAAGAGGTGTGTGATGCCTGAGAGAGAGAGAGAGAGAGAGAGAGAGAGAGAGACAGAGAGAGAGAGAGTGTGTGTCTCTGTATTGAGTATGTTCACATGGTCTAGCTGAGGACATGTGACATTTCCTATGTCTCCTGGGATTTCCAAGATATAATGACTTTATAGTAGGGATGATAACTAAAACCCTGTTTCATGCACCCTCCAGCTGACCTATGGAGACAGGTCGAGGTTCGAGGTGACAGAGGCATATGAATAATGAGCATGTACTTGTCGGCAGCCCAAAGACAAGATGTGCTCCTCCTCAGATTCTTAAAATGAAGGCGCAGATTAGCTTCTTAGTCAGAAGCCAGGTTTCCAATTCTATGTCCTGCTCACCCCACCACACTGTGGGCTCTGGGGCTCATCCTTCCCACCCTGACCCCTCTCTGCTGGAGCATTCACCTGCCTGGGCTGGAACCGGGAAAGGAATGATATCTCACTCCTCATTTCACATGTGCTCTGGTTTAATGGGCAAGGCTCACAGATACTTCCCTGATAGTCTCTTCTCATCTTTGCGTACAAAGGATCAGCTGATGAGATGCCAGCTCTTCCTGGCCCTTTGGAAGTGCATCGACTTTTTCCATAAGTTATCTGAAGTGTCATCATCGGATCACATTCTTATGAGACATATATTTTTATTTTTTATTCTATCGATGAAGAAAACAAACAACTTTATCCTCAAACACCACCAGATGCTGCAGATACTTTAGTTGCAGAAAACTTCATCAACTCACATGCACGCTCCTCTGATCTGCAGGTGATGGGGAAAGATTGGAGCCAGTTGGATCTAAAGCTTAATCTTTTTCTCATCATCTGTTTTCATTGTGGATACTGCCATCTATTTTATTTTCCTGGTCATCTCTTCTAGCTTCTGCTGTTTAAAACATCTTCCTACCAAAGACGGTTGGTGAAGTTGATGAGAGTCATTAAATATACTTTTTCAGTCTTGTCCGAGTGTCTAGAGCCAATGAGGGTTCACTTTTCTGACTCTGGGTCTTCCCCATTCTTCACCCTTTGTCAATGCTCAGAATTGACACAAATTCTTCTCGTGATGTCACAGGGACCTCCTGAGTCTTTTTTATGTCAGGAACTTAAACAACATAAATTGGAAAGATGTCCTTCTCTGAGAATGAAGCAATTTACTATGTTCTGCTTAGGTGCCTCACTAAAGCGATTATTTTCATCCTGCCCCCCCCCCCATGTATGGGACAACCTCTGTATCCTTTATGTAAGAAGATTAAATCTTGTCAAGATAATTGTTCTTACAGGAGCAGCAGAAGTCTGGCACACAGTACTGCTTAACTCTCACATTGGCAAACCTTGATGCATCCCACAGAGCTAAGCATACTTGCTTTTCATTATACAAAATAAGAATGCCATTCACAGACCTGATCACGGAACCATCATTTCTTCTATTTAACCTTAAATTTTTTTACAATAGTTTTTAAAACTTGTCTTCCTATTGTTTTCACTTGATTTTTTTGTCTGTCTCATATTAAAACACACACCGTGACTGGAAACGTTGATACAAATCTTTTTTTTTAAAAAGCAAACAAACAAAAACAACTTTTTGAGTACTAGGCTGAAAATATTTAAGAGCTAGTCAAGTGAGACCAAAGTGTCAAGGCAAGTGAACCAAGGAGAAGGCCCAGAAAGCAAAGCATGGTGATCTGATATCTTTCTCCTTGGCCTTGCTAACAAAGGGTGGGCTGCCCCTTCACTTCCATGGCCTGGAACAACACCGGGAACTTGAAACAAGGCTCAGGTCATCGATGTGATGGAGGAGTCTCAGTGTGTGGGAAGGGAGTACAGTAAACAAGATTGACAGCGGACTGAGTACTCATGTAAGGCAAGAGCTGGCAGCTTACTCTCATCCATCCAAGCCTGCCTTCTGCACTCTCCAACACAAGTGCTTGTGAGAAATTTCTCCACCAGGAACTTAGAAACACAGAGATTTCCTGTTAGCCTTTACTCAAGGCTCCGCCCAACAGTTACCTAGCAACAGTCAGGCTGGAGCCTGGCTCTTGTATAATAGGACACTTCTCTCCCCCTCTTCTTGCCCCTCCCCCTCCCTTCCCCCTCCTCCTCCCCTTCCCTCTCCCTTACCCTCCCCCTCCCCCTCTCTCCTTTCTCTCTATATATCTGTCTCTGCCTGCCTCTCTCTCCTCTGTCTGTCTGTCTGTCTCCCTCTCTTCTTCTCTCTTCCTCTCTCCCCATGTGTTCCTGGCTGGCCTCTTCCCTTCTTTCTCTCTCCTCTCTCTTTCTGTCCTTCTTTGTCCCTTTTCTTTCTTTGTCTCTACTCCCTTCCCCAGACCTCCTTCCCAGGCCCCAAATAAACTCTCCTTTATAATAGACCAGTGTATGGCTGATACCTTGAGAGGATGCCTCAGCATGGACCCCGCTAAGGCACCCCCTCCTGCCTCATCATACCGCCGAATTTTATAAAACATATCATTTCTAGCCTGGATTATCTGAAAACTATCAACCTGAGTTGTGTAAGGACATCTTGTAATTTCTTTCACTTTTGAGCAAGCAAATATTATTCTCTTCTGGGAGCTCCCCCTTCCTGCCTCCTTCCTGAGCAGGACCATGGGGGCAGCCTAGTGAGGTATCTCTAAGAAACAGCTGAGGCTCAGGTATGGAATTTAGATGAAAAAGGTAACTGTTGTCTAACTAGAGTTGTGGGAGTTGATGAGTGAAAAATGAGAAGAGGGAATAAATTAAAGTCTTTAGAATAGGAAGTCGAGGTATCCTACGCATAAAAATCTAGGTTAATAACAAGCAATGCCATCTATGTTCATTGAGATGATACTGTCTCAGGAACAAGTTCCACGTTGCTGGCAGGATCAAAATTGAACTCGTGTTCCCAGGCCCCAGAACCTGACTGTGTCCTGCTTCTTCAGATGTTTCATGTTTGACTGCTAAGCAGTAAAGGATATAAAGAGGGAAGATGCTATTATCCCGTATCTAAACTAAGGCACACAAGATATAAACGTGTTGTTTGTCTTGACTTAATTGACTACGTGCAGTTGGTCCAATCCTTTGTTCCCATATCATTCTAAATTCCAGGTCAGAATCCAGAAGGGAACCAGGCTGCAAAAGCTGACTCAAGGACCCTGAAACCAGGTGACCCAGATAAGCTCCAGTCACCAATGTTAGCTTTCTTCCTTAACCCCTTGTGTCAAAATATAATTGGTCAATGCAGCAGCTCACCTCTCTCCCCTTGCTTTGTGTTCCCATCCTATAAAAATGTGGTGCAATCTCCCTTAAGGGACTTCAGATCCTGAACTGGCCACTTCTCTGCAAGCACAGAAAAAAAAGCTTTCATTTTTAAACTCCTGTCTCTGAAGTGAGTTTTCTCAACTTCTACCCTGAATCCAGCAATACAGCAAGAAAATCAAATACAAAGGGTACAGTATTGAGATGGAAAAGAATATCTTCTTAAAAACAATGAACTTTGTCTCAGCATCAAGAGACCATGAAAGCACGATAATTCTGAGAAAAAACAGTGCTACCCTGAGGTTATCTGTCCCATGATGCTATCATTTTAAAAGTCAATTAAAATCTTATTTTAATATTAAAAGTATTTTTCTAATTTATTTTTTTTTACAATAGACAACATAGAAAATTTCAGATTGAGATTTTAATGTTGAATAGAAATGATATTTGCAGTTAAATGAGATACAAAGAAGAATGGCCAAAGATTATGTTGCTGTTTGGGTATATACTTAAAATCCTTGACTGTCTAGAATGTACTATAAAACTTAATTAGTATGTAAGATAAAATTAAATTGAAGGCGAGTAACATATCAAATGTGTGATAGAATGGAAGTGTTGGAATGTCTCTGTTATTTTGCTCTAGTTTGCTTTTCTCTTGCTGTGATAAAACACTGACCACAACTAACTGGAGGAAGGAAGGGCTTGTTTTATCTCACAACTCTCAGGCCACAGTTCATCCTTGAGGGGAGTCAGGCCAAGAACTTAAGGAAGTAGTATCAAGTAGAAACCTTGGAGGGAAGCCTCTTCCAGGAGGGCTTGTTCCAGTTCCTGCTCAGCTAGCAGGAGTGGGAGGAGTGGGGTGGAGGTGGGAGAGAGGTAGGTGGGAAGGTGATGGGTGGGGTAGGGGAGATTAGATGGGAGTGAGGGGGTGGGGGGTGGGGGGCTGAGTGGGTGAGGATGGGATGAAGGGTGAGAATGGTGGTCCTGCTCTCAGTGAGGTGGGCCTTTCCAAGTAAATCAACAAACAAGATAATCCCTACCCCTAGACATGGTCACAGACCAGTATGAACTATAGACAGTCCCTCTTCTAGGTGACTCTAGATTATGACAAATTGACAATAAAAACTAAGCAGAATATATTTACTCTAAAACATGGAAATAGAGTTTTAAGTAGATATTGAAGTTTTACGTATTAAAATACTTGAGAAAAACCTCTCTCTCTCTTTCTCTCTCTCTCTCTCTCTCTCTCTCTCTCACACACACACACACACACACACACACACACTCACACACACGGAAACAGAAGACAAAATTAATAAACAAGTACAGGAAACAACAGAATGAGAAAAGTGTGTGTCACACACATACCCTCTTATCAAACTCCACGAAGAAAAACAAGCCCCAAATAAAGAAGTAACAGAGGAGGCATGGAAACACTTTCAAACACGGGAGATATTTTAAAACGGAGAGCAGGCACACAGATTCCGATTGTTCCAGTATTTCTCAGAGTGTGTGCAGATTTGACAAGGTGAACGATGACGCCTGGAGAGAAGCCGCCTGCCAGGCTAACTGGTTGATAAAAGCCATCAGTGACTATGCAGAGTTTGGAATGTTGCTGATGTTAGTATTCTGTCTAAACTCCACCTCCACCTGGCAACAGCCAGGCATGCTCCTCCCCACAGTTACCTGGCAACAGGCAGGTAGGCCTGCCCACTATAA
>NW_021620993.1:969477-1093967 GCF_004785775.1 Grammomys surdaster | reverse complement strand
CTCTCTCTCTCTCTCTCTCTCTCTCTCTCTCTCTCTCTCTCTCAATAAACCGTCTGGTCTGCTGTGGTCTGTTCCAAGCTACACCGGATAAATGTAACAGCTGATCTCAGAGGCTAAATACAGTTTCTTTGGGGCTAATTTTATGCTTTAAGAGACTATCCCTGGCCCACTTCTGTAACAGACCTAACATTCTGAAAAACAGATTAAAAACCTTTGGAATGTATTAACATCACAAAGGACTATTTACTACCCGTGAATAGGCTAAAGAACGCTATGGGATAACACTGTTAGGTGTGCAGCCGAGGTCCCTGTACCCGCTGTATCTGCTCCCTCATGTTTCCACCAGTGTATTTTAAAATTGTCTTGATCTATAATGTCCTTTGTTCTGTTCCTATAAAAATTCCGTGAAACTGCTTTCACGTTGGAACCTTGTATTTGAGGATCTCGGTTCCTGGGCTGTGGTCACCCACATTTAGCTTTAGAACCAAAAGCTAAATAAATTATAATTTATCTTTTATTCCCCTTGAGGCAAGAGCTGAGGTTTTTTTGCATCAACAATACATAATCTCTTACAACTAATTAATACTTAAAGTAATTAACATTTTTTTGATAACAATAAAGGAAGGGAATGAGGCCTTGTGAAAGATGGTGGGAAATCATTTCATGCTTCTTCTTCATTCACTTTTGCATCTTGGTGGGTAAAAATCCTTCAAAATCACATAGATGTAAAGCTGAAAATAGAATTTTCATTCTTCAAAGGATTTTTGTTCAAGCAAACAGTAACAGTGACAATGGAAACACAAATGCCTGTAATTGCAGTGGGTTGCCGAGGAAGTGGTACAGGCCTGGTGAAGGCCATCAAAAGCCAGCCCTTCTGTAGGGCCTTTACAAAACCACCATCCCAATTCAGGCCTTTATTCTCATTTTGCTCTGCAGTTCAAACCCCATCCCCCTGAAAAAAAAAAAAGCACCCATCAATAGAGACACAGGAAATTAAATTTTACCATTCACCAGAAATAGTCAAGCAATTATCTCCCCAATTACTCAGAATCAGTTTTTAAGTAACAAAAGTCAAATTATCAGTTAGTTTGGTGTTTTTCATTCCATTCAAGCCTGATAGAACTTTCCCAGCTGCTCTCATTACTTATGAACATCCATCCGGTCTCTCTTCTCCATTTGTGCTTGTTAACAGGCTCAAGTCAGATGGCACCTTGTTTAAGGATGACCCTTGTAGCACAGACGCTCACTTCAATTTTTATTCCTGTGACAGTAAAGCCATTTCTTCCGAGTTTAACACACCCATCAGCAATCATGAAGCACAGCCTCTTGGCCCGCCATCACGACAATAAAACAGCAAGACCATACAGTAATAGCTACTTTATGGAACTAGAGTAGACAGAAATCCAACAGAACCCCACCTAAAGCTTCATCCATCATCATCTTGACTTTCATGTGATAGAAGGCTGAACAAGTAATGGAACTCCAGAGATTCAGCCCTTGAGCCATTGTGCATGCTTGGGTGGGATTGGGTGGGATTGTTGGGTAATGCAGCTATTGGGCTCTATAAGCAAACTCAGTAAGCTCATTGGTTCAGCAAGATAGACTTGGATGTAATCATCTTTTTGAACTTTGCTGCCTTATTGTTGGGTGAGAGACATTAGCTAGTTCAAAGGTCACTGGGGATGGTTTCTTCCCCCTACCGTTGGAGACTTATCAGACAAGGAACTGAAATACCAGGACTGATTAGAAGATTGGAGATGTCTGGCTCTGGGTGGAGGTATGCCTATCTGAACTGCCTGGAAGTTTTAAGATCATTGTTAAGTTGGAGGCTTTCTGATAAAGAACAATGGCCTCACTTACAAATTAACCCAAATGGGATTGTAGTCACCTGCACAGGAAAATGCCCCTCAGGAAAACCTGCCAATTCTAGAGATTCCAGAACTACTGTGAAAGCCTACTTTCACAGTAAGTAAGCCTTGGGCACAATGGTCTCTCTTGTCATTGTCTATTCTCGCCCTTTGAGGGTGTGTTCTGCTCTACAATGGTCCCACAATAGTCTCTTTGATTAGTATTCGTTCTCATCCCTTGAGGGTGAGCTCTGCTCTGCAACAACCCCTTTGGTCATCGCTCAGACCTTGTTTCCCTTCCTTCCTCCATCTTATCTGAATCTTTTAGTGGTGATCACAAGAACCATGGAGCTGAGTCACATCCTGGTGACATTATCTGGGACAAATAGATATTTCTTTATATCTCCCCAGGAAAGCTCTTGCAACAGCCAGTCCACGGAATAAGCACGCGATCCTGTGATCTCACGGCACTCAGTAGATACCTAGTGCACTTCTTTACATACAGCTTGTACACTAGTATTAGTTCATTTATTTCCATTCTCATCTAGAATGAATGATCTGCCATCATCCATCAAGTTAAACAAACTCAAAACTGAGTTTTAATATTCAACAGCATAGGCCTTGCATGAGTAGTAATTGTAATGGCTAAAATAAGCATACTATCTGTTCTAGGCATTGAGTTCTGTCAAATATAGTACGCTAAGGTAGTAGCTCAAAGTGATACATTTCTTTCTTTCTTTCTCTCTCGCTTTCTTTCATCTCTTTTGGCTATCAATTGGTTGGATTCCTCTTGGGTTCTTTGGTGCTATTCTATTGAGAAGATGCCTCAAGGATGATCAGAATGAATGCTAGAGATGGCTTGTTGACCCTCATGCCCGATGCCTAGTGCCCTAGCCTCACAGTCTCTCTTGGGCTTCTCTGTGTGGCTTGGGATCTCATGGCATGAGGATTATAGTACACAATTTGGTGGTTGCTGACTCCCTAAGTAGAAAACAAAGGTAAATGGATATTTAAATGAAATCCTTAAGCTTGGTGCCAGGTCTCTTTCATCACATTCTGTTGATTAAACTATCACATGATCGTGCCACTCATAGGAAGGAGAGAAGAAGACTCGTCTTTAAAAGGTTTGATTTCAGGTAACAAAAGCAATAATACAAAAGCAAATGGGTGGAAATATTGTTGTGATGTTTGCAAAGCACCACTGGCTTCATGTATGGAATGCTCCCTCTGTGCTGGCCACAGTGCTAAACATACTGTGTTAAGCCATTTAACATTTTTGACAGTGCTTTGAGATAGTTACCATTGCTATCATTTTTACTTAATAGTAAGAACAGCATGAGGAGTCAAAATAAGTGTCTAAAGTCTCATATCTAGTAAGCATCAGCAAAAACACGACCACCAGATTGTTCTAGAGTCTGAACTCTTAATCACAGAAGTATTTAGTTGCGCCACTGTGACAACAAAGCAAATGTTTGACTTTAGTATCTGCTTTTGTGGATTAGCTCTCAGAATTCCTTCTACACTTGTAAAATCTCAGGAAAAACTATTTTCTCCCTTAAGAATGAATGGAGAAGGATGAAAAACAGAAATGCAGAACCAAGTGGGGGGTGCTCTATCTCAGAGGCTTGTTATTTAGCAAGTGACTATCTCTCCTTTGCTCTTTGTGAGGGTCTCTCTTAACCAGGAAACTCTAAGCAGCCAGACCTCAGACCTTGGACTCCCCTGGGACATCCCCCTTTTACTTTCTGATCAGTACATTTTCCAGGATATCTAGCTTGACATTGATTTTTATCTTGGCCATGAAAAACTCAAGGCTTTTACCACTTTAATCTCACTAGAACATGACCAGCTGTTTCTCTGGAGTCCACTTTCTTACATCTTGTCTGCAGCAGAGAGCTGGGCATAAACAAGATACAGACATTCAAGTGAACGCTAGCTAGCCTTCATTGACATAAGGACAAGTTTTCAACATATTTATTTGTTAACTACTATGCACTCATTATGAACTGTCAATGTGATCAAGTTCCCCACTGGCCTATCATACTAGATCCCAAAGGTTGTTGCTTTCCCCCTGATTTCTAATAATAATGAATAGGATCTTAATATTTGGCCCGATTCAATTAATTTGATCATAACATGTATTACTTTCTGGTAAAGGAAACATATTAAATATGGTGCTATAATTTATTTTTCTGTTGCTGTGATAAACTACCTGTCAAATGCAACTTAGGGGAGAAAGGGTTTGCTTCAGCTCACAGTTCAGGGCACAGTCCATCATGGTAGGGAGTCTGAGTGGCAGGAGCTTGAAGCATTGGCTCCCATCTCATCCACAAGCAGGAAGCAGAGAGCGATGAATACCTGTGCTCAGCTCCTTTTTCCAGGATCCTAAGTGCAAGAAATAGGTGCTGTCCACTTTAAAGTGGGTCTTCCTATTTCAATCAACCTAATCAACATGTTCCATGACAGGCATGTTCAGAGGATAAATGAACCCTTCAAGCGATGTCTGGATTTCAGATCTTTGACAAGTTGATAACACTGTCACACATGGTTGTCTAGATAACAGATGATTGTTTGGAAAGTATGTGTAATTCGAAGGAGGCTGAGGAGCCGGCTCAGTGGTTAAGAGCACTATTGCTATTCTTCTAGAGGACCTGAGTTTGATTCCCAACACTCACACCAGCAGCTCACAAAGAAAAAAAGGAACTCTGAAAGGAAATACTGTTTATACATAAATTTTTGTGTTTTAAAGTGTGCCATAATGCATATACATTATTTATGTGGTAATAACTGATGGTTAACTTTTATCTTGACTTGTTTCACTGAGAAATGCCTGCATGGTTCAGTCCTAAGGGAGGACCCACCCTAGACATAAACAGCACAATTCTGGATGGATCCTGGTTATAATTAAGAGAGGTAAAGGAGGAATCCTACTAACGGCCATTCATGTCAGGAGGTGAAACCCTACCACACTTCCTGATGCTCTGATAGTTTGCCTTGCCTCAGGCACAAGGCAATGATCTACACACCACCCTGAACTGAATCTTTTGGAACCATCAGTAAAACCAAACCCTTAAAATTAAACCCTTCATCTCTTAAATTGTTCTGTTCCCGGCATATCATATCAATGAAAAGTCTGGCCTGAGAGCTGGTTCCTAATTACTTCTAGTGAACTAAGAGGGCAGCCATACTGAATGCTCAGCAGGGTGAAGGACTCTGATCTCTGGCCAACACAGTAAACTTAAATATTAAAACATAACACAGCTTTTTTTTTTATTCTCTATGACACTTTAAAAAGATATAACTAAGAAAAGTCAAAACTTCTGGGCAGTCCCCTGGAGACTAAGTTTGTTCAGCTGGAAGTGCCCCAGTAATAGTAAATGAGATAGGTCTGTCAGCTCCTTCCCTATATAGTTTGCTGTTAGAGGCTTAGGAAGGCTGTCTTGAGAGCGTCATTTTCCCATCATGGACCATCTTCATTTTCTCGGGACTGATCATGCCTGCTACTTCTGCCAACAGCATCTCTGGCCATGTCTGCAACCTCTGGAAAGCTCTCTCTGTGGATCTCAGCTGTGCTCCTTGCACAGCTTGCAATTTTTTAATTACCAGTGAACCACACCACCGAGTCCTAGAGAAGCAGCTTCCTCAGCATCAGGATGGGTCTAGTTGGCCTGAGAGTTGGTTCCTAATTACTTCTGGGGAACTATGAGGGCAGCCATCCTGACTGCTCAGCTGGGTATAGGACTCTGATCTCGGGGTGCCAAAATCACTCCTTCTCATTTCCCCTAGATTCAGTAGGGTTTACACTTATTAATTCCTGCAAATCAAAATGAAGCTGCTCTCTGAGGTCGAACACAGTGGTTGTTCACACATGTTATGAAGGAAAATAATGACCTGGAGTTTACATGGAGTTTTATTTTACCATTCCCACAGAAGAGGGAAATATCTATTGAACATTCCCTGGGTGCCAGACACTGTGATGAGCTTCCGTGTGAGAGGAGTTTATAAGTATCTCCATTGTGAAGTTGAATGAATTTTATCACAGACAGGTTTTTAAGAGAACGTATTCCTCTAACAAGCAAAGCTGTCATCCAGTTTGGTGATAAGTCTCTGATGAGAAGCATGTGAAGCATTTGTTCTTAATCATTGTATGTAATCACTGAGAACAGTTTAATATGGTACATTATTGTGGGGTCTTGGTTACTTGTCAGTTGCCATGGTAGAGTGATATGACCAAGGAAACGCATAAAGTGTTTAACTTGAGGCTTATAGTTCCAGATGGTTAGAGTCCATGACAACTATGGTGGATAGCATGGTAGCAGGTAGGCAAGCATGGCACTGGAGCAGTAGCTGAGAGCACATATCTTACCCAGAAGTATGAGACAAAAATGGCTATCTGAAAGTGGCCTGTACTTTTGAAACCTTAGAGCCCACCCCTTGATGATCACATCCGCTACCAAAGCCAAACAATTCTACCAACTTGGGACCAACTATTCAAATACATAAGCCTGTAGGGAGCATTTTCAGTCAAACTACCACATATGGATTTTTGGAGTCAGATATATGTGGCTTTAACAGACTCTGGATTTGGAAACATTCAGTTTGGTGATAAGTCTCTAATGAGAAACGTGTGAAGAATTTGTTCTTAATCATTGTAGGTAATTGTTGAAACCCTAATGGGAATCTTGTGTAGTAACATGGGAAGGGGATTTGGATGCTGAGCACCCAAGAGAGCATGACCTGGATCCCAGGAGGACTGATAGCAGAGTTCCTGGCCTGCAGGGGTGACCAATGATCTTTGTCTTCTCTTTAACCTTTCACCCTCCTGGTGAGACACTGAATTAAGTGGAAAGACTATCCAGAGAACTGTCATTGTACTTAGCGAAATACATAGGGGCCTACGCTACACAAACATGGGGTAGCTTTTGTTAATGCCAACAGGCAGGAATTTTCATGATGCTTCCTTCCTTGTCATCTTAAAAAAAAATAGTGAGCTCTTTACACCAAGAATATTTAAACTGAGTTTTGATTGTGTCTCACAGGGATGTTGCTGAGGGGTGGCACTCCCATGCCATGACTCTTACACTACTCCACCTCCTTAGAATTCCTATTTTACTGTTTTCTTTAGATTACCATCAAAAGTTTCCAAAGCAAGCAAACATTAACGATGTATTCCCTCATGCCAAGAAGGAACCAGTAAGTTATCAAGTGACTGGTGCCTGTGGAACCACAGACTGCAGAGTGGAATTGTGCTACATATGGCAGACACAGGAAACTGACAGCTGGGTAACATCCAGCAGCCCATTCTGATATTCCCAGAGTCCAACTTAATCCTGGTAATAATTCAGCCTCATAAAACTCTGTAGGGAGCGTCTTACCTATGTGGCATCAAGGGCTAGATAAAATAACTCACTGAAATGTGGACCCACCATCCTTCACCAAGGTCCTTGGGGCTGGGAATTCAGAATATTGTGAATGAAAAACCATATGGGCCATGTGCCGTGTTCTTTAAACTGTGCTTATTGATGGCTGGAGTAATTCCTGGTTATTCTGCAGTAAGACGCATGGATAGAGTCACAGAGCGGAGTTTGCAGGTTGGACGTTGCTGAAAACATTAGCCACAAATGTCTGTCATTAATTCCAGGCCTTCTGACTTTGAAAATGTAAAGACTGGATCAGCAGACTGATTTGAGTAACAGTGTTATACCAACGTGATTTGGAGAAAAGTTTACCCACAGGGCACAGCGTATACAATAAAACCAAAATTTTTTGAGCAGATTACTGGAAACAATACAAGGTTTTAAAAGTTTCCTTACATTTAAATAACATCCCACACAGATTTATAAAGTTGATTTCAGAAATCTGCAGCAGAGTGGTGGTTGAGTCTGGGTGCAAGGCTAATTGGCGACTTTCCATTTCTTATTTTACTTTTGGATATTTTTCGTAGATTTCTATCAACACTAGGAAGAATTTTAGTAACAAACAAACCCACTTTATTTTTGTGTCTTTTAGCGTCTTTCACTTTGGGCACTCCGGCTGCTTATACATCCAGCATACCCCAATCTGGGATCATGTTTTCTGCTTTGGATTCCAGAGGGTCTCAGCCAGAGCACGGCTTATTGGAAAGGGCTTGGAAGGAAGCACTCAGATGACTCTGTCTCTTCCAAGATGCCAAGGAGCCACAGCATCAAGGTTCTGAGGCCTGATAAGAAGAATAAAGGGGCACTAGAAACCAAGCCCCAAGTCTCCTTTCCCCTGCACTGATGTGTTACAGGGCAGCAAGCAGGGCTATCCCCTCACTTCTGAAGGCATCAGTGTACTGCAGAGAATGGGGCTTCATGCAGTTGAGTGGGTTTCTAGGGAAGCCATTAGTGTGGTCACAGAAAGCCAGTTCAGAACAGCTTGCTAACTTCAGAAGCCCTCTAGAATCACGACATCTGGCCTTCCTGAGTTCCTGCGGTGTGTTTTTTCCATCAGTCTCCCCATTATCCCACACTGATTTGCTTAACACTTGGAAGTGCTCTTGGAGGACAAGGACCAATCTTGTTGATCTTTGTAGGTGATGTGCTTAGCACAGTGCCTCCATAAAGCGTGGGGGAGCAAATAGTTTTGAAAGAGTGGTGTATAGAAAGATGTGGCAGACACTTGTATGACATTCATCTGTACCTATGTGAAATGTATGAGTGTATGTACCTGTGAAATATGCAGGAAGGTAAACATATATTTCCCTGTGTGCTTGAATAGTGTCTTATTCTCTATCACTCATTCATTTGGACTCATTCATTCATTTATTCACTATAAAAGTCCCTAATAAGAAATCCCATAATGATTTAACTGTTTGTGTAAATATTAGCTCAGGAACCCCCAAGACCAAGTTCTCAGCACAAAGGAGATTTATTTACCTCAGAGGGACAGAGGGCAGGGATAAGGGACAAAGACAGGAGATAGAGAAAGAGAGAGAAGGGGAAGGGAACAAAGGAGGGGAGAGAAGAGACAAGGAAGATGGGTAAGGAATATTTGTCTTGGAGGGGGACATGGAACTGCCTCTGGATAGAAGAGACAGAGGTGACCCATAGGAAGATGGTGGTGTATAAAAGTAAAGGGAAACCCCATGTTAGGATGTGGTATTTAATTTTAGTTGGGCACACTATTTACATGAGCCAAAGGGGGTTTTTGATTGCTGGGCTTCAATGGTTGATAGCTGCACCTTGGTAGTCAGCCTCAGGATGGCCACATAAGGGACTGAACCTTGGAGGCTAGTAGTAATCTAATCCTTTTGTTTTCCAAGGCAGAGAGAAAGGGGGAAGGGCAAGGTCTGCCGAGGCATTCTCACCATGCTCCAGCTGGCCAGACTCCCTTCAACTTGTGTTTTTCCAAATCCACAGGGTAAACTCTAATCACCAAGGTGATGGTGGTAAAGAACTGGACTGTAGGGTGCAGTGGCAGAGCTCCCAAGTAGCATTTATGCTTCTACAAGGGAGATCCTAGAGTACTCTTCCTGTCCATCCCTCCAGGTAAGAACACAGCAAAGAGATTGCAGCTATGAGCCAGGGAGAAGGTTCTTACTGGAGACCAAACCTGCCCATAGTTTGCACTGGGGCTTCCCAGGGTGCAGAACTGTGAACATGTTTCTGTTGGTTATGAGTCATGTAAGGTGTTCCCTTGTAGAAACCCAAGCTGACCAACACAGAGAGTAAGGAAATAGGTCTCAGTCACAAAGGATCATTTGGAATTCAGTTACAGAATTGTAAAGCATTTCACGGAGAGGAATTATGAGTCCAAATGCACAGTGGTGTTCTTGCTTCTTTGAACTGCAGAAGGACATGCACATTGTTTCCTGGAACTTGCCTTAGGATTCTAACATCCCTTGGGTTTAGAATCTGCCACCTGGAGTTAATTAACTAGGTTAATGATTAAGGAAGGGGCTGGCCGACCCCCCAGGGGGCGGGGCTCAGAGCAGCACAGCGAACTGTAGAGGCAAGGTTCTGCACTTTCAAACTGCACTCCCACAGATGTGCAGTTGCATTGTCTGGTTATGTCTTGGTGACCACTACATTTCCTTCTACCATTTGCCAGAAGAAAATGCGCCTGGGAACTGTGGTCTAGCCCAGCACTTTTGGAGTCTGTAAACGCTCAGATTCTGATTCAGGGTGCTTGGCTTGGTGTCCCGGATTCTGCATTTCTTATAGGCTCCAGGGAAATGTAAATGCTGATACAGTCTGTGGTTGGAGTGACTGAATCCCACGGATCCGGAAACATTCATTGGGAAACCCTGGACAGTTCCTAGTTAGGAACCCTGTTCAGTGAGAATCAAAGGGAGCATACGGAGTCAGCTTTCATTTGTGTAGTACTGCTGTATGTATTTCTCAAGTGTGTGTGTGTGTGTGTGTGTGTGTGTGTGTGTGTGTTCTTTTAGTGTTCTCTTTTTGTCTTACAACTGACCTGCAGCAACTCTATAGGGACTAACAGATCTGAGCATAGGGAAGACGAAAGAGTAGAGACAAGTTTGCATTGACAGACATACATATCGGCTGAGTTCTGGGAACTTTACAAGGCAAGTTCCCACTGCTGAGATGTAGGACAGGCAAACGAGAAAGTGGTTCTAGGTTAATTCATCCCCAGCAAAAACCAGTGCATGAGTCAGTGACAAAGCACTCCCAGATAACTATCGTCAACTTCATTTTTAGGGTATTTTAAAATAGAAATCATTAAGATACATTTTAGAACATTTTTTTAAAAAGCCAGTTCCAAGATGATAAGCACTGAACCAAAATCAAAGTACCAAAACCCTTCTTGAGAGGGATAAATTCTTCTCTCAATAAAGGAGGTACCATCACAGGATGGAGTCAGAGATCAAGGGAAGAGGATCTCAACTACCAGTTAGATGGGGACACGAAGCAAATCTCTCAGGAATGGCTAATGAAATTCTACAGTGCTCCCCAAAAGGAATGTGGGTCTGAGATAAGGTTGACATGTGGTTCTGAAATACATTTTCATTTGGGTTCCTCGTACCCGTGAGTGTGTCCTTATTCAGAGAAAGGGTCCTTCTAGGTGTAACTGAGGATTTTGATCTGAAATAATTTGAGGATAATCTGGGTAAATCCTAAATTAAATGGCAAGTGTCTTTATAGAGGTGGAGGGAGATTTGAGACAAGCAGGAATCTAATTGCCATTAGGAACAGATGAAATTAGAGCAATACAACCTCTAGTCAAGGAATGCTGGGAGCCAACAAAAGCTAGGGAAGCAGAGAAGACCCTGCAGAGCCAGCCCTGCTCTGACAACACCTCTTTTTGAATTTGAATGCTTGAGAACTATGAAGGGATGAATTTCTGTTGTCTTAAGCACCACTCATTGTTACAATAGCCCTTGAGCACCTGCCCTATGGTTGGTTTATTCCTTCACCACAACCCTTTAATGTATATCCAAAATATAAAACTGCACTTTGCTACATTTATCCTAGACTATATTTTGGAGTCTGAGAACTCCAAACCCTTTAATGAGGCCACAGATGATACAGATGGCAGCACTTCCCACCCCCCCCATCCCCCTCAGGCTTCCTATTCCTACTGTGGTAGACTGGACTTCCACTATTCCACTATTCTACTCTGTCCCTTCCTGAGAAAAAAATCGCCAAGGATGCTGAAGTTCAGATATACTAAGGATGTTATAAGGATGCACCTGCTTCAGCCACAGAGAAGAAAGATAGCTAAGATGCTGCGAACTGAACTGTAGTCCAGGTGACAAGCCCATCTTCAGACTGGATGTCAGGAAGTTCCCTGCTCATTCCTCTGCAGTGAGAATAAAGGCCTAGGATGGGATCCAGCTTCCCCATCCTGTGGGGCAGAGGTGAGTCTACCCAGTGCTGACCCTCCCTTGGGGTCTGTGGGTGCTCATGTTACCAAAGCTTTTCTCTTGGGTTATAGCTTTGTCTGCTCTAAGTCAGCATCCATTTGCCAAATAGAACTATTTTCTGTGTGCCAGCAAGTGCTCCTCTGGGAGCTACTGAAAGCCAAGTTGCTCTTCCTCCTCTTGGCCATATCCTGCTGTCCAGAAGGCTCAGTAATTTCTCAGCCTCTCCCATGATCACACAGCTGTGAAGTGGAGCAAGGGCTTGAGAGACACCCAGACACTTTTAGCACACGTTCACTGGTGCTATCAACCTGTTTCTCAGTCCGAACTAGATCACTGATGCCATGTAACCAAGTCAAAAAGTCAGAAGGTCAATAAATATCTCAGTAAACCGAGTTCGGAGTTAGTACCTTTCCACATCACTGACAACATATTTGACAGCAAATTTCACTCTGCTTATGGTTCTTTGATATACCAGGCCATCATGGTAGATAAAGCGGGACACATCAGACTCCATACCATGGCAGCTAGGACATGGAAGAGTACATGTACATCTAGGAAGAGGCCAGTACAGACATAATTCCTAATGACACTCCCCCAGGTACCTACTTCCTTTGACTAAGCCCCTCCTACTTTTTACTACCTCCCAGTAGCACCAATTGTCTTTATGGATCTGTCGGGAGATTGGTCCATTCCTTCAGATGAAGCCCTCAGGATCTAGCTGTCTCCAGAGGCTGCATCACAGACATGGCCAACCGTGTACTTCCCTAATCCCTTTGCATTTCTTAGTCCAACCAAATTGATGGCCCCAAATTAGGCATTTCGGTGCATCAACTTTCTCTTGTCGAAGGTGTTATTTTTGCATTATAGATATTTCTTGAACATTTAAGACTGCTGTTTTTTTCTATATTCATGGACTTGAGCCATGACTGAGATTTTCTATACACATTTGGTTATCCTAAATCAATCACATTCCTTATTCTGGCTTTTCATACAGAGAAAGCAGGGTTATAGATTTTATCTTGTGGGAGTCACGGGGTGTTTACATGTACCATAACACACTGGCTGTGAGTGCTGGTACTTCTGTAAGAGTGTCTGGTGTCTCAGTCCTGGACTTCTTGGTGCTGTTCTAGCTGCACACTTATGCTGGATTAGAACAAGTGGTCTGTGCACAAAAAAGGTTGCTACTGGACACCCAAATTTACAGTAACCCCTGTCTCTTAGGAAATCCCCTTCCAATCAGGGCATAGTGACACTATTGACACATCATCTGTCGTGTGGCTCCTGTGGTCTCTAGAACAGAGGTTCTCAACCAGTGGGGTACAACCCCTTTGGGGGTGGCATATCAGGTATTTACATTATTTTTTTTTTTTATTTATTTATTATATATGAATACACTGTAGCTGTCTTCAGACACACCAGAAGAGGGCATCAGATCTTATTACAGATGGTTGTGAGCCACCATGTGGTTGCTGGGATTTGAACTCAGGACCTCTGGAAGTGCAGTCAGTGCTCTTAACCACTGAGCCATCTCTCCAGCCCCAGGTATTTACATTATGATTCACAACAATAACAAAATTATAGTTATGAAGTAGCGACAAAAAAATAATTATGGTTGGGGGTCACCACAACATGAGGAATTGTATTAAAAAGTCACAGCCTTAGGAAAGTTGAGAACCACTGCTTTAGAAGATAGGAATTGTAATTCAAAGTGCTGTCTGGTACTTACTGGCTGGTCATTGTCCTTGGCACCTGGCAGATGAGAGGGATCTTCAACTCAGCCTGTGGAGACAAAATCAAACTTGTTACTGGACGTTGTGCATCATGTTTTAGCTCTATTGAACATGCTACCTCTGCTTCTTTGCAGGATTTGATGCAGGTACTGGCCTAGAGGAAGAGAGAGGAAGCGAATCAATGTAGGTCAAAAATTGGTTTATTTTTGGCACAGGGTGGGGGAGGGACTCCCCATCCCCCGACATGCTGTCCTCCTTCTGTCAGCATCCATCGCATCTGCCCTGGGGAGCTGAGCAAACATGCACTGAGTCTGGTTTTTCCCTTGTGTGCAATTGTGCACTTTCCCTGGGCACCTAGGAAGTGTTAGCCCAGGCTTCATTTGGTTCTGCTCCGGGGAGTCCACAGGCTTGCTGAAGCAGCCTCGAGAAGAGATGCTTTTCATTTCCCTGTGACTTTTCCATAAAATATTTACTGGAAGTTTCATTTGTATACCACTTTGCATTAGCCACCACATTTTATTTGAGCCCAGTGTTCACCCTCAGAGGAGGGATCATTAACTCCGTTTACCATATAAATTAGCAGCAGAGACTCTGGGAGCATACAGTAAGTGCTTTGCATCAATGACCACATTTAATGTATTCGAAGACTCTGGGAATTATACAGGATGTTTTCACTGTATCTTCTGGAGATCCAGCAAGAGACAGAGTCCTCATGTTAGACAATTTGAGAATAGTGTAACGTAACCCTTTGGAAGTTGTGAGCAGGTAGGACAGGAAAGATAGCGGGACACCTGGGGACAGTAGAAAAGGGTGCTGTCATTGTACAAAGGAGGGTGAAAGGAGGGAGTGGTGATGGGAATTCAGAGACTGAGTGGAAGAGCAGTAGTTTTCAGTGAAGGCAGCTTCAGGAGGAAGCTACAGAGAGTGGATCGAAAAGAGCCATCTCATGTGCCTCCTGCCTCATCATCTGCTGTTGTCTCCCATTGGCTAAAGCCAAGAAGAAGCCAGGAAGGAGGGACTATTGGTGTGATTCATGTTCATCATACCCCTGGGGCTCCCAGATAAGTGGAACAGGGCAGTGTGTGGATTTCACAGCTTGAAAATGAAACTGACAGTTCATCTCCAATGGTGGGATTCATTCTTGACCTATGTAATCTTGGAGTAACAGCTGTGGGGGAAGTTACTGAGGAGCTTGAAGTGGGCTCAGATCCTCTGATGCCTGTGAGTTACTCCTTGCCACACCTCTCCCCCCATACCCCAGGTCTGTCACAGACAAGAGGGAAAGGAGGAATTCTTCTTAGGATTTTGTTCACTTGTGATTCTTTGAACAGGGTGGCATGTCTCTTTCATGGTCCCCTCTAGAAGTTATCTCTTCCAAGGTGGTGAAGAGGATTAGTGCCATATCAGGGAGACATAAACAATTCATAAGACCCAGGCCAAGGGGAGAGTAAGAGTTGTGACCATCTAGATATGCAGCCTTGGTGGAGAACTTAGTCTCTGAGAAATAGTGGCATCGATATCTTTTGTTTTTTTATACCATACCATTAAGTGTTAAATAAACTAATGTACATGAAGTTGTCTTACAAACTATAAAAGTATAAGGTGTGGATGTACTACTACTAATCCAATAGGATTGTAGAGGGAAAAGTTATGGATACTTGGTATATAGAATCCTTTTTAGACATAAAATATTCTTTAGGCTTTCTTTACAAAGACATGGAGGCATGAAGCAGGTTGGAAATGTGGACAGACTAGTTGCAGGAACTGGCTGGAATGCAATTTGGCCAGGTGGAACCAAGCTGAGAATCATGGTGATGGGGCAGGGCCGAAGTAACAGGGCAGGACCACATTCTTGGGAAAGATAAGTGTACAGAGAGTTTTCACCTGATCCTGACTCACGTAGGTTGGGTTCCTTTGGAATGTTCCACTATTTTTATGTTATACCACCCTAGCAACCCCCTCACCCCCTCCTCATTCTTTGGTTTGTGGTTTTTTCCCTTAAAAACACCTCTCAAACTGGCTGTCGGGGTCAATTCAGCTCCTGCGTGGGCATACGAATTGACCGGCAGCTAGTTGTCACGCCCTAATAAACAACCTCGCAATTACTCCGGTACATGGTGTCTCGAGCAGATTACTGGGTGGTCGCGACTTTCTGAGACTTGAGAGAGGGTCTCCCCTCTGCGGAGGTCTTCAGGATTAGCCAGCTACATCAACATCAAGCATGTTATATTTTGGTATTGTTGATATCAATTTTAGGATACTAATACCTAATAAATGTTAGTTATATTATTATGGTTAGATAGGAAAAATGGTCTACCTAAATTTGCTTATATGGTCACTTTGCTTGTTTGTGTATATTTGGTGATACTGAAGTGGAATTAAGCTCTCTACAGAGGACTCCCTGTATTCCTGGCTCTTAGCCAGCTCTTAGGTCCATAGCCCCAAGGCACAGGTTAGGTACACAGCTCCAAGGCACAGGTTAGTTCTTTCCAAGACTTTATGCCTCTCATCAGTAAGGTGGGAAGTTGACCAGTTCTAATTCTGCTGTCTATAGCGTAGCGCTAGTGTAGCTCTGCTCAAAGCAAGGGGGCTTGCTTTGCTTTAGTTTTCTTCATCTGGAGTAAGCAATTGGGCTAAATAAGTGTCTTCTAGCTCAGAGATTCCACAAAACAGCTCCCTTAAAAACTATAATCCATCCAAATCCGATGACAACAGTGGCTTTAAAATGTTAGAGGTATGTTATTATATCTCTTGCATTTTATTGTCTTTTCCGACGGAGCTGCTTGTAGAACAAAATTGCAGTGTCTCGGAAAAAATAGCTGTCACAGAGGAGAGCAGGGAGGCTTGGGGAAACCTCAGTTGCTTATGAGAACCTCTGTAAACCTCTGTAATTTATTTGGTCTGTTGCATTTGTATTTTAAAATATTAGGGAAAGTTCAAGCCATTCTATCAGGAACTTCTGAGAGATGTGAGCAGTATATTATACAGAGAATGTTTTGGTTTTATTTTTTAAATATATTTTTAATGAGTCAAACTCTTTTGGCACTGTAAAAAGTAAAACTCAGGGTCTGAGTGACCTATGCAGAGGAGCCTGAGTCAGCCAGGCAGCAGGGCTTCAGCAAGGCAGAGTACCCACAACAAGACCACAGCTCTCTGCTCCACCCAGATTGTCCCGAGCAAGAGCTCTTCTGAGAACTCAGTACTCTTATCTGATTTCCTTTTTGTAAAGGATGTGGTAAGGGGTTGAGTTAGATTTGCATGTCTGCCAGTTTTATGAAGATAATACAGAGTACAAAAGACAGGATGTTGCCCTTCTAGATATGAGCTGTTGGAAAGGACTGAATGAACTGGGATGCTATTCACACCCTATTTCACAGCGACTCACCGAGTTTGTATAATCATCATTATTTGATACAAAGGCAAACTGACATTCACATGTGTTAAGTTACTGGTGTTTCAGGGCACACACAGACCAGGCATTTAAAAACCTCTTTGGTCCTGACACCTTGGCTGTGCCTTGGGATGGCTGTTTGCTTGTTTAGAACCTTTGTTTACTTTTTTTGTAGTATGGGAGTAGTATAACCAGTGATTGCTCCGGGTGTTTGTGAAGATGACAGGAGATGTCTGTGAAACATGTGAGGAGCACATCTTTCTTTCTTTTTTTTTCCTTGCAGCTAACACTGGGAGTATCATTCAAACATCAGAGTTGCTCCTGTAGTTGGATTTGCTCTGAACACAGATCCAAGGGAAGACAAGCAACTGGGAGGATTCACAGAAAATAAACAAGAACTGAGCAGAAAGGAATGGGGCAAAGCTAAGAATCAGAGGATACCTACATCTCAACAGATGCGCAAAAACACCAAGGACTTAAATTTGAAGATAAATTAAATGCCTTTTACTGCTTCCAGGTTTGAGTCTCCAGAAACATGGAGTACATAGCCCACGCTCATAGACACATAAGCATAACCACAGGTTCTCTGTCAGCCTGTTGGCTCTACCTGGGCTATAAAATGTATGGTGCCCTGAAAAGTCTACTTGGTTTGTTCGGGGCAGCAGTCTGTGTCTGATGGTAATCTAAATGCCCCAGATATTTTAAATAAGATTCGGATACTCAGGATGATATGGCCATAGATTATCTCAGATATTTTAACGGTTAGGTTGACCACACTTTAGTGGATAGCCACAAACCCAAGCATGAATTGTACTTGATTGGTTAATAAAATGAGGACACTAAGTTCTGTGTGCTAGTGAAGGGGGAATGGACCTGGGAGAAATTTGCAGAGGCAACAAGATCAAAATATACTGTATGAAACTTTCAAAGAGCTAAGAACCACTAAAGAAAAGAACAGAAAATAAAGCAAATTCAAATGGTTTTAAGTTTATGATTTTGGTTGGAATATATTCATAGCTGCATGTGGCCCGTTGGTTGGGCATATCTGAATGTCTAAATCTTATACAAAAGGATCAGAATGCAGTCACCTTTTGCTTTGGATTAGAAATCTATGGCTTCATTTTCAGTGGTAGAGTCCCTTTAGCTTTCTTTTCTCCAATAGGTTTCTGATATCTAAGATGAGGATTGAGAACAAAGTATCTACTTTTTCCACTCTTACTCACACAGCACTTGAAATCCTAGCACAGCAGTAAGACAAGAAAACAAATAGAAACACCAATAGGAAAGGAAGAAATGGAATTATGCCTATTTGCACATTATATCATCCTGTACGTATGAGACCCAGAAGATCCCACCAGAAAATCCTGATTACTGAGAAGCAGAACTAATATACAAAATTTAGTAGCTATATACTAGAAAAAAAATGTTTGAGAAAGAAAACAGAAAAACAAGTCCATTTATCATAGCTTAAAAATTACCTACAAATAAAATCAACCAAAGGGAAAGAAAGGCTTTGTAATGAAGATTTTAAAACACTGAAGGAAGAAATTGAAGAAGACACTAGATGCTCCTATGCTCATAGGTCGGAAGAATTAATATTGTGAAAATGGCCACATTACCAAATATGATCTACAGATTCCATTAGTTTTTACCAGTGTTCCAGTGATATTTAGAGAAATAGAAAAACAATCTTGAAATTCATACATAAGCACAGAAGACTTTAAATAGCCAATACAATTTTTTTTTCCGAGACAGTTTCTCTGTGTAGCCCTGGGTTTCCTGAAAACTTACTCTGTAGACCAGGCTGGCCTCGAACTCAGAGATCTGCCTGTCTCTGCCTCCCAAGTGCTGGGATTAAAGGTGTGTGGCACCACTGCGTGGTGTAGCCAATACAATTCCTAGTGAAAGCAACAATGCTATATAATATGTTATGCTACTTTGATTTTTTTTTTGTTACTGTGATAAAGAAGAGCCTAAGACAAAACTGGAGAGGAAATGGTTCATTGATTTACAGGTTACAGTTTATCACCGAGAGACGTCAAGGCAGGAACTCAAGGCAGCGACCTGGAGGCAGGAACTGAAACAGAGGCCATGGAAAAGCTTAATCTACATGACTTGGTTACTTTCTTTCTTATGCCACCCAGGACCACCTGCCCAGAGGTCTGGGCCCTCCCATATCAGTTATCAATCAAGAAAATGCCCCACAGACATCATGCCTACAGGCCAATTTGATGGAGACAGTTTCTCAACAGAGGTTACCTCTCTCCAGGTGATTCTAGTTTGTGTCAAGCTGACAAAAACTAACCAGCATGTTACACATATATGTATATATGTGTATATGTATATGTGCATATGCGTATGTGTATATTATATGTATATATTTATTTATTATACAATATTATGTGTATATATATAATTTATATAATATATGCATATATGAAAATTGAAGCAATACTATGTGAGAATAAGAAGGGATTTAGTGCAAGCACTCACTTTCTTGCTCTCAAGGCAGAGTAAAGGTCATGGCAAAGAGATGCTCTGCTGGGCTCATGTCTGAGAGCAAAGGGAAGCCCCACTCTGTGACCAGTTAGGACAGCCAATTTCACAGTTTTGAATATGATGGTTTCTATGATTTTTTTCATTAGCTAACTACATACTCACTTTGTGGGTTGAAACCCATTTTAGAAACACAAGGAATTTGATGGATCTAAGACATTAGTAGGTTCCACACTAGAAGCATGTTTAAGATTTCCAGGGTATTCTACAGAGCTGGGTATTAACACCAGAGTGTTTGCTTCTGAGCTTGAAGCCTGCCTGGTTTTTCAGAGAATGTGTTAGGAAGCAAAACCTTGCTGTATAAATGGATGGGATTTTGATGTGGGTCTTAATCCAGAAATAATTAATACCCTTATGGTATCATAAGCAGTTTAAATAACTGAAAATATGTAGATCAACAAAATCACATTTCCTTGTCAACGTTGAGAACTCTGACTGTCCCTTGGGGATGTGCCAGTGCCACCAAGCAGCTAGAGAGATGCATTTTATCACAGACAGTTCTCTTACACATTCTCTGGTCAAAATTAATATTTCATGAAGGGAAACCATGCTTTACAGCACATAATTTTTTTTTGCTTTCAAATATTTCTCATTTATTCCCAGAAGATAAAGCTTATAAAAATACGAACTTCTGCTTCTTTGAAAGTTTAAGAAACATCATTTTAATGACAATGAACCTGATAAGATATAGGAAATAGCCAAAAGCAAACCTCAAGTTGCTAAGACAATGTGCACATCAGCCAGGAAAGCTGTGTATCTCCAAACTGGGTCAAGGCTCAAGCATAAGGTCTGTTTAAAATACCTATGAAAAATGTCTGATTCCCTCTCTCTTATTATACTCAGCACAGAAAGATGGAGTTGAGGAAAAAGCAGTATATGAATATTTGAAGAAAAAGAGGAGAGAGAGAGAGAGAGAGAGAGATTTGCACAATTTTGAGTAAGCATTATTGAAACTAGTATTTCTTAGATGCAGACAGTTATTAATTTGCCCACAATTCAGAATTTTGCATAATTTTCTCCTATTTTCATGTCAAAAATTATGAAATCACGATGCAGAGATGCTCACATTTAGAAGAGAATACTTACTTGCTGATTGAATTTCTAATTCTAACCCTGGCTAGGGCAATCAGTTAAATTCAATTAATTATAACAGTTCACTTGATTGGATTTCCAGTGAGAGGAGGTATTAAAAGTCAAATGGGTTACTATTACAGACGGTTTTGAGGAATCGAGAAGAATTCTTTTTTTCTAGTTTTTTTTTCCTGCTATTAAGCATGAGGATATTTTTAAAAATGATTTTGCAACTGCCTTGGTAACAACTCATCTCCCTTAAGCATCTTGAGGAAACACGGGAGGACAGCTATTTGTTCTTTTAGGAAGATTTTGAAAAGGTCTCTAACACACTGATGCAATCTATAGTTGTTTTTTAATTTATTGCTCTTAGGGCATCTTGATTTCGAAAGCCGTTTCCATTTTTCTCTTCTGCTGTCTGATTCAGTAGGGACAGACAGTCCCCACATCAGTGCTCAGGTCTTCTGTTTTATTGTGTTGTAAACGCATGCCTTTGTTTTCTCCTCTTCTCATTCACTTAATTTGTATTATAATTCTGTTTTCCTGTCATTCTTTCTTTTTATTTTTTCTCTCCCTTGTATTCTCATCAAGCATCTGTTTATATTATTTATGTTACTTTACTGTTCAGGAGAACTAAACTGTAGTAAGCAAACAAATACCCACATCTATCTATCTATCTATCTATCTATCTATCTATCTATCTATCTATCTTCTATCTATAATCTATCTTTCTATCATCTATCAGTAAATCTCTCTCTTTTATCTGTTTGTCTTATCTATTTGTTATCTACCATCTGAGTATTGATCGTATATCTATTATCTATCAATAAATCATTTAACTATCAATCATGTATCCATCATTTTCATTTCCTTGGTAGACTATGGTATAGTATACCTGCTCCAGTTCACAAACATTTTATTAAGATTGTCCCCTATTTTTGTGTGAAGGTTTATGTCCATCTCACCTCATTTTATTAGACTTTCATAAATGATGCCAGAATCTTACTAATTGGAGGTGAAACTGCTAAATCTACATTAATTGGGAGTGTCTCCAACTGTGATTTATTTTTCTGTTTAATTAATTAATTAATAATTAATTAAAGTTCACTTGGTGATATTAAAGGCAATTTTGGGGGGTAAAGAAGAGAAACTAAGTTGCAAGGACTACGCCATAATTTTCAGGCTAGGCGTGAGAAGGAAATGCCTCCCGGTGATAGCTAACCATCAAAGGTGAATGTCCCGCCATTTTTTTTCAAAGTCATATTTATTAAGCATTTGCTTTCTGCTAGTTGTTTTTCTGCATCATTGTTTCACAGGGAAATCCTGAAGGACATTTGCATTAAGCTTAAAATCCAAAGAAGAAGCATAAAAGGGTTGGTAATCTAATCATTAATGGACTAGGAATAATACAATTTATAACAATAGCAGAAAACAATAACAACGCCATTTGCTGCATACCAGAACTGCGTACAAGGCATTCTGTTTAAGTAAGATTCCATTGTACGGCAGCAATCCAAATGACCCAGATTTTGCAATACTGAGCAATTCTGTCATTTTCCTTTTCAGCGAGAGCCCTCTGGTGCCATATCTCTCTTGTATACAAACTGCACAGTGTGGGTGCGGATGAGCTCAGTTCTTCTTCATCTGTGACTTAAAGCACATTTGAAACCCGACTTTGCAATTCAACTTCCTGAAGCACAATTAACTATTTTTTTTAATCCCTTCTTTTATTTCAGGTTCACGTGCCTACCAAGAAATCTCCAAGCCCAGGGATGCTGATTTGTATTACTTGAGTCTCAGTTTCTCTAAAATGAAAAAGCGAGGGCACAGTCATTTGTGCCTCTTGGGTAATGGGGTTATTCTGAAAATCAAGTAAGAGCCAGGAAGTTACCATAACCCCCACGCTACTTTTCTGTAGCCTATATGCATGGTGTATATGCAAATGTCAGAGGAAGAGGTCTTGCTCTATTGCTTTCCATTTTATTCCCTTGAGACTGTCTCCAATGAACCCGGAACTATATTATTGGCCTGCAAGCCCCTGTCTCCAGCTCCACAGTGCTGGAGTTCAGGTGCGCCTGCCCATGCTCTGCTGGTTTCCTTTTTATGTAGGTGCTGTCATCCAAACTCAGGTCCTCACGTTTTCATTGCAAGTACTCTGAGCCACCTCCCTAGCCCTATGAGTAGGCTGTAGATTGTCGTGTAAGCATAGTGAATGATAATTATTGACTCACGCCTTCATATCAGTGTGGTGAAGGATTCCAAAGTTTCTTGAAGCTGACAAGGAAAACATTCTAAAGGAAATAGTATGGTGAGCACCCAATTTAAAACTTTTCAGAGGGTCAGTACATCTGAGGAATTTTAAGACGCCACCACATCTTTGACAGATGAATGATAAAAATAAATATGAATATGATGAGATTAGCTTTTTATAGAAACCACCTTAAAATAGTACCCTGCAGAGGCATGGACTCCACTGAAGTCTACAGAATTTCTTTAGGTCAAAATTCTGAACAAGAGAAACAAAGGATTATCTAGAGCAGTAGTTCTCAACCTTCCTAATGCTGTGACCCTTTAATATCGTTCTTCATGTTGTGGTGACCCACAACCATAAAATTATTTTGTTGCTACTTTGTAACTATAATTTTGCTACTGTTATGAATCAGAACACACATATGTGTTTTCTGATGATCTTAGGCAACCCCAGTGAAAGGGTTGTTCGACCCCCAAAGGGGTCATGACTCTCTCTCTCTCTCTCTCTCTCTCTCTCTCTCTCTCTCTCTCTCTCTCTCTCTCTCCCTCTCTCTTCCTCTCTCTTCCTCTCTCTTCCTCTCTCTTTCTGTCTCTCTCTTAAATAAGTAAATCAGCTAACAGCAATACCCATTACTACTCTCTCTGTGTTAATAATTACTAGACATTGGGAGTGAATTTTAAAGTATAACGTTTTGCTTCTCACCACAAAACCAAAAGCTAGGCACAACAAATCCACCAGATAAAGGACAAAATTAGGTCTTTGGAGGTTAAGTAACAAGCCTAAAATCTTACTCCTGAGAAGAGTCTGGATTGAAACCCAGGCATTGCTTTCTCCAAAGGTGGGTGGATAGTGGAGTGGAAATGGAGACAGAAATAGAGAAGGAGCTGTAGGAGGGAGAGGGGAGCACTCTGCGGGAGGACTCAGAGATGGAGTTTATTAGGAGATCCAAGCCCTGCTTAGAAGGGAGGGGGGACCTCTAACACCTGTGGTCTCTAAGCATCTGCTAATCCTTTTGGGACAGATGGCTCCCAGTGCCGGTCAGGGCATCATTCCATCAGTGGCTCAGCAAACCCTCTCTTGCAATGGCAGTTTTGATGCTGTTCCCACCTAGTGACCCCTGAACAGTAACATGGTTTCCTGTAAGGATAGCTTCTGGGAAGAAGCACACTAATGGTCTGAAACTACAACTCAGCATATGTAAGCATCACAGGTGGCCAGACAAACATCAGTGCCCGAGTAGAGTGCTGGCTCGAGTTCCGTTAGCACTGAATGTTCTGGAAGAAGCAAGCTTTTAGAGTTGATGAAGAGATGCCAGTCACTGGAATTGCCATGGTAGCTCACCCTCTCAGAGACGGCCATGGCTAGGAGCTCATTTGAAAGTAAACTCATCAGAGGCCATAGGCCAATCTCAAGCAAATGGTAGTGAAATTTCACCTTTATGCAGAGCTCAGCCCACAGAACATCGGAGTAGAATACCATTTCTTGGGTTGAGGTATTTGGGAAGCAAAATTCTGATGATCATTAGCAATAATATTTAAAATTTGTACTTTGCAAATAACAGTGGCTTACATCTAAGAGTACTTTAACGATCAAAAAGGATTGTGTGTACGTGTGTGTGTGCGTGTGTGCGCGTGTGTGAAAGTATATGTGTACATATCTGCTACTTTTGAGAGTGGGTTTGGATTGAACTCAGCTGTTCAGATTTGGTGGTAAGCACCTTCGGCCTCTGAACAAGCTCTTAGATGCTGTATCTGGGAATTCTAAAAGCCATTGTTTAGTTTGTCAGAAGGTGATAATAAGTACACACCACCTCAATAAATGAGGAGAGAAAGGTCTTTTCCTTGGAGATGTATACAGAGCACCATGGTTATGATAAATAATGTGCTATGTCTTTTACAGTCACTAACACAGGCAACTTTACTTGTCCTTACCACAAAAAGCAAGAACTCGGGGGGAGGGGTAATTATTCCACATTGTTTTATTTCAAATGTTCTTCCCCTACCTCTATGCATGTATAAGTGTGTGTGTGTATGTGTGTATGTATGTATGTATGTATCTATTTATGTGTTTATGTGTGTGCATGTATGTGTCTGTATGTGTGGATATATGTGTGGATGTGTGTGTGTATATGTGTATGTGTGTATTGTATGTGTGCAGATGTTAGAGGCTGACTTTATGTGTGTGCCTCAATTGCTCTTCACGTTGTTTTTTGAGATAAGGTCTCTCACTGACTCAGGAGTTTATGAATTCAAGTAGATGAGTGGCTAATAATCCCCAAGGATCCTCTTGTCTCTGCCTCTCTAGCATACATGCTCTATCACATCTGGCATGTCTCCAGCTGTTACATGGGTGCTGGAGATCTGTTTCTCATGCTTGTGTGGCAAACACAAACTAAGCCACCTCCCCAACCCATCCAAATTATATTTGTGAATCATGGTACTGTCTTTTACCATATAAATACATGCAACTGTATTTTGTCAGTATTTAACTAAAACAGTAAAAATGGATGGTTAAGTTATGGGCTACTATGACTTGGATTCACCTAGGTGTAATTGATGACACATATGTGAAATGGACAGTACATGGAATGTCCTGGGCCCTTGGTGTTTTCTTGATTGAAGTAAGGTAAGTGCACCCAATAAACTACAAGGACCAGGGTCATTGTCTGATGCATAAGGTCCTCTCATATGACCATCTAAATTGATGGTATTTGGAAGACATGATTAAATTAACCAGAACAGGGCTGGGGATTTTGTCAGTGGGGAGAGTACTTGCCTAGTATGCAGGAGTTCCAGGGTTTGATCCCTAGCACCACATAAAACTGGGTGTGTGGCTCGGCCTGTGATCCCAGCACTTAACTAGAGGCTAGAAGGTCAGATGTTCAAAGTCATTCTTAGCTATCTTGTAAATTGGAAACCGGCCTGGGCTACATCTTCTTTCTGTTTAGTAACTTAATCCCTTAATCTCTTGCTAGGATGGTGGACATGATTGAGTGAATCTAGAAGAACTCTGCCCTTGGTAGAACTTAGCAGTTGATGTGGTAGATGTTGACTGCTTTATGTATGTAGAAAGACCCTGAGCAGAATGCTTCCAGCTCGCATTTTGATGTCCTGTCTTTGAACTTGAGCAGGGCACAACATGGCTGCTATTAATGTACTCGCTGGGTATCTAGTTTCTTCTTCTTCAGACCGAGTGGCTAAATTTGCTGTCAACCTCATAGCAACCAACCAAGTGTCAAAATGACTGAATGCCAGAAGCATGTAAATGAAGATCAAAGAGGTTAATCCACTTACTCAAAGGCATTTTAACACATACTAGAGTCACGCTTAGCTTGGGGGGGGAGGGGGAATCTCAAAGCCCGTATGTGTTTTGCTTTACCTGCAGTTCAACCAAATGAAATTCTCTGAGTTTTAGCTTCAATATCTTTTGCTGATATAATGTTTGCCCCTCATACTTCATTAATATTTTAAGATAATTAAATGAGGACCCAGATACACAAAGGCTCCATACCAGGCTGTAGAACTTTGGTCTATTACTATTTTCTAATGAAATTATTGAAACGAAATGTTTGCACAGTGATACATAATAATATACATCATAATAGTTCTATGGTAGTTGTGGAGTGTTTATGAAGTTGGATCTGATTTGAGATCAGGAAAGAGGAGTAGCAGAGAAAAAAGAAAATGTTTACTGAATGTGTCCTAATAATTATGACGAGGTACTGAGTATCAGGTATGTACAGAACTTTACTTAATACAGATATTAATAAGACTAAATAATTATCAAGCTGGGTCTTTGTTGATGTTGTTCCATTATAAAGATGAAGAATTAGGCTGAAGAGATGGTGCAGTGGCTAAAAGTGATTGCCACAGAAGGAGGCATATGGGCCTTTGTTCAAATTCCCAGAACTCACATAAAGCCTGGAGCAGTGACTGACAGACTGTAATCCCAGCACCTGTAGGGTGAGATAAGATCAGAGACAAGAGAATCCCCTGAAACTCCTGGGCCAGCTAGCAAGCACAGCAGCAACAACGAAGACACTGCCTCAAACGAAGTTGAAAGACAAGAACCAAAACACTCTTTTGTTTTCTGATGTCCTCACACATGCCATGGTCTGTGTGCCCTGCCCTGTGTGTGTGTGTGAGAGAGTGTGTGTGTGTGTGTGTGTGTGTGTGAGTGAAAGAGAGAGAGAGAGAGAGAGAGAGAGAGAGAGAGAGAGAGAGAGAGAGAGAGAACACAATTTTTAAGAATGCAAGAATTAAGGAATAAAGTTAAAAGAACATACTCAGTCAAAATGTCAGAGTGTCAGTGTCAGAGTTAGGACCCTGACCCCTGACCCACTCAGTCAACATCAAATTCTACAGTTTCGTAGGCAGTACTGGAGTCAATAAAAGCAAACCAGAAATGGGGTCCCCCAAGTTTTAGGCCAGAGCTGACCAGATGGAATGGAAAGTGATAGCCCTTGGCTTTATAATGACCTTGTTCATGGAGTCATCTGAGAGGGTCTTCTCAGGAGGGGGAGGGGGCAGTAGTACCACCATGAAGACATCTAGGCTCAGAAAGGATTCCTGGGAATGGATTCAAGGACATATTCTACAAAGCTGTAAACACATATTGTTCACTTTTGCAAAAATCACTTGGGTAAAAATCAGTTTAGGTTTGAATTTTGTTTACTGAATTCATTACTGTGTAAACAACCTTGGCCATGCTCCTTGGACCACATAAGCTCCCATCTGTGAAGTGGAGAACAAGTTCCCTCTAAGGCTCGAGGCGGTGGGAGGGTTAAGTGAGTTAATGCAGGAAGCATGGCTGGCTGGAGCCCGAGTTAAATCGATGCACTTTTCCTTCATACCTCTCTAGGGTACGTTTTATGTGAGGCCTCTGGGAGGATTTCTAAAGGTTTCTGTGCTGTGCCTCCAATTAGCCAGAACTACCATTGTCTTCCTGGGGTTCAAAATGACCATTCCCTGTAGTTTGCCTGAGCCCTGGAAATCAAAGGACACCATCACCGTGGGAATGGGGGCTGTGCTAAGGTTTAGACAAGAGCGACACTCATAAAAATCTTACAATAAGTATCAATAAATTCTAGTCATATTTCTCTTCTTAAGCCAGTGTCTACACTTTGATGACAATTCTTATTTTTCTGCCCCTCACTCAAGTTCGTTGTCACAGCCTTCTGAGAAAAACCTGGAGGGGTTGCCTCCAGGCATCAATGGAGGGTAAGCATTTTATCCTTGCTTTATCTAACTCAGATTCCTCTGTTCTGGGAAGGAAAGGCATTTGCCTTACTCTAAAGCCTATATCTTCTGCATCAAAGCCAAAAGGAAACCATATTACCCAAGAAACTACACACACACACACACACACACACACACACACACACTTCACACACTTGTGTGTATCCCTATCTCCATCGTCTCCATCTCCGTCTCCGTCTCCGTCTCTGTCTCCGTCTCCATCTCCATCATCTCCATCTCTATCTCCATCTCCATCTCTGTCTATCTTTATCTCTGTCTAACTCTATCTCTATAATTTCCCCAGGGCTGAAGGAGTTCGCTTCTCCTTTTCTCATTTGAACGGCCTCCTTTCTACTGAGACTGAGTTTGTAGGGGGAATCCTCCAATAGGGGTTAAAAACACTGCAGCAGACTTTGTCTCTTGATTTTAGCAACATAGGCTTAGGGATAGAGGTGTCTAAACTCCAGGAAAAATATACTGAAAAGCCTTAATCTTACATTATTCTCTAGGAAGACATCTGAAATTCTTTCCTAGCAGAATGAAGGAGTCTTCAAAGCTGGGCTGAAGAAACTGGATTCCCTTTTGCCCATTTGATGGTATATAAAAAGTCCGGGCTTTCATGTTAAAAAAAACAACCATTTTTCTTTATCTGTGTGAAGCTCTTTCTAATGATCACTGTGACAGTGTGGACCAAGAGACGCTTGCCAAGACAGAGCTGTTCTGTTTAGTTTACCTGCTTAGCCTTCGTTCAGTCAAGGGCTCAGCGTTGAAATGGCTAGATCCTGGAAAGGGAGTCCATGGTCGCCTCCGGGAGAACTCAGGGTAATATGTAAGGTAGGGTTGACATGTTCTCTCCCCTCAGCAGAGTCCTTTAGCAGAGACTGCCTTGTATGTGCCTGTTAGTTTTGGTTTTCTGAGAAATGCAGCCACAGACTTGGGCAGTCTGACCTTGTAACAGGCCAGACTTCCTCTTTGTGAGTTATGAGCTTTGAAGGTGTGGAGGCTGTTAAAGCTAACCTTACGTCAAACAGATTCGTGTGCAGTCCTTCACAGGAATCAGAATACGTGACAGCCAACTGCTGAGCAACTCTAAGTGAGCTTTGCCTAGTGGACATATGGACTGTAGTGTGACTGTAATGACTCCCTAAGCTCCTAAGACACATGTATCCTCTCAGGGAATATTCAGAAAGCACTCAGACTCAGAAGAGAAGTAGTTGGCTTCTATTCTTGCTGTGTTTGTTATTAAAAATGGGATCATAGGTAATTCTCATATCTGTGCACAAAGTCATGTAGCATATTTGAAGCACACATTACAGACTCAATATATGCCTATCTGTTTCTTCCTTACCCTTAATCCATTTAAACTGTCCTCTGGAGTACCCACTGTAGTGGTCCTAGATGATTTAATGTTATTTAAATGGATTTTATTGATGTTGAATTTTATAATGAACTCCTATACTATTTAGAATAAATTCAAGAAAGTTTATTTCTTTTTTGGGGGGGAGCATACCTCTGGTTTTGACTTAATGAAGGGAACACTAAAATAAGCTCTTATGGGGTGTTAATTATGAGCCAAGCATTGCCCTAAGCAGATTTAGGTGTCAACCTATTTAATTTGCCAATAACTACATGAAAAGTATATTCTTTTTCATTTTGCAATTGTGAAAACTGATGCTGAGAGAGATACAAGCAATTCATTCTCTTTATCAATGAGCGTTTATTGCATTTGGGGCTTAATACAAGGTCTGTTTCATGGGTTTACTGCCAGGTGAGTCAGGTTAGTCAGTCTGTTGATTTGGTCTAGACATGTATATGTCAGGTTTTATACACCAGTGTCCCACAGAGAGTAGTGTCTTAAACAGTAGAAATGCATTGTCTCCCAGTTCTGGAAGCTGGAAGTCCAAGATCAAGCAGTTTTGATTTCTTCTGGAACTGTTGAGGGGGAGACGAGACATGTATTTGGCATCTTCTAAGCTTGTAGATGGCTGTCTTTCTTTTCACAAAGCATCCTCTATACATCTGTTCAAATTTCTCTTTCTTAAAGGAACCAGGCAATCTGGGTCAGGGCTATGACCTGATTTTAAACTTACAACTCTGTAAAAACCTTTTGTCCATATAAGCCACATTTTGGTATACTAGGGCTTACTTAGGACTACTAAATAAGAAATTTGAAAGAATATTTTTCACTCATAAGAGGGCCTCTACACTTCCGCTCATCCCTCTGCAGGCTGTCCAAGGCTCATTTTGTTGAAATTTGAGTACAAGAGGGAGGAAGCCATGCACACAGGCCTTTCTTTAGTCTCTGTTATCCTTCTGTTTGTTCAGGGCTCATTGGCCAAGGCCAGACTCCTGGTTTGTTTCATTCAGAGTGAGTATGGAGACACTTTCTCAAAAGGGAGATGCAGACAAGTAAGTTATAATGGAAAGGTCCACGTTCACTGTTAGTTCTCAGGACATCGAAAAGCCAAATCCAACATAAAATACCCATTACGGAAGAATTAAAGATTGGTGGGAATATGGTTATATATGATGTTTATTGCTTTTTTAAAATAGAAAAATAATTCATCTACTATATATTAAATATTTATTATCAGATCTATATTCCCATCCCATTGTAGGGTAGATAGGAAGCAAGATATGAAGTTCAAGAGATTTTTTTTTTTTTTTAACAATGTGGGTTTGAGCCAACCTGGGCTGCATGAAATTCTGTCTCAAAAAGCAGAGAACGATTATTATCTGCCAAACATGCTACTAGATGCTGAAGCACAATTGGATTTAGCACATGTTCTTTATCTCTAACAGCTTACATTTCAGAGGAGTCAAAAACGAACAAAGTTCACTAACATAGAACTATTGACTTCATTCAATGCAGTGAGCTGGGCCTAATCCGACAATCATTTGTTCATTGACGTTTGGCTCCCTCTGCCTACTACTTGCCAGGCAGTGGGACAGATGTAGAGGTTCAAAGGCAAAACAAACAAACAAATATTGCTGTTTCATGGGACTAGTTGGCTAGAGAGGTATTAAATGAGAAATAGTATACATGGTAGATCTTCTGAGATAGGATAACAGAGGTTCTCACATGTGTACAACAAGTAGTTATTCCCCACTCTGGGTTCAGAGAATACTTCCTTTGGGGAGGTGATAATGAAAGCCGAGGTCTCCTTGATGGGTAAGGATTTGCTAGACCAAATGAGGCTGATAATGGAAATGAAGGCTGGAAGGAGGAAGTGAAGGGAAGGAAGAAGGGAGGAACAAAGGGAGGAAGAGAGGGAAAAGGAAGGAAGACAGGGAAGGAGGGATGGTGTGGGAAAACGTCTAAAGCCTAAGAGTTGTATATCTGCATGCCAGGAGGGTAGTCAACCTCACCCAAGGAACCTACGAAGCAACAAGCTACAGGAATGCAGAAGGGACAGGACGATGGTGGCCTGGGAACAGCTAGAACAAGGCAACACTCACTCAGCTGAGGACTGCAGCCCACATTTTCTCTTGGCTGCTCTCTCTCACACTTCACACCTTGACAATACCCCTGGATCTTTCAAGTAGTTGTTGTTGATTTTATGCTCATTGCTGCAATTTTTTTTTTTTTTTGCCTCTTGACCTCCATGATCCCTCTCCACCTGCCTGGTCTATTAGGTCCATGAGTCTTGAGTCATCAGAGGTTAGTTCAGGAAAATTCACTGGAGTCTGGGTTTGAACACTCAGGTTCTGAGTATTCAGCTGTATTGCTGAGGGGATGCTTGGCTTTGACAGGAGTATAATCCTTTTGTTTTCCACAAGAAGCCTGGGAGTGAGAACGTGCAGTTGGAGGTATGGCTGTAGTGGCTGAAGAGGGGTTGTGAGGAGTCCGGGTCTGTGGCTGGCTTACACTGAACATCTGTAACTTTCCTTCGCCCTGGGGCTCTTGAAGTCATGAAAAGATGGGGACTACCAGTCAACTCACTGATAGACAAACAATAGGCTACATATGTGGAGAGAAGTTGCGTGGTACAGCAGAGCTACACGTGGGATGGGGATGGGGGAGGATGGCTCTGTGCTGTTGCATGATGGAGGGAGTTTGTTGCAATTTCTCTTTCTTGATAATTCTCTCAGACCACGGTGCCCTTTAACAAATAGGACCATAAATCCAGGGATTTGGAGAGAAAAGGCTCCCTTTCAGCCTGGTGGGAGGCTCAAGTGCAAGGCTGGGTAGCTGTGGAGTTACATTGGCTTAGCCTAAATTCTGCCCAGCCCCTCACCTCCCATTGAATGAATTCGGGCGAGTTACCAGGCTTACCTTTCTCTCCTCTTTTTTGTTTCTTAAGACAGGTTCTGAACTTAGCATCATGAGGCAGTAAACTATAAACTCACTTTCAAATGTAGCTACCCAAGTGCGCCAACCACCGAGAGCCCAACCAAAGAGGGCAGCTTTTGACCCCCTCCAACTTTTATTATGAGTTCAGTGTCCATTAAAATTTGCAACTTAATGTATACGTAAAAATTATTTTTAATGTTTTAAATTTTTATAGACTTCCAAGAAGGAGGAATAAGTCCAAAGCTGTGATGTAGAATGTCTTCCTGGTTCCTGCATTTTTAGAAATAGATCTCCAGTGAGTAAGTACTCTAGACAGATGCAAACTTAGTTCTATTTTTAATTTTTTCAATTCTCCTTCCCCTTCCCCTTCCCCTTCCCCTTCCCCTTCCTTTTCTTCCCCTCCTCCTCCTCCTCCTCCTCCTCCTCCTCCTCCTCCTCCTCCTCCTCCTCCTCCTTCTCCTCCTCGTTCTTCTTCTTCTTCTCCTTCTTCTTCCTCCTCTTCTTCTTGGAATAAGAAGAGTTTAAGTGTTAAAAGAAATAGAGAGTTCTGAGTAAACACTCTGACAGCTCTTGGTATTCAGTTTCCTGCTTGCAGCTGGTGCTGCTTGCCAAGTCCAGGCTCCTGTCAGACAGCTGGTCTTGGGCTGCTGTCAAGGGCTGCACATACACCGTGCAGCTTACATGCACTCATACCCCACAAACATGAGTCAATTTTTGACATTGTCGGGGAAGAAGTGTGGTGTTTATTGGAAGAGCTTGTCTTTTTCTGAGTACTGTCTCCTCAGTGGATCAAAATCCTCTTTAAAAATTTGCAAGAGAAATCCTGTGTGGAACCTGGGTTAATTAGCACTAGCTTTCCTGATTTATTACAGTTTAGCATCTGCTCATTACTGGTGCCTCAGGCAGCTGGACACTGGGCGCAAGTCAGAGAGGGACTCAGCTTTCTCTAATTGTGTTCTCCTGTTATCATCTAGCCTGTGGTCCCAGGACACACATTATGAACCCTCAGCCCACCACAATTAACTGTGTGCTCTTCTTCACATCACAATAGTGTCTTCCAAACGGAGCATTTGGGTTTGAACTTAAGCTTAAGTGTTCTCTTCTGCTGGATTTCAGACATGCTCAACTTTAGCTGGTTCTGAGACACCACTGGATACTTTTTATGAAGGTTAAGTAGTTACTAGGAGAAAAGCTCAAATTTGATGAGCCTGATCTCTTGGAGGACACTGTGTATCCTTATGCACCTTAACCTGTTTCCAGTTGCTATCTCAGCTGCCCTGGTCAGGCATCCCACTGAAAGGAAGAATCCATACATGGAATATGAGTGCTCATTGCAAGAGCTTGCAGGCCCTGTGAGGGGCAGTCCAGAGCACAACATAATTTCTGACATGTGTTTTCTAGAATGGCTGTATTACACCCATGTTTAAGTCCTTTGGAGCTGCCAGGGGAAGAGGTGATCTGCAGGAGTAGACAGAGGACTTCCCTAAAATCTTTGCCTCACACCATGTTCACAAGTCCACTACTGAATTTACAGCAAGCTTCTCTAGAAAGGTCTCATGGGTTAAGTGTCAACAGTTCAGTTGAGTCAATAGTTGCTCCTGGCACTTCACATAGATACATGCTATAATAAAACAGTATGTCTAGGCTGACACCGCTGTAATTTTTGCCACACATTTGAAGAAGCAGATTCAAATGCTGCAAGTCCTCCCTGGATGAGTGATTGAGTCATTTACCTCCATGATGCCCATTGTGAAGACTAGAGGCTATAGACACTTCTGTCCTGCTACATAGCATGGGAACAGGCCATGGCTTAACCTTGAGAAATGCCAGTGGCACATAAACACAAAATAGACATAGCACAGTGCCATGACAGAATGAAACAGGATAAAACAAGAGGTTGGTCAGGACATGGACACTGGGGGATTTACCTATGATGACTTGAGCTTGAATCAGTGGGGAGGAAACATGTGAACCAAATGAGATCTTGGTGCAGAAAAGGAGCCAACTGGGGATTAACCCAGAAAGAAGAGATTGCTGAGCAAAGGGAACACCAGGAGATGTCCTCAACCTTTGAGTTTAAGCATGACTGATTACAAAATCCTGGCTGGTGGCTGTCTTACTTACCATCCCAGATGCCATTACAATAAACCACTCAGCAGTTGCTGAACTGAACTGATTATGGCTTAAAACTTGTTGTTTTTCATTCACGAGACTACAGAGCTCTATCGAGGTAAATGACCTCACAGTGAACTGGAGAAGAGTTAAGACAGAGGCCAGTCCCAAGCATCTTAACCCAAACCTCTTCTTGGCATGCCTCTTAATGCTACATGGTAACGATACCCAGAGCTAGCCATTTTTCTTGAGCAGAGCCTTGTTTAGACAAATCTGGCTGGGGATGTGACATCATCCACAAGAAAAAAAAATCTGCTATGGGTTGTTTGCCAAACATTTTTCCCTGAGGTTAAAAACACTGTAGTATTTTTAAACTATGCAAGCAAAATCACTCCCCCCTGCACACAAGGACCCAGTTCTTGCCAAGATTGCTAAATTGGCAGGGCAAAGGGCCCCACACCATCTGTCCTCACATTGGCTGAATTCAGGTCTTGAAGGAAGAGTTGGATTAAGAAAAAGAAAACTAGCACGGAATATTGCTGAGGAATTGAGGAATCCCATGATGGGCTCTCAGGGTGAGCACTCATGGTGAACAGGCTGTGGGTGGGATGGAGACAGACTCAGAATAGAGAAGGAGAGGAAGGAGGCTAAGATGAATACCCATGATGGACCTAGATCTGCAGTGTTATGGAGAAACAAGACTGTCCATCTCTTTCCTTCAGTCTCTCTCTCTCTCTCTCTCTCTCTCTCTCTCTCTCTCTCTCTCTCTGTGTGTGTGTGTGTGTGTGTGTGTGTGTGTGTGTGTGTGTGCATAAAGGAGAAGGAAATCAAAGGTACTTTCCTGTCTTTAAGGTGGTCAGGGACATTAGTAGCTGGTATGAACATTTTCAAGCTCTTGCCTACGCAAGAATTTTAGGCTATAGCACAACCCCACCCTTAGTATAATTTTTGAGACTCAAAGACATTCATTAAAGAATCTCATCTGGACACTGGAGTTGGTGGAACACTGAGCAAGGATGGTCTCTCATTTCTAACCTTCAGAACACTTGTCCCAGCCCTGACTTTTTTGGTCTTTGAACGGAGGAAACAAAGGCACTGTGAAGTGAAGCACCAGCACTGAATTCTAGTCAGCAGATGGGCTGAGATCGGATCCGATGTCTCCAGTGTTTTACATGGATCCCATGTTAGGTAAACACTTTCTAATTCTGGGGTCTCTTAAGAAGCTGTAGGAACATTGCTCCCTAGCTAGCGATCTTTTCTGTACATGTCACTGCAGCCATTGTAAAATGAGTGTGGACATTTAAGCCAAAAAGCCAAGAGGCTGGGGATGAAGAGATGGCTTAGCAGGGAAGAATACCTGCGGATAGTTTTTCAGACGACCTAAGTTCAGTTCCCAGCAGCCACATATTGGTTTACATCTGTCTGTAAGTTCAGTTTCATGGGATCTGATGCTTCTGGCCTCTGTGGACACCTGGACTCATGTGGTTCTCACGCATATGTGCAGGCTCTAACAATGAAATGAAAATAATCTTAGGAAAGGCCCAGTGCCAGGTATGGCTAACACTTTCTAAGTTGGAATTGATCAGTAAAGTCCCATAATACCCCTGCCCCCATGCATTACAGGTTATTGCTCTTGCTCTTGGTTATGGTCTTGAACTTGATGGTAAATCCCTATTGCTAAAGACCGCATGCTTGAGTCAGGGCATGGAGAAATTAAGCTGGTACTGATCTATAAGCATCATGCATGTATGTTAGCTTTCACAACACTGAACACTTCTAGTTATACTATTGGGGAAAAAATCTTTGATAGTCTTCCCCAGTTGTGATTCCTGTGAGCTACAGTCATGACTGGCTTGGCAAGATTTGGCTACTGGCATACCAGTGGTACAGATGTTATGGAAATGACTGACTTCTTTCTTATTAGATTTCAAGCTGCTCTACTTATGTCTGCTTTTGTTATTTGAGCCAAAAGAACCTGTGAGTGAGTAAGTCATAAGCCCTAGGGGAGAACCCAATACTGTTATTCTGATAACTTGGTAAAGTATTAAAGTGTCCCCTACATTCTTATCTCTAAACCTTCATCAGCGAAGCTTATTTTGCAGTATATGGTGATTTATACAGAGACGCACAGCTAGTCAACAGTTAGATAATAAGAGGCTGTGCTCTAAATGGGGCATGGTTCAACCAAGGTTCAAGAATCACTGTGAAAGAGGAGGACTTTACATTCTATCATGTATTTACATATCTATCGCTATTGCTTCACTACATACAATAACCAGGAAGTGTAATTAGCCTAGATGTCTGTCCAGAGATGGCCAAGGTTGTACCTTGTGCTGACAGCTCAGTTGTACTGGCTGGTTTTTTGTGTCAACTTGACACAAATTAGAGTCATCAAAGTGGACAGAGCCTCAGTTGAGAAATGTCTCCATGAGATCCAGCTGTAAGGCATTTTCTGAATTAGTGATCAATGAGGAAGGGCCCAGCCCATGAAGGGTGGTAGTATCTCTAGAATGGTGGTCCTGGATTCCTTAAAAAAGCAGGTTGAGAAAGCTGTGTGTAGCAAGCCAGTAAGCACAGTCCTCTGTGGTGTCTGTATCATCTGCCTCCAGGTTCCAGCCCTGCTTGAGTTCCTTCTCCCAATGATGTATTGTAATCTTGAAATGTAAACCCAATAGATATTTTTCCCCTCAACTTGCTTTTTGGTCATGATATTTTGTCACAGAAATAAAACTTAAGACAAAGTGATGTCAAGGATTTGGGTATCACTATGATAGGCCTGACCATGCTCTTGTTTGGAGTAATGTTGATTTGGGGGTTTTGAATTACGAAAGCAATGGAATGGTTTAAGCCTGTCTTAATTGGTTATTCTAGTAAGAGCATGGAATACAGTTTTGTAAGGATGATTTGAACTGTGGGGACTTGGCTCAAAAGGTTCCAGAGAAGAATTTTAGTATGTTGCCTAGAGATCATTCTTGTGGTATTTTGGTGAAGAATGTGGCTTCTTTTTGCCCTTGTATGAAGAGTCTGCCTGAGGCTCTAAAGTGAAGTGGTTTAGATTAATTACATTGACAAAGGAAATTTAAACAAAGCCTAGCATCAACTGTTCTGTGGTTTAGTCTTATGAAGAACATTTTGATCAAGCCTAGCAAGCTTATAAAAGAAAAATACAAAATGTATCCATCCAGGATTGAAGGGGCATCAAGAAGTGGAATGGAGCTAAATACTCTGTTTAAGGATATTAAGTGGGATTAAGCCAGTGGTGGTCTTAGCGTAAGATTTCACCCAGCTAAGCTTATTGTTTATCCAATGGCAGTTGTAAGAGGGATAGTTATACCATGTTAGGCATTATTATGGCCTGGTTATGCTTTCATTTGGACATAAGGAGATATGATTATGTGTCAAATTGACAAGGGATGGATTTTGATGGCTATTCCTAGTCGTCAACTTGACTATATCTGGAATGAGCTACAATGTAGAACTTATAAAGATCTTGTGAAAAGGAATTAAAGGAAAGCTTAGGTTCAGGCATGGTGATATATGCCTTTAATCACAGCACTCAGGAAACAGAAGCAGGCAGATCTCTGAGTTAAAGGTCAGTCTACTGACCAAGTTCCAGGACAGCTCAGATTAGTCAGTAAAGGAAATCACTGAAAACAGAAAGTTGGTGAATATATACTAGAACAAAAAGTCCATGTTTCAGACCTAGCAAATAACAGAATTCAGCAGCTTTGACCATGTGGCTCTGGCTTTAGAGTCAAGAATAGAAGGAGTTACTGGGACAATTGATGTTAGTTAGCTGGAGCTAAGAAATTAATGGTGAGGCAAAATCTTCTGGGAAGTGTTTTCTGAGAGCACAAAGAGGCTGTGGTCCAGAGATAGATATCGGGCTGGCAGCTGGAATTGGTAATATCTACGAATCATCCAGGTGGTACTTGTTTTGAAGGCATGAAGGAGTCATGGAGAGCAGCTGAGGTTTGACACTGTGAGAGATCAAGAAAGGCCATTGGTTATGGTGCAACCCAGGACTGAAGGGGTCATGCAAAGAAGTTGAGGCTTGACACCATGAACATAAGCCTATGAAAGGCTATTGGTGAAGCCTAGTTTCAGGAGAAGACACCAGCATACTGGAGACACCAGTGCCATGGGATGATCACCAAGAACAGCAATAACTTGGAGTGGTGTCAGCCAGAACCTAGAGTGCTACAGAGGGCAGAGCTGGAGAAGTGACTCAAGCACTTTGAAGGAGCCCAAAAGATAATATATGAATCTCAGACATTGGAACAAGAAACTGTAAAGTTGAAGTTCCCTTGGAACTGAAAGGAATTGGACATCAGACATGGAGATGCAGAGTTTCAAGTTTGTTGAGCTGGTTTTTGTTCTTGATTTGGTTCAGTATTTCCTCACTGTGACATTTTGGAGTGGTAACATGTATCTTGTGAAGCTGGAAGTAGGTGACCTGTTTTTTATTTTAATTTCATAAGGGGCTACAGTTAAGCGATTGCATGAATCTCAGAAGAGACTTTGAACTTTGGACTTTTAAACATTGTCAAGGCTGTCATAAACTGTAGGGACTTTTGAAGTTGGACTAAATGAGTTTTGCATCATTATGGTTATAAGCTTGTGGAGGCCTGGGAGTAGAATGTGGTGGTTTGAATAGGTTCAGCCCCCATGTGTTTGAATAATGCCATAGGGAATGGCACTATTAGGATGTGTGGCCTTTTTGGAGTAGGTGTGGCCTTGTTGGAGGAAGTGCATCACCGTGGGGGTGGACTTTAAGCTTTCCTATGTACAAACTCTGTCCAATGTGGAATAGTCTCCTCCTGGCTGTCTTCAGAACAAGATATAGAACTAATGGGTCCTCTAGCATCATGTCTGCCTGCATCATGCTTTCTGCTATGCTTATAAGGACTAAGCCCCTGAAGCTGTAAGCCAGCTCTAATTAAATGTTTGCCTTTATAAGATCTGCCTTGGTCATGGTGTCTCTTCACAGTGATAAAATCCCAAGACACTGCCCATCAACAGATGAGTGCATGATGAAAATGTGATATGTATACACAATATAATTTTAGTCAGCTACAAAGAGAAATGAAATTCTAACATTTGTAGGAGAATGGATGAATCTGAAAAGTGTTATATTAAGCAAGGTAATCTGACCCAGAATTCTTTCATATGTAGATTCCAGTTCTCGCTCTCTTTCTCTCTTCATTTTCTCTCACTCACTCCTTGCATGTATGTATGTATGTATGTACATTGTATATACAAGTGCATATATGTATGTAGAAGCCAGAAGTTAATGTTGGCTACCTTTCTGGATTGTACTTCACCTCACTTTTTGAGACAGTCTGTTAGTGTACCTGGATTCTTCTATTCTACCAGACTGCCTGTCAATGATCTAATGAGTTTCAGGAAACCATGTATCTCTCTCTCCTCCTCCTAATCCATGTTTGGGTTATAAGATGCATGTGGACATGCAAAGATATCTTGGGTTCTGAACTTATAGCCTTATGATAGAAGGTATTTTATGACCAAGCTGTCTTTCTATCTCTCCAGCCCTTGGGAGAAAATGTGTGTGTGTGTGTGTGTGTGTGTGTGTGTGTGTGTGTGTGTGTGAATATAGGTCATGAAACTAGAAAGGAGATCATGACAGGGGAAAGGTTTTTCTTGAGGATGAAGGAAGGGAAATTGAGCTCATGTGACATGAAGCTGGAAAGAAGCCTACTGGGGGTAGTAGAGTAAGAAGTAGGAGGTGCATGGGGCAAAAAAGAAGAGCAAGAAGTAATGAACTCAATACTTTATGACAGATATAAAAATAGAAATTAAATTAAAAATTCTACAAATAATTAATCAGGTAGTATATAAAAGGAAACTTGGATCTGAAAGAAAGGTTTGTTTATTTGTTTGTTTATTGTAGTAGAAATTCTAGGTACTTTAAAGAGAAAACTGGAAATGTTCTTTAGTGAAGTGCTCCACAAACACTAAGGTATTGTTTCTATACAAACATGCTCTGTAGATCATCCCTAGGCACATATCTTGTGCTCAGGGAAAAAAATTAATACAGAATGACACAAGCTTGGCCAGGCTGGGGCTCTCTCTGTGCTGCTCACAATCTGTTCTGATCACTTTCCCAGCCAGCCATGTAAATTAGCAGATGGAAAGGAGAAGAAGAAAGAGTTAAATAGATTTTCCAATTTATGCCAAATAATTTGAATATTAAGCTATCATATGGTTGATGCTAGGTCTCAGATGAAGGCACAACTCTTGTCTCGAAAGATTGTTCAATATGGATAGGATACTTCCTCTAATCATCATGGGGTGTTGCAAGGAGTCCCATTACAGGACTGTTGGAAATAGGTAACAGTTTCATCTGGAAAGTATCAGCAATTCTGGGGCATGGATTGCACAGGGGTGGGGGTAGGGGTGAGCTATTGGGCTTGCAAGACTGCTGTTTTATTTGGCTGTGCTTGAGTCTAGCACATTCTAACAATGGGAGCAAAAAGGATGAGAATGTGTAAAAACAGCTTGATAATGATTCTGATGGTGTTGATGAGAGAAAAGACAGAGTAACAAAAATTGAGTATAATTAAAGACTGGATTTGCCAGTGGCACTTTGGCTTTGGAGCCTGTTATGCATTAAATTGTGTCTTCCAAAGAGATGTGCTGGAGTCCTAAGGCCAATTGTGTTAAATGTGATCTTTCAAAAACTAGAGTCTTTGTAGATATCATAAAGAGAAGATGAGGCAATGAAATGGTTCTTGAACAATTTGACTTCTAAAGTGAGGAGCGACACAGAGCTATCCAAGTCAAATAAGGCTGTGAACATCGAGACAGAGATTGGGTATATGAAGTCACATGTCTCTCCTTATCTTCTGAATGATGGATGAGGCCAGGAAACATCTCCTCCTGTATACTTTGGGATGCTGTGTCCTTGACAACACCTTATTTTAGACTCCTACCTCTGAAATATATTTCTTTTGTTGAAAACCACCTGGTCTGTGGTACCTGTCACAGGAGGCATAACAAATGAACCATTAGATTTGCCACTCTGAAATACCATTTGGAAATTTCTCTCTTTCTTTCTTTCTTTCTTTCTTTCTTTCTTTCTTTCTTTCTTTCTTTCTTTCTTCCTTCCTTCCTTCCTTCCTTCCTTTCTTTCTTTCTTTCTTTCTTTCTTTCTTTCTTTCTTTCTTTCTTTCTTTCTCTTTTTCTCTATTTCTTTTTTAGAGGTACACAAATGAGTCTTATTATGAGGTTCTCACATACAAAACAACAACAACAACAACAACAACAACAATGAATCCTAGCCCATGACCTTAGAGAACTCAGATATGGATGCATTCTGCAGAGTCTTTAGCATCTATGGTATATGCCTCTTTTTCCCTCTGAATATTGTAATCACCCTTAGCCTCCTAGAGCTACATACTGCATTTTCTTGGTAGATATTATCTGTTTGTTCTGCTTTCTTTTTTGACTTTTATTTTTGTTTTTAGGAGTTTGGATATACAGATCTTTGAATCATAAACTCAGATAGGACCTGGGGTGGACTTGAACTCAGTCATAACTGAGCCAGACCCTCATCTACTCTAGATCACTTTCCATGCTAAACTCAGTGGCTTCCCTATGCCTGTTTCTCTACAAGCCAGTTTTAGCTTGAAAGTGCTTTTGGATCTTCTGGTGACTGAAGCAAGAATTGAGAAGCAGGATAAAGCCTTCTCTTCTTCACCACACCCTTAGGAGTTTCTTTCCCCTCAGCCTAGTCAGATCAGCTTTCCAGTCATGGACTACTCCTTTTGTGTAAAGAGGTGAAGTTGGTACATGAGTTGTTTCTCTTGACACTGTGACTAAATGACCAATAAGAAGCAATGTAAAGAATGAATGATTTATCTTGGTTCTCAGTTGAGGGGATACAGTCATTGCAGGGATGGGATGAAGGCATGAGATACTTGAGTCTGTGGTGGTGGGAAATTGTTTACATTTGGGTAGATCAGGAAGCAGAAAGTAGGGGATGCCAGCACTCAGCAGATTTTCTCCTTTTTACTCAACCTCCTTCTCCAGCTTATGGGATGCCCACATTCAGTGTAGGTGTTATTTCTTTAGTTAAACCTCTCCAGAGACAGCTCTATAGACATTTCCAGAGATCTGTGTGTCATCCTACATGATTCTAAATTCAGTCACGTTCACAATGAAGATCAACCATCACAGGTCAGAAAGGTAAAAGAAGTCAGTAGATGAAATAAGAGAGTCATTTAGGATACATAAACCCTTTTGTGTTTGCATTGATTTGGTTTTGGCCTTCTGTATAGACAGGAATAGCTCTCACTATAGTCATTGTCTACCTGGGCTTTGTGCTACAACCATTTCATTCCTACTTCACAGTATAATGTTCACAACTGGACCATTGAGCAACAACCACTGACTACCAAGATAGTACTGTGGCATGGCCCAGAGCAAGACCCACAGAAATGAAAGTTAATTTTGGGAGCATTGCATTCTATGAGTTTGGCATTGAGAGATTTGAGCTGTTTTCCTTTCATTTTCTCAAGGACTTTTTGGGACATAGTGTTCTATCAAGACCTAGGAAGATGACACCACAAGATTGTGAAGTGGAGCAATTACTCAGGTAAGATGCAAAACAGACAGTTCAAAAACAAAACAAAACAAAACAAAACAAAACAAAACAAAACAAAACAAAACAAAACAAAGACAGTTCATTGTCATTTTTTATAGTGACCCATTTTCCCCCTCAGACTAGCCTTCCTAGGACTTTGTTGTTAATCGAGTATTCAGCCATAATACTTTAGACTATTTTCTGGTAAATTCAGGTTTTAGTAGTTTCCCTGTGGGTTATATTGACAACTCCAGACTAACTAGGTCACTTGTTAAAAATACACTTTGCAGCACCCCTCAGAACAGTGATGAGAATCAACATTTCAACTTTAGAGCCCTTGTATGTAAGACAAAGCCTTTTAGTGATTCATATGTACTTTATAATCTAAGAACAAATGCCCCAGTATAGGGTAGACTGAAGAAGAAGGGCAGGGTTGTGAACAATACCTGACATTTTATTTGCCTCTAAAAGCAGCAAAATCTCTGGTTTGGAATAGAAAACTCATTTTCCATCCCTCAACCTATGGAACATTTGCTGCCCTCACTGAATGAATGTTTCCAGACACATGTGAGCAACAGTAATTACTTGAGGGAGACTACTTCAGGAGGAATTCATTGACTCCCTGGAACTGCCATGAGTGACTTCAGAGCACCCATGCGGAACCTTCTAGACATCGGCCCGAGTCTGCTCCCACCCTGAGGTTACCCGTGAAGAAACTGCTGAGGAATCCAACATTGTTGGAGCTCAAGCAGGCAGGAGCTCCTTGGCAACTGTGATGATGTTTTAAGACTCTGCATGGCTGACCTACTTCGGAGGACCCTGAGGAGCTGTCAGGTATCTAGGAAATGCTATTCCATCATTTCTGTTGGTGAGCAAAAGAAGTCATTGATGGTACTTACAGGTAAAGTGCAATGAAAACGCAATTATGGTAGGGAGCGGGGGAAGAGTGAGAGTTGAAAACTCACTTCCTTCATCTTTCCTGAAATCACTCCCTCCGAAGTTCAAGAGCCCCACAAGAATGGCTCCTCATTCCTGAGAACATTCTTTAAGTGATCAGAGAGGACACTATGTACAGAGAGAAAACTTTGGGTTTTACTTTTTTTTTCTCTCTAGATGTTTTTTATTTTTATTTTTTTATTTTTCAAAAATAGCTGAATGTGGTAGCTAGAGAATGAACTAGTTAGCCGCACAGAAATGGCTTCACAACTCACCCTAACACTTCACTGGCTTGAGAACATTGAGCAAACCACATATTCCTTCTCAAATTGTTTTTCTTTACTGGAAGTAGGGATTCTTGCTTCAAGTTTTGTGAGTTGTGGCAATAAAATGAAGCTATTTACAAAAAAAGTCATAGCATGTGATATGATTTAACTACATTAAAAATAAATATTCTTGTAATCATCGAACTAGACCCTGGGGATAGGAATTGAGTATGTTTTAGAGTTTGGGTCTAAAATGCCTCCCCGAAGCTCATGTTTGGAATACCTGTTTTTTAGCTGATGGGACTGATTGGGGGAGGGTGTGAAACCTTTTGGACGTGGCTCCTAGGTAGGAGAAATAGATCTTTGTGGAAGTCAGAGGAGAGTGTCATATCCCTTGGAACTGGAGTTATGTATAATTGAGAGCAGGTACAAGCTGCAAGAGGCAGATTTCAGTTCCTAATTATGATCCTTATCAATGTCACAAGGACATACTAACCCCGGAGACTATTCATGAGTTCTCTGGCTATGTGGTTACACACTGCAGAGTTATGGTGATCATTTTAGAGTCTTTGATAGTGGTGAGCTGGGGATGGGTAATAACGCAACTTTCAAACTACCAATTCTAGAACTTCATGCACACATCACATTCAAGGTGTTTAAAACATGTTTTCTAGAGGTACCCTGTGGGCATGATCCGTACTTGAGTTGATTCTTAGTCCCTGTCCCCATTATAACTCCCTCAGTCACTGTTGGCTGCTAAGTAGATATGTAAGCAAGGAATCAGATGGATAATGGGAAAGTAAACTGTGCCATGCATAAGAGACAGATTTGGTCAAACTTCAGAAAGTCTGTGAAGCTAATTTTGTCCCTGGTGTTCTTAGCTTTTCTCCTTTCGTATTCAGATCCACCTGTGCCTTCTGTCCCTTGACAGAGCTCCCAAATCATCAGACTTCTCAGACATTTATTCTCTATAACCAAATCCTTCAAGGGAGGATTGAGCAGCCCCACTGCACATAGGCAACACTCTGACGCTTTCTGGCTTACCGCTGTGGTTAGTCTTATGTGTTAATTTGGTCTATTATGAGGTGTCCATATTTGGTCAAGTGTTATTCTTGTGTGCCCACAAAGGCATTCCTTAGTGAGATTTATATTTATTGTCTTCCATGATTGGGTGGCCGAGGGCTCCTCCAATCACTTCAACACAAGAATGGAATAAAAAGACTGAGTAGGAGGGAATGTTTTTGCTTTGCTTGCTTGAATTGGAATATTGGTGTTTTTCAGCCTCCAGAGTAAAATGGGTTGACACACCAGCTCTTCTCTAGTCTCAGAGTTGCTGACTCCTTTACTATCAGTTTCCTTTGGTTCTTGGGACCTTGGATTCTGACAGGAGCTCTGCCTTGGGCCCTTCCTACTTTGCAGTTGGCTGACTTCACAGCTCAGGGGTCTTTTGACTTTCAGCCTTTTATATGAACCAAGTCCTTAAACTCTCTCTTTCCCTTTGATCCTCTTCATCTGGAGGACTTTAGTGGCCTCATGGTATGAACAATTTAATTTTAGCAGAGATTAGAGAAGAAGCAAGTTTGGCAGAAGGAAGGGACATGGCAGGATTTAATGTGAAATGAGATAGAAGGAAAGTGTCTACTTCAGGATTGAAGTGAGTGCTAATTGAAACGGTTATTACATGGTCTATATAATGCACCTGCCTTTATAATATGCGGCAAACACAATGGGTTGATAGCTTCTTCTAAAGGAAGCCAACATCACTACAGCTAAAACAATAGCTGGAGTGATGAACCATTACTAAAATCTAGGTTGCTCTCCAATGCCAGGAAACCACCCAGTTTGAATTTACAGAGACCCTGGGATTACCATTGGTTTGTAAGTAGGGCTTAGGTGGGATCCCATTACACATTCACTGCACTTCATGCTCCTCCAAAGCCTAACAATCGTGACCTCATTCAGTCTCAGAACCCGACTTGCGATACAGGCATTTATTTTTAACTTCACATATAAGCAAGCTCCAGCCGCAGAGAAGTGATTTGCTAATATGCAGAACGAACAGGGGCCTCCTGTGGGAGCTGACACCTCCTGACCTCAAGCCATGGAATTTGCCCTTTCGTTTGTAGAGGCGGCTCCTAACGGAGTTTACAGCTTCAGATTATTTGGGGAGCTGGTAAAGATGAAAAGGAAACTGCCTACAGCAATTCCTGTGTCTTTCATGGTCTGTGTAAACTATGGCAAACTGTCATCCTCAAGTGCCATGGTGGAATCTGCATAATGATCTGTGTGTCATTATAGCGAGGCTTTGCACTCAGGGATAAATTTACTCAACTCTTTATTGTTTGAAAGAATTCAGCAGATAGAGATGATTCCTCCTCTCTGGGATGTCGATCACCTTCTGCACCTGTGAAAGGTTTTTTATCTCCTCTCCAACATTTGCCTACTCAAAATTGTTATAAAGTCCCAATTCTTCCATTTCCACCATAAATACGTCTATAGCATCATTACCATCCAATATCTCTGCCTAAGAGAATGGTGTCTTTGTTTAATTTATCAATCTTTTGTTTCTGTTTTACAAGGAAATGCTTAAAATTTTGCTACAGATATTGGTTGGTTTCATCCATTGCTTGGGCAAATAAGCCAAAGTACTTAATGTCACCTCTTAGTTCTCTCTTAACCACTGTAGCTGAATGGTTTCTGGTAACTCACTGGCCCCCTGTGTCAGGATGTGAATGGGATCACACAGCTGAAGAGCAGCAGCCACTGCAAACCTTGTCTGAGCTCTTTTTAGCTACTGAGACTAGTAATGGATGCTGGGAAGATAAACAAAGCATGGTCTTAAGGGAATTGCTATGAGGAGAGAGACAAAATAAATGGACAATTTGTTCTCTAACTGAAAGCATGGAGCTGTGCAAGAGGGGTTGGGGCTGGCAATGAGGGTGCTTGTCCATAGTTAACTCCTTGTGTTTGCTCATAGTCAACATTCACCTTGCTTGCTGTGGCCAGCGGAAGAGTTTTGTTAGATCTGTCCTTCTGATGCCATTGGCTGAGCTTAGCATTATTCCATTATACAGAGGATGGGGGAACTGAGAATCAGAAAAGTGAAGTGAGACCACCCAGTATGTTCACAAGTCTAAAGTTGATCCAGTGTTCACACTTGTAGCTGCTTACACCATCTCTGGAGTGGTTGGCCAGTAAGGGGACAGAAGGAAATGTGTCTCATGCAGACTGAGGGCCCTCTTCAGAAGCCAGGGGAGGAGATGGTAGGTGTGTTCGTTTGACAGATTTCTCCAGATCAAGTTGGATACTTCTTAAAATAATCCTCCTAGGGCCCCATCCAGAGCGGCGATTAGAACCTTCCTCTCAGGTGCAGGGCTTTATAGTTTGAGAGAGCTCTCTTGGTGACTCACACACACATTGCATCCTGAGAACCAACATCCTAGTTCGTGGTGGACTGAGAGAGAAGAGCAGGAGATGCTCTTATAGTTACTATTCTCCTTGAATGGTATTGTGTTTTAAATATGAATGGTCCCCTGTAGGTACATGTGTTTGACAACTTGGTCCCTAGTTGGTGGTGCTGTTTGGGTGATGGAACCTTGAGAAGGTGGACTTTGTTGGAGGATATATGTCCCTTGGGGTAGAATTTTGAGGCTGTATAGCTTCATCTCATTTCTTGTTTGCTTTTTTACTGCCTATGGATGTGTTGTGAAAGGCTGCTCTCATGCTTCGGTGCTATGCCTTCTTTGCCATGACAGACTCTAGCCTTCTTGAACTATAAGTAAACATAAACTTCTTCTACTTTAAACTTTCTTGCCATGGTATTTTATCATAGCTGTAGAAAAGGCTCTGGTATGTCTGGAATGACTGAGGAATCTTTATCTTTGACAAGTGTCTTCCACATCATCCCTCAACTTATGTGTTTCTAACATCCCTGAGTATCTGTTCACATGGTTATAAATGTAGTGTTCAAGAATGCATATAATACATAGGTGTGGAGACACAAATGTCACAAGGTGGGGCCTTACAGATTAGCCTATTATCTTAACCCATCAAGGGAACAGTTCACTGACTTTTTGCTTTGAGGATAAGAAGCCACTGAATTTGACCCAGAGTATCAGGGTCTGAATTTAATTTACCATGTCGTCAGTTAGAGGGGATCTGGAGGATATAATTTGTGTGTGAAGGCATGGAATTAGGAAGGAAACAACTTGCAAGCCCTCACCATTGTCCATAAGCTAAGAAACAGAATGACAGTGAATACAGGACGTGATTGAGACAAATGGCAGTAGACAAGTTGACTGGGCCATTCAGTGATAAAAAGGATCTATGGCCAGGTTAGGAGGTTGATGGGAGCATCTATGGAGGAACAGACAGAAGAAGCTAGTTCTGCCATGGATTCTTAGGGCTGGTGGTCCTAAAAAGGTCTACCCATATGGCATGGGTAGCACAGGGATTATGGACTAGACAGTGGTGATGGGAGAAAGTATTCTGGATTTAAGAGTCCAGCTGTGTTTACAGCAATGGGTTCTGGAAGAGACTGACAGGTGGACAGGTCAGCTGGACACCAATATTTCACATCGCCAGTTCTTGTACAGGTGTCTGGAATGATGCCTGCAGCCAGGCTTCACACTTCAGCTGGGGGAGTTAGCAGCCTTAACAGAATTACTATTTATAAACCATCCAAAAGAGTTGCTGGAACTTAGAAGCCCTTGTTAAATAAGTAAACAAACGAGACCCATCTGGATCGCAGCTGAGCACTGTTTTCTCACTTGATGTGGATGGTTATGGGCAGAAGTATGGAGAATCAAGCAGAGAAGTCCAGGGCCCAGGAAGTCAGTGAGAAAGGACTATCCAAAAGGGAAGAGGTGCTTTGCACAGCCCATGCAGCTGATGGAGGATTTCTTTAAGAAGATGGGTATCGGTGGTAATTCAACAGGGCAGAGTGGAGCCTGAGGGTAATGCAGTGACAGCTTGAAAGTGATTAGTCACCTTTGCATCCATCCCAAGATGAAAGCTCTCAACTGCATTGCAGAATCAGTAGTGAGACTAGTCAACTGTCTGTCCATCAGACATGGTGAATTTGGCTTTAAAACTGTAGCCAGGGGAGTTAATCACACCTGTTAGCCATGTGTCAGAAATGAACTGTTCTCTGGTCCATTCGGCGACTTGGTGTACTAGTTACTTTTCTTAGTGCTGGGACAAATACCTCACACCTTAAAGGCCGTCCAGAGACTGTTCCACCTGGGTATCCATCCCATGTGCAGTCACCAGAGGCAGACACTGATGTGAATGCCAGGAAGTGTATGCTGACAGGAGCCTGATATAGCTGTCTCCTTAGAGGTCTGTCAGAGCCTGACATATACAGAGGTGGATGCTCACAGCCAACCATCAAACTGATCAAGGGGTTCCCAATGGAGGAGTTAGAGAGAAGACTGAAGGAGCTGAAGGGGTTCGTGGCCCCATGGGGAGAGCAACCATACCAACCAACCAGGGCTTTCAGGTTCTAAACCACCAGCCTGGGAGCACATTGGGAAGAACCCATGGCTCCAGCTGTATATGTAGGGGAGGATGGCCTTGTTGGGCATAGGTGGGAAAGGAGGTCCTTGGTCCCATGAAGGCTGGATGCCCCAGTGTGGGGGAATTCGAGGGCAGGAATGGGTGGGTGGGAGCACATCTTCATACAAGCAGGAGGAGGGGGGATGGGATGGGGGTTTCTGGGTGGAGGGGGAAATGGGGAAAGGTGATATCTGAAATTTAAATAAAATATCCAATAAAAATTAATTAAAGAAACAAACAAACAAACAAATAAACAAAACAACACCTTAAAGGAGAGCTTTCTCTGGCTCCTATTCTGAGGGTGCAGTACTTAATGGAAGAGAAGCAGCAGCTGCAGGAGGGTGAGGTGGATGGTCACACTGCAGCCACAGCTGGCAAGCACAGAGAGTCAGGTGCTGGTGTTATGCTTGCCTTCTTTCTTATTCAAGCCCCAGACCCACAATGGTGTTGTCACAGTTGAGTTCCCCCACTTCAGTTTTAACCCATTTGTAGAATCTCTCACTGACATGTCCAGATGTTTGTCCCCTGGTCATTTTAGGTCCTGATGTGTTGGCAATCAATATTAACCATCACAGCAATTGTTTATTTTGAATCTAATAAATGGCCAATGCCGGCCCTTGCAGGGAACAGGAGGTTAATTGTATGGCTATTTTGTAGGAGAGACACTCATTCTGGTGCTGCCTTGAAGTCTGATCAGGATTAGCCTATGTTCTGTGTCTTTGTGTTTCTCACCCAGAGGCTATTTGTTTGCTGTGACTATCCTCTAGTGTAACATTGAGATGTGCTCACAGGGCAGTCTGGAAGCTTCTGTAGAGCAGGGTCCTGTGGGTCTGTGTCACTCAAACTCTAAGCATGTGGCATGAAAACATAGAAAAGTCATCATAACTTCAGAAAGTGCTCTGAAGAAAAGGTACATGGTTCCTGAGAGAACGCAACAGGGAGAAGTGGGAGGGACTTACTGAAACAGGAGATGGCTGAGGGAGAATGCTGAAACATGAAGAGTCGAAAGGAGACTTTAGAAAGAATAGGAGGGGGCTAGAGAAGAGAGACAGGAGAAAATTCTAGGCCATGAGGAGGAGTGAGAAAAGAGGGCTGGAAAGGGAAAGGTAAAGGAGGTCAGAAAGAAGGGAAAGATGAAGGGAGGGATGGATGGAGGAAGCTAGAGAGGGAAGAAGGAAGGAAAGAAGGAAGCAAGGAAGGAGAGCTGCCCTTCCTCCAGTTAATAGAGCTAAGTACATTTCATTATTTCTCATGTCAAATTCTGGTTTCCTTTAGGCTCTGTAAAAATGCCATTTCAGGAAGTCATGTTTTCTCATTTGCAAAATGACTCATGTAAAAAAGTCCTTTTGTTGTCATTGGCATTCAAAATAAATTCAGAATAAAATAACTTGGAACCACTTTTATTTTCATTCTTTTTTTTTTAATATTAAATGATGGAACTCCAAGTTTAAATTCTCCTATGCTGTTTTAGAAATGAGTGTTGTCTTGCTGACGGATGCCAGCTGCCAACCTCAAGCCCCTGGGAACTATGCTGCCTTCAGCTCTCCCTCCATCCCTGGTGAACCATATGCTGGAGGAGGCCCATCTTTTTCCCTCCAGATTGGGAAGGGTGGAGCTGCTGGTACACACAGCACCCTAGTTCTGGGACATGACACCTGTGCCTGAGGCAACTGGTCCACACAGAGTTTGCACAGCAGCGGGGTAGAGCGTTCTTTGTCCCGTTCTGTCCAAGCAGGCTGATTTCTGCTTGTAGAGTTAGAAGAAAGTCAATTACTCCTTGAGGCACAGATCTTTGAACTTAGAGAAACACGAGATAATCACAATGTCTAGTAAACTGTTCAATACTGAGTGGGATTTCAGGTGAAGTGAAAGTAGACCCATTCCCTTCTTGTGTAATCTCTTCCTGTCTTAAATTTCATACTAAAGAGGCGCTTTTGGATTGGAGAGCCCTTGAGCACATGGAGGACAGTGGAGATCAGTAAATCCTAGGAAGTAGGGCCAGACAATTCTCATGGGTGTTCTGTAGTAGTGTTTCCAGGCATAAGAAGAAAGCATCAGGTTCTAAATTCAGATTCTGGTTGCTTTTGGGCTTTCCTTCTAGACATGAGTCTATGGGGGAAGATGGGAAGCTTCAGAGGGAGGAGCTCAGCTCTAGTGTGCTTGAGACTTAAAAGGACAATATTTACGTTGGGTGTACCAAGGATAGGAAGACTTTTGTGGAGTCACACTGTCACTTTGGTGCCCAAGTACAGACAGCAGAGATGATTCAGTCCAAGTGTAGGGAGTGGTGCCAGGCAGCTGCCTGCATAGACTCTGCAAAGAGGCAGGAAAGATTTTGGAATGGGCATCAGGGGAGGGACAGAAGAAAATATGAAGGGTTTGTTTATAACCCAAGATAACATTATCATACAAGCATATGAAAACCATCTTAGGAACCATTGGTAATGGATGGAAGGAATGGGGCTGTACAATTGTGGGTGCTGAATTCCTTCTGTAGTAATTTGAGGAAGTGAACAGAGTCCACGTTAGACTGTTAAAACCTCTCTGCCCTTCTCCAGATGGAGTGATGTTGAGAGACACTAGTGATTCAGGCACTAGGACATTTCTGTAATAAGAAATTGCCAAACACTATTTAGAAAGTCAGAAATCTGACATGATTCCTGCTAGACCGAATCCAGATGCGGGCTGGGTTGCAGTCCCTTGTTCATAGGAACACTTGATTTCATTTCCCTTCCAGATGTCTTTAGGCAGCCCTCTGCTGAGGCTTATGGTTTTTCCCTGTTTTCAAATTCAGCAGTGGAAGATTTATTAATTCATTAATAGAGAGGGTGTTACTATGTTGCTCAGGCTGGCCTAGAGCCCACTATATAATTCCAGTTGGCCTTTAACTTGCTGTAATTTCCTTGCTTTAGCTTCTTGAGCGTTGGGATTAGAGGTGTGTGCTTCCACATGATCGGAGTCTTTCTCATGTTATTCTCCAATCTTCTTGCATTCCCTTTAAGGATTCTTGTGGTCCTGGTTCCCCAGATAATCTAGAATAATCTTTCTACCTTACAACCAGATTCTTAGTGACATTGTTTGCATTCGTACCTTATCGTATATAGGCGCTGTCTTAAGCTTCTTAGGCTCTGTGGTGGTTTGAATAAACTTGGCCCATGGTAAATTTCACTACTAGGAGATGTGGCCTTATTATTATGGGTGTGGCCTTGCTGGAGGGAGTGTGTCACTGTGTAGGTGGGCTTTGAAGCCCTATGTGCAGGCTTCACCCAGTATGGAAGAGATCCTCTTCCTAGCTGCCTACAGGACAGTTTTTTCCTGGCTACCTTCTGATGAAGATTCAGAACTTTCTGTTCCTTCTCCAGCACCATGTCTGTCTGGACGTGCCTAGATGCTGCCATGCTTCCTGCCATGATAATGGATTGAACCTGTGAACCTGTAAGCCAGCCCCAACTAAATGTCCTTTATAAGAGTTGTCTTGGTCATGGCATTTCTTCACAGCAATGGAAACCCAAAGACAGGGTCAAGTCTTTGTTTTTCTTTCTTGTGGTTCTGGATTCCTCCTTTCCTATCTTGGTGTCTGGAGTACACTGGCTTAGAGAGGACAGGGCAAAGTCTGGAATGGGGACAGGGCAAGAGTCTGTTGTCTTCCTCTTCCTTCTGGGGCATCAGGCCAAGAGGGGTTGAATGGGAAGGATCCCAGTCAGGGGTTTGGAGCAAGTGTTGAGGAGAGCAGAGGAGGCCTTCTTCAAGAATTTTAGTGTTACATCTCTTTTATGCAAAGACCTTCTCCCACAATCTTTAACGAAGTGGCTTTCTGAGACAGTCTTAGATTGTTCATATTTCTTTATTCAGGGTAGGTTTTAATGGAGACACATTTTTGAAGGTGAACCAGCAGTTATATAGTTTGGGGTAGGGTGTGAGAATGTCCAGGGAGGAAAGTCATTGGCTGAAGGCTAAAGGCTACTGATGCCTCATTAGCATCAAGAGGAATTCCAGGTGCTGGGTACATGACTGACTGCCTGTGACTACCTGGTTGGAGGTTGCCTATTTACATGCTTCAAGGCAGGCACAGCAACAGGGATTGAGTTGGCCCTATTCCTGCTGGTCTCAGGATGAGGTTCTAATATTAAGTTTTGAGATTTCTGGGGTTTGGAAATGCTCAACCTTCCCTGTTCCATGCCAATTCCTTGGGTGGCATGGTCCACATGCTGTACACTTTCTCACACAATAAGCACATTTATAAGGTTGAGGGACTAGTATATAAGCATTTAGGAAGTTTAACAACTTCTTTTTGCATTTTAGTTCCCCCTTGCACAAAATAAAATATACCGTTTAAACTGGGGCATGGACATATGAATGTGTAGGCATGAGTGTAGGCACAGGGTCTGAAGTCAGAATCATTTCTCCTGTGTTCCAGACATCTTCTTTGACAGTACCATATTTCTCCACTACTACTTCTGCTATTCTGAAGACAGAGCAGTCATGGAAAGAAGAGAAAGAAGGAATGGTAGGGGGAGGGATCTGTGCTAATGTCTCATTCTGTTCTTTAGCTGCCGTAATGTGCTTTCATGTTAGAAATTCAGATGTTACTATCTGAAAAGGAAGACAATAAGAAGCACATAGTGGGTCTGCACACCTGTTCTAGGACCAAAGAGTCAGGAAGTTTAACCAAGTATCAAGCATATATGATATCTGAGAGAAAATAATATTAAATTAAATATTTTTATTATTTTCCAGTTTAATTATTATGAATGTTTCTGGAGGCAAAAATCTTATCTTTATTTGCAGGTATGAAAAGCTGGTATTGTGGGAAGCTGAGTGGCCATAGACTCCTCAGACTCCAGCACTGAGTGTTGTCCTCTATGCAGGACTCTCCTGCCACACCTCTCCTGGTCCAACAGAACCACTCAGTGTTCTCTAGAAGTCCAGGGCCTCACACCCACTCTGCCATCACCTAGCACATGACGTTGGTGTCATGCCTGTCTCATCTCATGGGTGAGGGCATAGTCTCAGGAATCTTAGGTCATTTTTTCTTCTTTATTGAATATTTTATTTACATTTCAAATTTTATCCCCTTCCCCCTTCCCCCCTCCATGCAGAAACCCCCTATCCCATCCTCCCTCCTTCTTCTATGAGGATGTGCCCCTACCCACAAACCTACTCACCCACTCCCACCTCCCCACTCTCGAATTCCTCCATACTGGGTCATCCAGCCTTCATGGGATCAAGGACCTCCTCTCCCACCTATGTCCGATGAGGCCATCCTCCCCTACATATACAGCTGGAGCCATGGGTCACTCCCTATGTGCTCCCAGGTTTAGACCCTGGGAGCTCTGGTTGGTTGGTATTGTTGCTCTCCTCATGGGGCTACAAACACTTTCAGCTCCTTCAGTCTTCTCTCTAACTCCTCCATTTGGAACCCCATGATCAGTTCAAAGGTTAGCTGTGAACATCCGCCTCTGAATATGTCAGGCTCTGGCAGACCTCTAAGGATATAGCTATATCAGGCTTCTGTCAGCATGCACTTTCTGGCATCCACATCATCATCTGCCTTTGGTGACTGCACATGGCGTGGATACCCAGGTGGAACAGTCTTTGGATGGCTGGCTAATTTCAAGTTTGTATTTATCTGTTTATTAAACTTGTATTTCTGGGTCTTTGGATTTGGTGTCCTGGGAAGAGGATAGCAAACATGGCTGTAATTTTCCACCTCTCTGTAACCATGCCTTTATAATGGGATTTCACACATTTTCCTTTTAAATAGTGATTTTTCTTCTCCACCCTTCGAGTCTGGACTGCTTTGTGTTCTGCTTTGGCCAGAAAATGTTGCCAAAGTGATACTCTTGCCAGTTTTAAGTCAAGGCCTCAAGAGACTTTGAATACCTGCCAGATAGCTCAGCAAATAAACAACATCAGGTTACACAGGGAGGAGAGAAACAGGGTCTGGGATCTCTGTCATCTGGGATACCAACAGTAGACAATGGGGCCAATTCAGATCAGCTACCAGCAGCTCAGGCACATCAGAAATCCAGTCCAGACTTCCAAGTGGTCAAGTCTGAACCAAACCACAAGAACTCCCGTCCAGATCTCAGATCCCTAAGGCCAGTGAATAGTTAGCATCTCAAGTCACTGGCTTGGGGCTATTTGTTATGGAAGATTATCGATAACTCATATGATGATTTATTATCCAGCCGGAAAGACTTCTGAAACAAGGCTATTCTAATAAGGCATCACTGGCTTGGGTGTAACTAAGGGGAAGAGTGTTCACTAAGCATGAGCAAAGCCTTTAGGTTCCATCCTAGCACCACAAGAAATAAGATACCAACAATAGCACTGACAACAACAACAACAGTAATAAATAATTCAAGGTAATCTCCATAAGAGAGCTACCACAGCATTTCCTCTGGGAATCTAGCTCTGGGCTCTGTATCCTGACACACCTCTGAGTAGAGGTGTGTGTCAATCTGATGTGTAGCTGGAATGACAAGAATCATAGAAAGAAGATGGAGTTGGGAGAACTGCCATTTCCCAAAAGAAGGAGAAAATAAGGCATTCCATAACTAAAATAGAAGGGAGGATGAGACCAGTGATGTGAAGAAACTTTAGTACCTTTGGGACTATCGTTTTCCAGAATGTGTTCCATCATTGTCCTTCCTAGTTATGAGAGCCAGGGCCTCTCTGCATGGACTTTGGCTGATGGCGTTTTAGCTCGTTTTGAAATATTAACTGATTCTGTCTTCACAGCATCTCCTGGGCCAGAAGTGGCCTTCTTCACATCTGAGGAGGCTGTGGCTTTGGAGGCTAGGGTCCTAGAGGAGAAAGCACATTGTTCATAGTCGAACTTGGTGAGTTCATCATAAAAGATAGGACTCACTTTGCTCCCCAACTGCTTTGTCCTTCTAGACACTTAAGAGACTTAGCTCCAGAACTACCATAGATGTATTAATTATGACATCTCTTTATATTTGCTCCTTAGGGTCAGGTTATGTCTTATCAACTTCCTGCATGTTCTTGGATACCCTTCAAATATTACCTGCTCTGTAAAAGTCCAGTGAGTAATTTGATAAGAGAACATTCTGGAATTGGAAGATAAGAGAGGCTATTTGATGCATTGAATTAGATGCCCACTGCTATTAAAAAATGCTTTCTTAGGTATAAGGTTATGGCATGGCATGAAAAATCAGTAACATTTATGCCTAAGGGTATAAATTAGTCTCATTAAATTAGATGACCTCAAACTTAGAATTAGTGACTCCAGACTCTCAGAAGAAAGGAAAACCTAAAGATTAATACAAATGCAAAATCCTGGGGTATAAACTCTTCTCTCTGCCAAGGTGGCATTAGTTGCCTAACCAAGTCTCAAGCCCTGACCTAAAGTTTCTTTGCTCTTTCTCACATAGCTTCACTGACGTCATGAGCCCCAGGAGCAGAGAACACTCACAACTCTTTCCTCTGTGCCGTGTAGGGTGTGGTGCCCAATATGAGCCCAAGAACAAACCATTTCTCTTAGCAAAAACACATGCTCTCTTACTTGTGTCTTTAATCCCATGGAAGACCTTTCAGCCTAATGCTACTGATTCATGGAACATTCTCTTCCAAGGAATGACTGCCAAATAATTTTGAAATATTAAAAATACCATATATGAGACATAAAACATAGTGTTTTAGACAATCCTGGTGCCAAGAGACTTAGGAAAACATACTGGTCATATGTTCTTCCCTAAGTGTTTTTGTTTTCAGAGATGAGTTCTGTTCCACTTTAAAAACTGAAGGGTATTTTATTCTCTCTTGATTTTTTGCAAAATTCCAGGTAGAGAAACTGTCTCTTCCCTAAGACACTGAGTGGTGGTTGAGGCTGTGAGGCTTAAGAGCCCATTCTCTTCTCTTCTTCTAGCTCTCCTACTGGGGAAAACTGGGACACTTGACTTTCTCAAACTTTCTGGGATCTAGATCATCCTCTTTACAAAGGGAAGGAATGGAAATGGGTGATTTCTAAGGCCCCTTTAATGCCAACATTCTTCTGAAGTATTTACAAGGAACATTCCTGAACCACTCCTGTGATCTCTAAGGTAAAAAGAAGGTTTGAAGTGGGCAGCGATTTTAGAAATGCTCTTGAGGATTCTGGGGTGAGATTCATTTACATATTTAACAGGATGTGAATTTAGAAGTACTGGTCAAGGCTTCAGGAGACAATGGGTGTCACATTTCAAAAGAGGTGCTAGATAGACCATACCAAGAAGTTCAAAGTAGATGATCAAAAGCTGGATAGAAGCTTTACCCACATGCAAGCTATCAAAAGGGCCAACAGATAGGAGAGAGGAATTTTGAATATGTATTTCTGAGAAGTGTCATGTTGAACTGTGAGGCTTTTTCACTCACAAAGAGACAAGAGAGGAGGTGTCTGATTCTCATACAAAGTCCAGTGATGATGACAGTCTATACCAGGCCCACCCAGAGAAGTTTTGTGAATGTTCTTTGCAATGGGAAACAGGCCAAGGATTGGGTGGTGGTAGTGGTCGTCACCTATTCTGAAATCTGAGTCTTCTTTGACAAATCAAGGGGTAAAAGACAAGATGACCAAAGTGTACATGAATGAAACAGAGTGGAATTGGGAGAGGAGTGGAAGGAGAGATTGAATTCCTTGTAATTCTAGAGTTTCTCTGGATTAGGATGTGTGAATGAGAGTTTTTGTTTATTTATTTATTTATTTATTTATTTAATTTTATGTTTTATTTTATTTTTGGTAAAAGTAAGTGTCAGGTCTAAGGGAAAGCTGTTTAGGAATCATCTGAACTCCTGTACAAGCTGTCATTAGGACGATAGAGATTCAGGAAGGGAGAAAGGAAGAAGAGGAGATGGTAAATTAAGGGCATCAGGGCAATAGAGAAAGCCCTCAAAGAATGCTGTGAGGTTGAGTGGGTCTCTGAAGATTAGCGTCTGTTAGGATCTTCTTAGATAGTCATGGGGATTCTTACAACTGTTTCTATGGAGATCCTTTCCCATAAAATGCCCCTGGAAAGTCTCCAGAAGCAACTTTTATGTCAGATGTCTATCAAAAATAGAATCACAGCCTCTTCAGAAAGAATCATTCTACCATGGTGTTATCAAAGAAAGGCCTAAACAAACCATGAGGCTTTACCAAATCATCAAGGCTGTGCACTGTTTCCTATTCATGTAGCAGGTAACACGATTGCCTTGTAGTTAATGCTAACAGCTGCTTGGATCATTTTTCAGGACCTAAAGGCTGCTTTGGATGAAAATACTGATGTAGGACATCTAGGGCGATTGGGGCAGATAAGAAAGCTTAGCGTTTCTGTCCTTATATCATGTTTATCTCCTCTGCTGCTTCAACATTTAAGTCATATTTTTCTAATCTCTGTATGTAGGCATCTCAAATGGTAACCATTTGAGATATGCTTTGTCCAGAACTAGTTTGCCAAGTTAACTTGACTTAGACTTGCTAGTCGCTCTCCTTTTCTCCTTTCTTGATGTGTCCAGAGAAACACCAGATCAGATCATGAGAGGGATGAGAAGACATCTTATAAGACCTCTATGTACTGCCAGGAAACACAAGAATGACTGGTTTTCTCTTTGCTACCATTTAGCTTTCAATCATGACTCATTCCTGTCTCTACAACTCTTCAACCTGTTTGGCATGACTCTCTGTTTGGGAAACTAAGCCCTTGCTCAACCCAACACTCATTGCTTAGATGCTGGCTTTTCCATGGAATGAACTTCCTTTTCTTGTCAGTAATACAACCACTGGCCAAGTCACCAGCTCAAAAAAGATTGCTGTGTTAGTGTCACACTTCTCATTCTTGTGACAAAGTGCCCAACAAAAACAATTTAAGGAAGGAAGAATTTTCTATTGGCTCACATTTCAAAAGTACAGTCCATTATGATGAGCAAGCCATGGTGACAAGAGCTTGAGTCAGCTGGTTATATAACATCCTCAAATGTAATGTGGAGATGGTGGGTGGGAAAGCTCTTGAGGGGAAATAGAGCCCAACCAATGGAGTTCTTTCCTGACCTTGTGCTACATACACTTTACTGCATTGTGGTGTGGAAGCCTAGGACTCAAAATCAGTACCAGAATCTTACTTTTTTAAATTGTTATATAGATGCAGAAATTAAAGCAAGATGTCTGTGCTAGTGACACTTTGAGTAGATTGTTCTGTTAGTGAAGGGAGTCAAGACAGACAGAAAAGTAGTTCCCAGGTTAAGCTTTAACACTGAACAGAAATGAAGTTGGTTTGTGATTATATCCATAATGTGCAGCTCTGAAAAGTTCTAAAAAAGAGATTAGTTGACCATGCCCTGAATTTTCAAAACTTATTTGCTAAAAAGAAATTCTTTATTTTTCCATACACAACCAGATAATGTGTTACTGAAAATAGAACACTTGAGAATATCTTAGATGCATGCTGACTGCTTAAATATATTTAAATGAATATAAAGAGGGCTATTATTTTGATTTTCTATCTGATGGTCAAAATAGCCCTTACCATACTAACAGTCGTATTTCTGATCATTACATATAGTGTACAGTATTTTAGTTAACATTTGTAAGTTTATTTATACACATGAGTTTATTTTTCACAGCTATTCTGGGATTAACAGGGAAACATATTAAATTTCAAGGGAAAGTGAAACCTGATTACCAAAGTCCTGATTTCAATTTTCAGTATTTTGACAGATGGTCATATCATGTGTTTCAATTTCTGCTTTAGGAGTTGTCATCAAGGAATCTAGAGAATGCTGAAAACTGTTCTTTTTAACACCCGAGGAGGAGTTAATTTTTATGTCTATGTTGAGACATTATGATTTCAAGTCATTTATGCATCTTAAATAATTTCTCTGTCCCCAAATCAACATTTATGCAGTTTTAGTATCAGAATTGAAGTACTCATGTTATTTTTAAAATAAAAAAAAAGATGATATAGCTGAGATAGTGTCCATTAGAAATCAGCTTCTTGGTAGGAGGACCATTTGCATGTTAGCAGAGGGGATTGTTCAGAACCATGCTATCTAAGACGTGACCTGTGGAGCCATGGCCCAAGGACACTTTAGCCTTGTTGTAAATAAAAGATGATGAGTCCCTCTATAGATCTACTGAATTAGAAGCCTTTGCTGTTTGGGGCTGTGAGATTTACTGACTGGCTTCTTGTACCAACATTGTGTCAGTAGACACAGATCTATGGCTTCCATCTCTGCCCTATCAGGGTCTAACGTAGCTAGCATTATATTCCATAGTCCCAGTGTTCATACCAACACTCTGAAAATTCTGTATCCAACAGAGAAATTCTTCTTTTTCCTTCTTGCCCTTTCTTTTTTCTTCTCTCCCATTTGTCTTTCTTTCCCTCCTTCTGCCTCTTCCTCTTTTTAAACTTTTATTAGCAACTTAGGATACATGGAACATCACTACAAAGGTCATATTCTTCATACTTATTTAGTAACCACAAATTTATTATCAAAACCAACTAAGTCAAATTGCTTGCTTGGTACTGATTGGAGAGGTCCTATGGCTCAATCCAAATAGTCAGCTCTTAAAAATTACTCAGTTCTGCTGCTTTCAGAAAGACAAGTAGTGAGTATTTCATTCTTAAGCCTCCCCACCATTAGAGTTTAGGATTCTGAGATAGTTAAGCAAATAAGTTAATTTTACCAACGTGTCAGGTAAGGCAGGAGGTGAAATATTATATATTCCTAAAAGAGAGATGAAAACATGAAGACTACTGCTTTAGGGAGGATGAAACAGATATATTTTGTTTATTTTTTCCACTAAGGGGTCCCTAAAAGTCTTGAATGTTATATTAAAAAAAATTAAAACTCTGAAGTTCAGGAGAAGACAAAAATATACAAACAAAGAAGCCATGGGTTCCATGAGTTTTCTTTCAGTTTCTTGTGTCTACAGTTAGAAACTGAAGAAGTTTATAATGGAGGTATATCATTCGGCAAGAATAAAAGAGCCTCAGCAAAGCTAGCCCTCTACCCAAGGGAATGGGTGTGCTGGGAGACAGAAGTTCCAGAAGCCACAGATAAACTCTGCCCCCTTTCCCCAACAATAGCAGTGCATGAGAGGGGCCTTGTCATCTATTATTATGGTGAAGTGGACATGAAATTCCATCTGGGGTCTTGTCAGGGAAAATTGAATAAGATGCTGAGACTTTCCTTATCATTAGAAAAAAAAAAAGAGCTTGTTGTCCATCATTGCACCTGTGGAGAGCATCTGAGATGCTTGTATCTCTCACCTTACTTACCAGAAGCCAGATGCATCTTTTTACCCACCAGGGTCATGAGAAGAAAGCTTGTGGTGAGATAGACAAGATGTTCCTTTAAAGAGGCATTCTGGAACCTGACTCTGCACCCTAAACACTACAGGAATAAGGGGCAACACCTCTCTTTCTAAGCCTAAAAGGTATCAGAAAGAGGAGTTAAGATACATATTTAATCAAGATCCAGGATTTCATAGCATAATTTCCACAGTGCCCAGATTTCAATCAAACATCATCCATCATGCCAGGAACCACACAGTTCTGGTTGAGAAAAAGAACCTAGAGCTGTCAAGACTAGATGAAGATGAAACAAGTTATTAGAGCTATCACGGAACTCACAAGAGATTTAAAATCTAGTACAAAAAAAGCTTAGCAAGTAAAGTTGACATGGCAGCACAGGAAAAGAAGATTTAATAAGAATCAAAGAAAGTAATATGATTTGATGCAAAACTGAGCACCCCAGAACAATGAGCTCATTTACAGAAAAGAAGGAGCAAAGGGAAGGTCAGTGAGCTTAGCAACAGTAATTATTGTGCCTGAACATCACAGAAAAAGTAGACTAAGGAAACAAACATAAACATACGAGCAAGATTTCATATGCTGAAAATACTGAAGAAAAACATATTAGAAATATTTAAAACCATGGGCATAGGGAATGGCTCTCAGAACAGGACTCCAGTAAGTCAAGAATACCATCAAATTTCTCAATAGCAATCCCACTAGTGTGAAGGCACACACTCTAGGAAGGGAGTTGGTCTTGGATAGATGTTCATCCACCAGGCCATTAACATCCAGGTCATACAAACACTAAAAAGATTAAGTGCAAAACCAACAGTCCCAAGAATAAATAGATAAATGAAACAAAAAGACACCCTTCAAAAAAAATAAATGCACATGGCCAAAACTTTATGAAAAGTTGTCTAACATCTGTGGTTATTGGGAAAATACACATCAAAACCACACAGAGAATCCCTTCCATTCTAGTGAGAGTAGCTACCATAAAAGCAATAAAAAGCACTGGCGAGGATACAGGAGAAACAGGAGCCCCATTAAATTACTGGTGGAGATATAATTAAAGTTAATGTGGAGTTTTCTAAAAAAATATGAATGTAGGTATATATTTTAGCAATGTCAAGAGATATTACAGGGAACAGAGATGCCTGCATAGCCATATTATGTAACACTATGAACAATAACTGAGTCGAGGAATCAGCCTGGTCAGTGGATAAATGGGAAAGGATACACACACACACACACACACATCCAACACACCAACACACATATATACACACATACACATATAAGCATAAACACACATATATATATGTATATATATACATATATACACATGCATACCCACATATACACATCTACAACACACACATAGATATATGCACACACAGAAACACATATACACATATGCAAACATACACACAAACACGAGTATATACATAAAACACACATATACACAAATACACATATATAAATACACATACACACACAAATATATGCACATATACACAAATACACACAAGCACACACATACAAACATATTTACATACACAAACACAGACACATGACCAAATATGCACACACATACACACACAAACATACACATGTATGCAAATACACAGACAACATACTAGAGTCATGTTGTTTATAGAAACATAGATGAAACAAGGGATCATCATGTAAAGTAAAACAGCCTAAATCCCAAAAGGCCTGTATTGTGTTTCCTCACCGTTGTGGAACTAAAGTAGGAGAGAAAGATAAGGACCTGTAAGTGTGAAGGGTCCAGGAAGGAGACTCTGGGAGAAGTGGGGACAAGTGTAGGGAGTGGGACTGAATCCCATCCAAGCACTGTATGTTAGGGTATGAAGCTGTTATGATGAAAGCCTTTATTTGTGTAATTAACATGGATAATAAAAACAATGGTACTGAACAACTTAAAAGCATCAAAATCTAAGAATTAGTCTAGAAAATCTAAGCAAATGAAAGGAAGAAAAAAAATCTTTCCAAATGACTACTGGCTGTAAGGAGGGAGGAAACATTGCTACAGATGCCATGGCACCAGAGGGACAAGAGACCTAGAAGCAATGTTGATGTAGATGTCATAACCTGGGCAATGCCACTTATTTTTCAAAAAGACAAAGCAGAACATTTGTCCATCATGAAATAGTCTGTCTGGACCCGCAAACATGAAGTAACTAGCATTTGTTGATATGTTAGTTTAAAATAGAAATCCCCAGGTGCAGATGGCTTCACTTGCAAACTCTACCAAGCTGTAAAGAATGAACACTAAACCTACACAATCTGTTCCAGAAAACAGAAAAGAAGGGAAAGCTCTACACACCAGTTTATAATGTGACGACTGTACTAGCACCCAAAGGAGCAAAACAATACAAAATAAGAAAGCAATATAGAGTATCCCTTGTAAATACATATGCAAATTTTCTTTTTTCCCCTTTTGTTTACCTGAAATGCATGAGTGTGGGCATGCATGGGGTATATCACACGTGTGGCAGACAGAGGACAACCTCAGGTGTTGCTTTGTACCTTCTACTTTGTTTGGTCTTTTGTAGTTTGCTCTGTAGCCTGTGTGTTTCCAGGGATTCTGTTTTCTTAACCTCCTATCCCACTGTAGGAACACTGGTTTACAGATACTAACTTCCATATTTGGATGTATAAACTTGGGTCATCAGGCCTGCCCAGTCAGTGAGTTAACAACTGATATAACTTTGCAGCACCTACATGTAGAAATTCATAGTAAAATATTCTCAAATTCAGTAATATATAAAATAATTATATATCATAATCTACTAGGATTTGTTGTAAGGATGCAAGCTGGGTCAATATAAGTCTATGTAGTAAGCCATATTGGCACGCTAAAAAATATTATGGGTGTCAATTTATATAGACTGCACATTTGACAAAATTCAACACACATTTATAATAAAACCTTTTTGAAAACTACAAAGGAAGGAATCCTTGCAGCTACATGATGGTGAAAGCTTTCATGCTCTCTCTTCAGGATCAAGAACAAAGAAAGGCATAGAGAAATCAAACTGATGTTCAACTAGAAGCTTCACCCTAACTGACAGGCATTCATGGTACCGTGATAGTACTTTACATGGTACTAGAGGTGAAAGATATTCAATTTCACTGAGCTACAAATCCTTCAACACACAGTAGCATCCTGACTGCAAATTATACTGGTACAATAGTGGCACAAATGTTTTGGGAGTAACCAATTACCTTTTGGTTGGAGGAGATGGGATGGACCACTCTATGAGATAAAACCCATACATGATACTGCTAAAATGGCCAAGAATATGAGACTAGATAAGCCATGAGTCCATGGGGAAACCAACTACTATTATTCTATCATGGGATCACAGCAATAAAAATAACTCCTAGTGATATATTTCTATACCTATATATGGGCAGAGCATTGACCAACCCTTCAGAGAAGCTTCTTCCTTCAGTAGATGTAAATTAACACTGAGACCCCCAACTGGAAAATGTACAGAGAATGAGAAACCTTGGAACACTCAGATCTAAATGGGGTGTCTATCAAATCCTTCCCCTTATGGCCCAGTGACCTATATGGAAGAGGAGGGAGAAAGACTCTAAGCACTCTTGGTGATGGATGACTCCAATGTCTTCCAGACACAAAAGAACTGGTACAACATGAACTCACAGAGATTGTGGCAATACACACAAGACTTCCACAAATTCAAACTAGACAAGATCCCAGCACTAAGGAGAGGAAATGCACACAAAATTATACCCCTACCCAAGAAGCTATCTGTAATTTATACCTGCTGGGAAAGGGAAAATCAGTTTTCTTTACTAGAGTATGTCACTCCTATGTCAATAGCACTTCAAGACACACACCACGTCAAGGAGTAGTTGGCCAACACAAAATGTACTTGTGTGTGTATATTTATGTATATGCATGTGTGTATGTGTGTGCATGTTATTATATTTTGGTGGGGTTTTATTTTCATCTTACAGATTTTCTTTTTTTTTTATACTTATCTGTTTTGATTTCCTTTTTTCCTGGTGTATGTGTTTGTGAGGGGGGGTGAGACAAAGAGAGAGAGAGAGAGAGAGAGAGAGAGAGAGAGAGAGAGAGACAGAGAGACAGAGAGACAGAGAGACAGAGACAGAGAGACAGAAAGAACAGAAATAAAGTTGGAAAGGAGGTAGGAATGAGAGGAGTTGTGAGAAGGCAAAGAATATGATAAAATTTGTTGTATTAAAAGCATATATAAAACAAAACTAAAAAGAAAAAAGTAAGGAGGTGTCTGAGCCCACTCCTGTTTTTAAACATTGTGTTCAAAGTTGTAGCCAGTGTAATAAGGCAAGAAATGAAAGTAAAGTCACACAGAGGAGAGATGAAACTATATGTATGCATGTATAATATGACTTTTAATATAAACAACTTAAGCAAATTACAGACCATCTTCTAATGGACAAGTCTGGCAATATCCAATCATCATAGAAGATATACATAAAAATCCAATTCTATTCATTAACATTGGACACACTCATATCGAAGCAAAAATAAAATATAATTTAAAAGCAATACAAAACATAAAAAACATGTTTAGCTGTAAATCCAAAAAAAATGTATAAGACTTTTATGCTAAAAACTGAAAATTCTGATGATAAAAACATCAAAGAAGATGTAAACAAGTCAGGGAGACAAATTGTTTATAGATGGGGTGAGTTAGCATCTTCACGATCTCAGGGCCCTCTCTTCTCATGTACAGGTTTAAGAGTCTTAGTATCACTTAAATAAGTGAGGAGCCAGACTGTTCATAGATGGGATGATTCAACATATGCAAGACATATGTCCTCTAATATTATATATGGATTATTACCAAGATCCTACCAATGTATAGACAAGATTATCCCAAACTGTGACAAAGAAACTGTAATAAAGTGAGTTTAGAGAAAGAAAAAAAAGAATAAAATGTAAAGATAAGAGTTCTTAACCATAACACAGTATTTGAGACCACATAGGCAGTAGGATAAACTACTGTCATAGACTCACAGAACAAAACAAAATAATGAACCAGAGAAACATGCCCACATAGATTTGCTCTACTATTTTGAGCACAGTACAAAAATAAAGCGCTAGAGGAAGAAAGTACCTTCCAGCCAAAGCAGAGACAAGGCAAAAACATCTTAGATAGGAAAGTTGGACTTTGACCAGAATTTTACACAATATCATCTTGAGTGAGGTAACCCCGACCCAAAAGGACATACATGGTATGTACTCACTGATAAGTGGATATTAGCCCCAAAGCTTAGAATACCCATGATACAACTCACAGACCATATGAAGTTTAACAAGAAGGAAGGCCAAAGTGTGGATGCTTCAATCCTGCTTAGAAGTGGAAACAAAATAATTATAGGAGGTAGAAAAAAGGGGAGGGAAAAAAAGGGAGGCAGAATGAGGCATAGGAATAGACAGGAGAGAAGTCCAGAGGGCCAGGAGAAAGAATAGAAATAAGTAGCGGTGGGAGGTGGGGAACTTGGAGAACCCCTAGAAAGTCTCAGGCACCAGAGATGCAAGGGGCTCTCAGGACCCAATGGGAATGATGTTAGCTGAAATACCCAACAGTAGGGAGATAGAATCTGAAGAAACTACCTCCAGTAGATAGACATGGCCCCCAGTGGAGAGATGGGGCCATCTACCCATCTAAACATTTTTAACCCAGAATTGTCCCTGTCTAAAGGAAATACAGGTACAAAGATGGAGCAGAGGCTGAAGAAAAGGACACCTAGAGACTGCTCCCCTGTGGGATCCATTCTATCTGCATATACCAAACCCTAACACTTAGTGCTGTTGCCAAGATGTGCTTGCAGACAGGAGCCTGGGTATGGCTGTCCTCTGAGAGGGTCTGCCAACACCCGACTCAGACAAATGCAGACATAGCCATCCATTGGATTAAGCCCTGACTATCCCAGTGGAAGAGTTAGGGGAAAGGCTGCAGGAGACGAAGGAGATTGCAACCCCATAGGAAAAACAATAGTATCAATTAACCAGACCCCTCAGAGCTCCCAGGGACTAAACCACTAACCAGAGAGTATTCATTGGCCTGTCCATGGCTCCAGTTACATATGTAGCAGAGGACTGCCTCATTTGGCATCAGTGGGAGGGGAGGCACTTGGTACTGTGGAGGCTTGATGCCCCAGAGAAGGGGAATGCTAGAAGGGTGAGGCAGGAGTGGATGAGTGCATGGGGGAGTACCCTCTTAGAGGCAAAGGAAAGGGAGATGGGGTGGGGGGTACTTGGAGGGGAGACTGGGAAGGAGAATCACATTTGAAATGTAAACAAATAAAATGAGTAATAAATTAAAAAGAAAGGAAAATGCATTTATAAATGTGACACCCAAATCACAATTCACAAATAAAATGGAACAGTTGGATTTGGTAAAATTAAGATATTTTTATTATGAATGGTACAGTGAAGGAAGTTGCACCCCAGAAAAGAACTTTTGCAAAGCACATATCTGAAGAAGAACTGAGTTCTAGATGTAACAATCTCTTCAAATTCAAGGGGAAAACCATCCAGTGAGAAGTGAATAACACCATGAAGAAACATTTGCAGAGGATGTACAGATGGTACAGTGGCATGTGAAAAGACACTCATAGGCATTATGCAAGACAGCAATGCAGATTGTAATGAGCCATCACTACACACCTACCTACTAGACTGGTTACTCCTGTCCCGTGACACTTGCCCTTTACTACATCACAAAAATGCAATCAGGTACAGAAAAATCACAAGAAAGAAAAAATGAAGAACTGAGCAGCAGAAACATAACAAATACTAGTGGCAACACCAAATGCTGAAAAGGATACAGTGAAGCTGGATCAAGCATGCATTGGTCATGGGTTGTAAAAAAATAGATATCCTCTAAGGGCTAGCAGCAACACCCATGGGTTGAAATCTAGTCTTCCTACAAAGACAGAATCACAGTAGCCTCATGCAGGAAGTAAAACACATGTCCTCTGAAGAGCTGAAGGTATAGATAAACTATATTCATATTGTCAAATGTTACTCAGCAATGATAGAGTGAAATCTATTACCTCTCTCTTTATACCTGTATGTATCTATATGCAGATAGATATGGATGATATAGATATAGATGATATAGATATAGATATACATGTGGATATAGATGTGGATGTGGGTGTGGATGTGGGTGTGGGTGTGTATGTGGGTGTGGGTGCGGATGTGGGTGTGTATGTGGGTGTGGGTGTGTATGTGGGTGTGGGTGTGGATGTGGATGTAGATATAGATAGAGAGAAAACAGATGAATCTTGGGATAGCTGTATTTAATAAAAAATGTAAAATTTAAAGTTTACTTTCTATGATTTTGTTAATGTGAGTTTCTGACATAAAGAATTGTAAAAAAAGACCAGAGGATCATGGACTAAGGGTGATAGGGTTCTGTAAAGGAGCAGGCGAGGTCAGAAAAGGACATGATAGATTCTGCAGTGATGTCAATGTTTGTCTGTTTTGAGTCTATGTCCACATCATGGTGGTGACACTGTGTTGTAACTTTTAAGATGTTACCACTGGTAAATACTGTGGAAAGAACACACTGGTGTGTTCTGTCTTCTTCTTCTTCTTTTTTTACAACCACAAAGGACTCTATAGTCATCTGAATAAAAATGCAATTGGAAAATGAAAAGATTATTATCCTCTCCTGAGGGATATAAGTAACTTATGAGTTAGTTTTTGATAGAATAAAAGGTAGGGCTAATATAGTAAGTATAGACAAATATGTTATTTTATTCTGAAAGGAATGAAATAGGATAGATTATGAAGAAATTTATTATTTTATTTATTTGTTGATGAGGTCAGTTAGCTGAGTCATTTATATATTATAGACTACTGATTTATATATCTAATAATTAATTTGTTCATTTTTTATTTACTTCAAATATAAATTATTCATGATATTACAATAAGCATCAGAAACAGTAGATAAAGAGGCAGCATGTCATAGCCTTTGGGTTAGAAAAATCAAAAGTATTCATTTAGACAATTCATCAACCACTTTACACTGTATAATCAAATCACTCAACCAACCAAAAAGCCAAACAGGGAGCCAAGGAAGCAGATAACCTACCAGTCAAACAACCCACTATCTAGCCAATCTACCAACCAAGCATCTAGCCAGTCAGCCAATTAACCAGTTAACTAACCAACTAGCTATCCATCCATCCATCCATCCATCCATCCATCCATCCATCCATCCATCCATCCATCTATCCATCAATCTAGCAAGCCAACCAGTAAGCTAGCTATCCAACCAACAAACCATGCAATCAACTAACCAACAAGCTATTCAATCTACCATTCAACTAGTCAACTAACCCATTGACAAACCTACTTACCAACCAACCAACCAACCAGTCAACCAGTTAGCCAATCTACCAACAAACTAACAACCAAGTAATTAGCAAATTGGTTCTGGTTGTAGTACTGATGTGAGTTAAGAAGAATAACACATAGTATGTTTCAAAAATCTATCTGGAATGTAAGTAGAGTGAAGAAATTCTAGCTCTTAGGTATTGTAGGAAATTTTACTTTGGGTTTCCATATGCTTCATTCACTTATTTGATGTAGGGGATGTTTCTATTATGACCCTCAAAAAGCAACAATAGTGTTACTAATAACTGTCATGTACTTGCTGGTACACATTAAATGGCAGATGATGAATGCACGTTGAAGTATCATGTGTGGAAATCACTAGATCTTGGATCCCTATGTCTCTTCTGATTAGGTCATGGTAATAGTCACTGAAGTCTGGAGTTCTCTGTAATTGAATGAGTATGTCCTTGGGGTCAGGGAGAGAGAGGGAAGCAGGCTAATATGCTTTGATTATTATGTGTAGATGGACTCTATGAGTTCCTTTTAGGAGTTAGTAGGCCTCTGTATGATCAAGGAACACTTCCTTGTTGATGATATAAGCTGCTTTGTGAGATAGCTCAGTATAGGGAAACAGAGGACTACAGGGTATTCCTAGGATTTCTTATTCCCAAGATGGAAACTGTGCAGAGGTTTGTGTAGTACATAATTGTCATTGTAGATAATACCATTGAATGAATATATGTAAAGGAACAAATTGTTCTATGATCATGTAAGCCTTTCTCTCCCACTCTGCTCCACCAGCCCTCCCTTGTGCTCCCAAGACATGTCTTTGTTCTTTGCACCCACTGTTATATGTCCTTGGCATATTCTTCTACCAAATGCATATTTGAAAAACCCCATTAGCTTATCCTTCAAGTCCTTATTCAACTTCTGCCTATACCAACCTTATTTCATAGTTTTTCTCTCAAAGTTCCAATCTTCTTCCTTCCCCTTTTCCTATTCTGCTCGGTTCACCTGTAGAATAACATGTACATTACTTGACTTGCTGGTCACATGTGTAGCTTGCTTTTTATCTTCATTATTAGACAGAAGTTACACTGCAGAGGCTGTATCTGTTTTGTCCCTTGCCATATGCTAAGTGTGCGGAGCAGTGCATCTCACTAAGACATGCTCAATATTGTGTGAAGATATATAAATCAGATGGGGTTTGGGGAATAAAATTCATAGGATGAAGCAATAGCTTTGCTTGGAAATCTTCCAAGCCAAGAATAGATGCAGCCCAGGGAACTAAGATTACAAAGAAAAGGCTTACATGTAGAGTCTTATGGGCAAATTAGTGTGTGCTTTGGTTTCCTAGGACTATAATGATGAAGCACAACACACCTAGGACTGTAAAGCTGAAGCACCGTGAGATAAATTGTTTGAACAACACCAATTTATCAGGTCATAGTTTGGGAGACCAGAGGTCCAGATGGAGGTAAGAGCAAAGTAGGTTTCTTTAAAACATCTTGATGCAGAACCTGTTTCAGCTTCTTGTTTCTTCAGATCTTTTGAAACCTTTGTCATTGGTTAGATTCTACTACATGTCCCCAGATCTCTTCTTTCATTCTCTAGTTCTTTTCTCCTTTGTGTGTTGAGTTCAAATTTATAAGAATACCAGTGCACTTAGCTGGTTGTGGTGACATATATATTTAATCCCAGCACTCAGGATGCAGAAGCAGGTAGATCTCTGTGAGTTGGAGGCCACTCTGGTCTACAGAGCAAGTTCTGAGACAGCCAGGTCTATGCACAGAGAAACCTTATTTTTAAAAACCAGACCAAACCTAACCTAACCAAACCAAACCAAACCAAGCCAAGCCAAGCCAAGCCAAGCCAAGCCAAGCCAAGCCAAGCCAAGCCAAACCAAACCAAACCAAACCCAAAAAACAAATAACCCCTCCCAAACAAACAAACAAACAAACAATACCAGTGGGATTAGATTCCCACCCTACTTTCTTATGACTTGATCTTAATTATGTCTACAGTGACTTTATTTACAAGTAAGGTCGCATTTGAAGTGCTGTAGGTTCGAGCTACAACTTGGGAATTTCTGGGGGACACAATTGATTCCTCGCATGATATAACCAAGTGTTTGATTATAAAATCATTCCTACAGGTTAAATACAATCTCTTCCAATCTTCTCACAATGTAAAGGGAAAAGCTGAAACTCAAGAAGTATTCATCATAGAGTAGACTGAGAATATTCATACAGAATTGTAACTTCACCTTTATTAACAATGTGACTTAGAATCCCTCGTGATGACCCCTGATTTCTATGGGGGGGGGTATGACCATACATGCTTGGTGTTACCAAATAGGGGGTAGAGGTTGCTATAGTTAGTCTTCAGTGTCAACCTGATTAGATTTAAAATCACTTGGAAGATACATATCTGAGTGTGTCTATGTTGGCTTTTACATAGAAATTTTACTGTAGAGAGAAATCCGCACTGAATGTAGGTGGTACTATTTCATGGGATGGGGGTGCTAGATTAAGTAAAAAATAAAAACGGAGGTGGGGTGGGGGCACCACCAGCATCCATTCATCTTTTCCTTGACTGTAGACACAAGACTAGCCTGCCTGTGCTTTACCCTCACAGTGACGGCTGTTTCTATTGTCATACATTTCCCATTATGAGGGAATATACCCTCAAACAGTGAGCCAAAATAGCTGTTTTCTTCTCTAAGATGTTTTTATCAGATACTTTGCCATAGCAACAAGAACAAAGTGAAAATAACTGATAGAGAAGTTAGATGAGAAACTCAGGTGCTATAATAAAGGATAAGACCTAAACTAAGGTAAGTCATATAACATCTGTCAGACCAACAAGCAGTAGGTACCTTCGGAGCCTGAGATAAAGCCTGTAATTATTTCTTCATCCATAGAATTGTTCTGGACACCTTTCTCTGTAGAGTCTATGGCAAAATCCTCACGTGCTCACAGCAGGAATACAGAAAGAGAGAGGTACAGTTGAATTTCAGACCACAGTGAATTAGACTTAGTCCAACCAAATATATAGATAATACCTAGTGAGAAAGCGCCTTTACTTAGTTTGCACTGGCAAAATTCTTGGCAATACAATTTGTGTTTTCAGCTTAGGAACTTGAAATCATGGTGGGGTAAGTGAATGCTTTACAGGTGGAGTGATTGCTAAAAGTCCGTTTGGACACTGGAAAATTCTGTGGTCAGACTCAAAGCCACTGAAAGATCATTTCATAAATAACCAGCAAGGTGGGGCTTGTACCCAGACATTTCATCTGTTGGCATTGTTGGTGGCAAGGGATGGAGGAAGTGTCAACTGAATTAACTCTCGGATTTGTAGCTTCTATCTATTATTTTTCTTTTTCTTTTTCTCTTTCTTTTCTTTTTTTTGAGAGGGATAAAGCTATTTGTGAACAGCCAGTTTGAACATAGATAGGTTAGTTCCATAATGATCAGACAGGACTTACTTAAATAAAGTATGCTATGGATGCTATGGGCCTAAAATACCACTCAGGGTATAGAAGTAGAAAAGCCTTCCCCTAATGGTTTTGGGACAGGCACAGGCATGCTGACTGGAAACAGAATCGGAGACAGCCAAGTTGTCCATCACTACAGAAAAGAAACTACGAAGAGTGCACAGTGTGAATAAGGCTGTAGCAGACAGCAGAGACGAACTGGAACAGTCATTATCACCAACATCACCCCTGGTACCTTAATCAAAGTCATGGTTGTTACTACAATTGTAGTGAAATGGAAGAGCTGGGGCTGGCATCCAGCCATTAGCTTTGAAAATAAGCTCTTTAAGGAGATCTTGGTAAATGGTCAAGTTTTAAGGTTACTAGACAGGACATCCACATAAACAGATGTTAACATACAACTAAGAATATCTTGCTTCCCTATGGATCTCTGGCAATGTCTGGAACAAATCTGATTGTCAAACCTTTTGGGCAGAGATGCTGGAACCTAGTGACATAATCCAGAGATCCTACTGATAATGCACAGCCTAGAATTGACAAAGTCTAATTGTCCATGGAACCTACATGGAGGAGCCCCAATGCATTGCCTTCACAAAATTCTGTCTCTCTCAAACATACTTCTGTTTAGAAGATACATACATGCCATGGCTCCTTAATGAGCTGTTCTCCTGTTCAATTAGAGAGAGAAAACATCAGCCTAGTGATATTTTATACTGAAGTGTGTTGGCCCCAGTGCTGAGAAGTAACCAAACCCAGTTCTTAAACAATGCTCAGGTTTAACCTGATTCCATGGGCTGGTAGTGATGGGTTTTATATCCATGGTCTCCAAGGTGATTACTGGTCCACATTTTCCTCTTTTCTTACTGAACATTATGCACATGCATATGTGGTACTTTTCTCTCCTTGTTGCATTCTAAACAGATGTAGATTTTGTTATATTATCCAGCAGTTAATTATTCTGAGAAGTATATTTTCTCCCATGAACTTTAGCCTATATGCATATCATACATTGTAATTTCTGTTGGTTTCCCAGGACTATGTGATTGCTGTTCATATCTTATGTTTATGCTCAGATGTTTGGATCAATGCTAAATGATCATAACTGCCCGTATTCTGACTGTGTCCCTCTGTGTCCCATTTAGCAAAAGTTTCTTACACTGTGATGGCTCTGGGGTCATATGTGCTTGTGTTCACCTCGTGTCCTGATTTGCTTGTGATGCTGATTAAGCCTTTGAACTGTAAGTACAGTATTATTTTCTTGGAGAAATATTAGTTTATTTGTAATTACCTGTCCACATTACTTGTTTTCTCATGACAGTTACTTAATCATATTTCATTCAATGGCTAGTGTATAGTTCTTACAAACAGGGAAGAGTTCAATCAGTAAGAAATGAAAAATGTATGGTGGAAAACTTCCATAAGCATATGCAGTCAGAAACTGATATATTTAACTAGCATTTGTTATTTTCATAAGATTGAGACTGGAAATACAGACAAATATTGATATGATTCAAACTTATAGGTTTGTTCAAACAAATTAACAGGAAGTTGGGTAGCACAGCTTAAAGGGAAGGGTAGAAAGCACCAGATGGTTTATCCCACTTCTCAGGAGCTCACCTGTAGTGTGATGGCTCTGTACTCTCCCTATTTCTGGCTGCCTGGCTTCACTGAACCTTCTACTGCACGAACATCTCCCCTGGGGTACCCTGCTCTTATTTCTGCTTCACCAAGGGTCTTTACTACCATTTAAGCCCCTTACCCAAAAATAACTGGAGGACTTCTTTCATTGCCCCACCTTTCAGATAATTCTACAAACAATTCTTCTGGCCAAAGTTTTTCAATATATGCCTCCTTCCTTTGCCAGGCTTTTTACTTACTTCAGTGAAATGGAAACTTCTAGCTCTTTGGAAAGTTAGTTATGCTAAATGATGTTTTGCTGGGGCACACAGGATGTCTTGCTAAAGCAAACATGTGAAAGACTATTTTCCTGAAGCAGACTCAGGTAAAGGGGTGGTTTGATATAGCAGACACATAAAGGACATTTGATGAAGTAGTATAAATATGACCCCACAGACTGTGGGAGAAGAGCACTGAGCCTTAGTTTGGTTTGGTACACCTCACTATTCTTCACTAATGCCACACATGTATTGGTTTGCCTTACATAGCGTTGTTGAGCTCAACTTGTGATAACACCGCCATTGGGAGAAACTCACCCAAGAACTGTTCTCAAGTTTCCTGTGGCAGCTTGCTGCTTCTGTGACCTTGCCTAAGCCTGGTTGACAAGCCTGGAGGTTTCTTCAGGATTGAACTACAGTGATTTGTTTGTGCCTGATGTATGCTTGCTGGAAGGACTGGACTATGGCTGCCAGTTCATACCTGGTATCTGTCAGCCTAGGACTGGTCTGTAGCTGCTGAATCATATTCAGTGTGTTTGCTACAGGACTGAACTGCTGTCAAAGAAGACCGAGCTTGCCTTCACAGAACTATTTGCTGAACAGATCCACTTCCCCCACTTCCCCCATATCCTTTTTTTTTTTTTTTTTTAGTATAGAATAGAGTTTATTCAGGGCATGGGGAGGGGAGCCAGGAGTGTAGTAGAGGCAGAGAGAGAGAGAGAGAGAGAGAGAGAGAGAGAGAGAGAGAGAGAGAGAGACAGAGAGAGACAGAGAGAGAGACAGAGAGAGAGACAGAGAGAGAGACAGAGAGAGAGACAGAGAGAGGAGTAGGGGCTAGCCATGACCATGTGGAGAGAGGGGGAAGGGAAGGGGGGAGGGGGCAGAGAGAAGTTGGAGGCAAGAGAGCAGGAGCGCAAGAGAGCCCCCCATATTCTATTAACTTTTCTCTTCCACTAACTCCGCTTGGTGGTGGGCTAGAGAAGAGGTTGAGCCCGTATTAAAAGTAGGTTGCAAAAAATTTATGGTTATACTTCAGACTTTATCAGCTCTTCATAGTTGAATATAATGCCTTTAAAGTGGTTGATTATTTAATTTTCATAGCTATATATAAGTCATTAATTATTATTTAAATTGTACATATTTGTGGAGGATGGTGATAATTAATTACACGAATGTAATATACAATGATTAAGTGAAGGTATTGCTATCTCTTATAAAAGTGTTTTTGTTATATAAAAAAAGTGTTTTTGATTAACCTGCAGCATTGTATATGTGTATCAGATTCAGTGTGACATTTCAGTGAATATCTGTGATATGCTCTGGTACAATCAGGGAGCTTGATATGCCCTTTCTTTTTTTTTATTTTATTTTTATTTTTTTAATTTTTTTTGAACATGAAATGCATTTTTATAGCATGTTTTACAAGGGGAGGGGGTAAGAGGGGCCAGGTGGTGGAAAAGTACAAAATCTTCTTGGCCTGTGCCTTGAAACATGTCATGGTCTATACGGTACACTGCCTTGAATTATGATCTACCTGCTGTTCTTCAGAAGATATGGTACACTGCTTGAGTTATGGTCTCCCTGCTATTCTTAAGACAATATGGTACTCTGCTTTGAGTCTATCTGCAGTTGCTAAGCAGGATCTTGCAGTTGCCAAGCTTCAGAGGACATTGTGCAGGTGGGGAAAGGTAGGGGGTGAGGGTAAGGGCGAGGGTCCTGGCTTCTGGCATCTGATATGCCCTTTCTTTACCATTACTTTGTATGAAGTCTTTCTGGTCTTCCTAATTTTTATGAACAATCCCATAGGTTACTGTGAATGGCGTCCACCCTGCTGTGCTTGAGAACACCAAAAGCCCATTCCATCTCTCTGACAGTACTTGGGACCAGCAATGCAGCATGTTCTTAGCCATGTATTTGAACACATATTTGGCTGGCTCCAAGTTTTATCTTTCCTAATTTCAAAGGTGCTTTTGAACCACAAATTATGTGTATTCTATTCTCTAAAATTAGGAATAAAACCACCACTGAAGTATTTGTTTGCTACTCTCCTAGTACTTGAAGATTTGAAGAAAGAAAACAACTGACCAACTAGCATCTCACATGTGTCCTGAGCTAGAAAAACAGATCACTAAGACTTGACATATGCCTAACATGACTGTATTTCACACTTGTTATATGTATCAATTGTTGTCATTTATAAAGTTTTGTGGCATGTCTTCTGTTTTTATCCCACATAGTGTCTAAATATGAAACACAGAGTTCCTGTCAATGTATACTCATGTGAACACAGAGCGCATGCACACACACACACACACACACACACACACAACTAGAGTTGAAAGCTATTCATGTCACATCACAAAAACCTGAAAAGAGCCAGAAGACAGTGTTTTCCTTAGACACTCTGGCTACACATTTTCAAGGTCTTCCGCCTGGGATGGTTCACTGTTCCTCGTACTCTAGCCTCCAACCAACCATCTGCCCATTCCTTTCCTTTTACCTAGTGGTTTTTAGTTACATCATCTGAGTGTCAGCTTTAGTTAAGTCTCCAGGGCTCCTCTTTCAGCCTCAAATAGCTGGAAAGATAATGGAAAAAGAGACCTTAATAGGAAAAGAGTCATCTCAGGTGGTGGAATATGGAAAGTAGCAAGAATTTCGCTAAAAAACAAACAAAACAAAACAAAACAAACAACAACAACAACAAAAACCATAAAAATACAACTTTCATATGATCCTGCTAGATCATGCCTGAGACTATATCTAAGTCAACACACCACAGAGATCCTTGCACATTTTTGCTTACCAAAGCAACTGAGTTGTGGAATCAGCATAGGTATCTGTCAACAGATAAATGGATAAAGAAAATGTAAACAAAAGAGTTTCTTCAGGCATAAAGAAAAGTGAAATTACACCAGTTGTTGGAAATTTTTTGCAATTGGTGAACATTTTATATTATGGAAAATAAGTCAGACTTATAAAGACAAATATCTGAAGTTCTCTTCCATTTGTGGATTCTAGACAGTGCATAGATGCATAAAATCATAAACACACACACACACACTTGAACACGTGTACACGCATACACACACAAGGCATGAGAGCAGCAGACATTGCAGTCTAGAGGAAAGTGGTGGAGGAGGAGGAGTGGAAACAGGAGAGAGCACGGGGAGGTGAACTTGGCTAAAAGCATACGATACACTTGAAAGAATTGTCATATGAAGTCCATATGTGCAATGGATATACAATAATAAATAATTTAAAATGCTTATCAGTACCTGCAAATGAAACCATCTTCTTCCTAAAAGGAACTCTATCTGTTAAGAATGTATCTTTCTCCCTTAAAGGGATCAGGGTTTCCCACACAAGTTACATTTTTCTTTTTGATAATAGAAGTTTGATTATTAACTGTACTATGGTTTATTGAGACAGTCTGATGAGTTTGCAGTGGGAAATGTAAAAATTCTGCTTCCATTAAATATAGAATCCACATATTGACTAAGAGGTGCTTACTATTAATGTGTAATTATAGAAGTCATTTAAGAAAGGAATTAAAAATCTATGATAACACTTCACATGTGAGTCTAAGCTAGAGTAGGATCTGAGAGGGTACTTATGAGGAAGGCAGTTAGATGGAGCTGCTCCAGATGAACAAGGGTCTCTATGGGGTGAAACATAAACACCAACCCTGGTGTGTAGGATTTACCAGTTTCCATGATAGAAATGTTCCCAGTGTAGCTGGGTTCAAATCATCAGTGCTCACTGCCTACATGTGGAGTCAGGAAGGCCAGCGCAGCCAGCACCGTTATGCTGCAATTCTACCCTAGAGAAATGACCCAATGACAGAGTGACACAACTTAGTGAAAATAAACGTGAGCAGTGAGTTTTGACTATTTATCACCGTTGTTTTTAGTATACCTTGTCTATGAATTTATATGTTTTATTTTTAACAACAGCATCATTGAACAACCAAGTGTAAAGTTCCTCAATATGCAATGGCCAGTCCTTAAATGCCCACCATGCTGTATCTAGCATAGCAATAAAAGCAGAATGGAGATGGTGAAGCATGCGTGCTACACAGAGCACACAAAAAGGCCTGTGGTGAGGAAAGGCTTCGTTTGTGGGTAGAAGATTAATGGTCTGACTCACTGTGGTGAGGAGGACTTCCCCCCATGGTCTCTGAGTGGTTTTTATCTGAAATAATATGACGAAGGTTGTGTTCTGAATGGGACAAGTCCCCCAACAGTTTGTTCCACTCTGAATTCCACTAACAGTCACAGGGAAGACTTGTTTTAGGAGGCAGATGAAGAGGTGAGAAGTGATGTATTAACAACTTAGAACCTAGAAATGGCGTCTTGCACATTTATAAATATATCTGTAAATAGACCAGGCATCTGAGGACCAAAAGCAGTCCTATCTTCAAAATAAGAGCCTCAGGAAGCAGAGGGAAGCAGGTGTTTTTCCTTTCTCCCCCTTTTTCATGAGTTCCTATTTTTGCAACATCACTTCCCCTAAGTGTCAGACAATTATATCTACTAATATATATTTTTGACAGTATCATTCTAAGAAGGAAAATGGTAATTACTTATCCCACTCCCTTTTGGTGGGAGAAGATGGAACAATAACAGCATTGCACTCTGGGAAAGCCCTCCTCCAAGAGATCTCAGAGATCACCACCCAAGATTAGGAAGCTTGTACATACCTGCAGCTAGGAGAGAAATAACCTGCCAGCCATCTCTACCTTACTTACAGCTGTGGTAATGTCAATGATGTCCTTAAACTCATCCTCCTAGGTTTTAGACACAACTTCCTGACTACACAACTGCCTATTTTGCAACATCACTTCTTCCAAGTGTCAGGCAATTATATCTACTAATATTATTTTTTGTCAGTATTATTCTGGGAAGGAAGAAGACTACTATTCATACCACTCTCTTTTGGTGAGAGGGAATGAAACAATAAATCCTGCAGCATTGCACTTGGGGCACATCTGCTAACATCTGCTCTTATATTCCCCATGACAATAGGCCTCCTCTCAGACAAGGCTGTGTACCCTTGGGGCCAAGTGGCATGGCGCACTTCATGGCCACCAAGACCTTCAAATGCCACCACCTTGGATATCTCTGATAGAGACCAACTTTCTCTTCCTTATTCTCCATCCAGACCCTGTCCCTATATGCTGGATTGAGTTGGCTTTACAAAAAACATCCTTAGAGGCATTCAAATTCCTGTTTCATGCTGTGCTAACTGTACTGTGCTTGGTAAGGTAGTAATGTTTTCTGGACCTCTCTTTGTTCCATGATATTCCCTGATGATATGAGGACTATAGTCTTTCTCCCCCACCACCCCCAAGTGAATGTTTCAAAGTGTCAGATACAAGCAATTAATGGCAGCACAACACTTTCTACGATAACTCCTTATGTTGGCTCTGCATGGCCCAACACGAACATATGTACTTATCAAAGCCCTGGAATTTGTTCATATACTCTGACAACCATGATGCCCACTTTCTATTACTGGGCATAGTTTATATGAGCTATTCACCCTGTACATGCTGTGCCATTGAAGGATGTTTCTATCACTTACAAATACTGAGATAAATGCTAGGTATCTAGAGAGGCTGTGCAGAGATGTCTCTCTCCGAAGACAATGGATATTCCTCCATGACTACCATGCACATGTGTTTTTCTCCTAAGGTGTTGAGTCTGAAAGCACATTGCCAATGTTTACTCCTTTAAGTGTATTTTCAAAGTTGTTCGGTTGCTCACTACCCCTTTAGACAATATGCCTTGTTCTCTATTTTTCATGTATGCTTACAAAGACAGAAGACACATTTCCTATGTGCATGCACTCGGGTAGATTTTGCAGTCATTATCTTATTTCTTGCCACAAGCAGCCAGCCACATGAAAACCTGTCCTTCACTTGGTTCTGTAATTAAGTTAAACAAAACCCACAGAGATTAGGGAACTGGTCTCCAGTTCCCAGATTTGCAAATCCTCTACTTGATTTGCCTGACATGAAACCCCAAGAACTCTGTGCCATCTGCTACTTTAAATCTATGAGCAAATGTATATCTTCACCATCCTGATGGTAGAACCACCATCACTGCTTGGAACACAATGGCAACATCAGTATGATTGTATGTTCAAGACAGAGAATTTCAATATCACCCAACCCAAGCTTTTCCTCTTCTTCAAGAATCTAGGTCCCTTTGAATAGGTCTAGTCTATTGACAGTTTAATAATTTCCTACTCATTGAGATTAGAACAAGAAGTATAATTGACTTACCATCAAAGGCACTGCTGTTTAATAAGGAATCAGTTAATGGCCACAACTACTTTCACCAGGAGTCTTCTAGGTTATGGTCCAAATCTCAGCTGATGTGAAAGAACCAGGAGATTCTCCTGTCAGAATGCCTGGCATCTGAATCACACTTTTTTTCAAAGAATCATCCCTCTGAGGCTCCCTTGTGTGGACCAAGGACTCTTCAGAATCTTGACTATTTTATGAGCATAGAGGTCAAGGAGAAGCCACACCAGGTGGAACTACTGGCTTACCACTTGGGACATGAAGGTGGCATCAGAAGTTTATGCTGTGATGGATCGAGGACAAAGCAAGAGGACAGAATCCAGGTAGAGCCATCAGCCCTACCCACAGCTGTGTTTACATCAAACATGTGTGCATTCCAGTGCTACCGAGTTTTTATATCCCTGAGCTCAGAAATATAAGGCTACCTCCTCCTAGAATCTTTCTAGAACAAAGATAGCAACTATACCATTTATTTTCTTTTTTTCTATGCTTTCTGTGTACAGTGTAGGTGCTGATCTTTTGTTGTACACATTGCGAGCAATCTTCTCCCAGGATACGGCTTGTCTTCTCACTGTTCTCATGGAGTCTTTTGATGAAAAGAACTTCACATCCCATTCTGTATTGATTGGTGAGGGTTGCCTGGAGCGTCACTTTACAAAGGGATCTGAGAATGAGCTGGCTCAGTAGGAATGAGCACCATGATCTATTGGAGACTTCTGACAATGATGAGAGCCCCCAGGTTCATCAATTCACAGTGCTGGAATAAGCTATCCAACTAGACAGTGATTTCAGACCAAATTTCTACCCATGCTCTCATTGGATAGAACCCTGGGGATGAGCTAATGACATGGTAGAAGTTCCTGAAAGAGCAGAGGTAATGCAGACTATTAGGAGATAAAGGACGCACATCATCCCTTCAAGGAGAAGGTAAAAGTTTACCTTCCTAGTAAAATATTACTCGAAAGATTGATGAATGAATGCCTTTGCCAAGTAGAAAAAGTTATATGAAGTTTCAGTTATACAAAGTCTGTATAGCCTAGAGCTTCATCTGTAGCCTGTCACCTGCAGATAACAGCCCAGTGTTAGGAACTTAAAGGTTTGAGGGCATCTTTCATGTTATGTAGTCTCATTAAAAATTTCAGCAGAAGTAAAAGGCACAAAGTGATGTTGAGAGGTGATAGCTGTCAGTTACCTAGAGAGTGTAGTGATGGGCTACAAAGTCATCAACATGTATATACTAAACAGATTGCGTATCACTTACAGGTCAGAAACTCTATTTGAAATACAAGAACAATTCAAGCAATGTCAGCAGGCAATGGTTGGACATCCTGGTATGTTCTCGAGAGTCCTAGCAGCTTGGTAGGCCTTTGTATCAAGTATAGTAGGGTGTGTTAAGAGAGGAGATTGGAGAAGTGGGTGACTGGGTATTTAAAAGATCAAGGCAAGAGGGGTATGCTGGTTGGTCTTATCAACCTGACAGGATTTAAAATCACTTAGGAAACACACTGTGCATATCTGTCAGGGCATTGACAGAGAGAATTAACTGGAAGGAAAACCTTGAATACAGATTTCATCCTCCAATAAGCAGCCCAAATACAGAACTTTGAGAAAAATCAGCCCACATGTGTCTTCCTGTTTGTTTCTTTCTGAGAGAGTGTAGCTGCAGCTTCTACACCCAGCTGGTGTCAGACTTTAGCTTTTTTTTTTTTTTTTTGGACCATCTTATGTGGACTCAATACATGCAGTCCTCCCTGCTGTTCCTCTTGTCCCACAGGCAGGATAATTTGAAAGTAAGCCAGGAAGAAGGAATCAGGCAGTCACCACCTCACAGTAGTTACGCTATTAGTCTATCTGTGAGTCAATACAGTTCTGCTTAATCCAGTGTCTTCCCCAGGTCCATAGACTATGGTTCAGGTTTTAGTAGAAAAAGGTATTTTTCCAACTGAGCTTCCTTGACAAACATTCAGGATTCTCTGAGGACTCTAGTTCTTGTCTATGAAACAGAACAATTCCTATTTCATAGAGTAGATATGAAGCTTCATGCATAGGGCTGGTGAAACAACACACTCTATACTATATTCCCAACATCTTCATGTTGCTTTCAACAAATGAAGTGATGGAGATGGTGATGGAGATGGTGATTTTGATGTACGCTGACCTCTGGTTCCCTAGGAATCACACCTTAGTAACCTCACTATTCCCACTTGCTTCAGAGAGATAAGAGTGTGTCTATGGTCTGTGAGGAAGCAAGGCACCGGAAATCTACGACTGTGGGGCCAAGCAGGATGAACAATTGAAGAAAGAACCAAAAACCAATTAAATAAATTCTAATTTTAAACTTTCAATGGCTCTTTGTGGCTTCAGGAGAAAGGCAATTATATGATTATAATATGAAGACAGTATGCAAATGAACTCATCTTGCCCAAACTCTCTCTCACACTGACATAAGTTGGGAGGAGGACCTGTTGGGTGGGATGTTCAGGAAGCTGGAGGTGGGGAAATGGGAGGTATAAATGATCATTATTCATTGTATACATGTATGAGAATCTCAAGTAGAAAGAAAAATTAAAACAAAATCAATCATTTACATGTCACAAGATTGTCTGTATTTTGGGTATGGCAAATTGAAAACCTCTGAAAATGTCCTCTTCCCAGGCTGTGTTTGTTTTTCTCTCCATTTCTTTACAGTTCTGTAGCAGTTCACAAACAGAGATTTTTGTGTAGTGTGTGTGTGTGTGTGTTAGTGTGTGTGTCTCATGTGTTGGCAATTACTGGCTTTGCCAACTAGACAAGAAACTCCTATAGGCTGAGGACTAACTGCCTGCTTTGAAACCCCTTTGTTTTATCGAACCAGATGGACAGGGAGAATCTGTTTGTGAAACAAATAAGAGTTGACTATAATGAAGCCTCTCAGATACAGGATCTGTAAACAGTTCTCAAAGGGCAAACATGAAAATGTAGTTATTCAGAACTGGAGTAAACAGAAACAAAGCAAGCTTGTGAGTAGCAAGGGGGTATCTATGGTGTGTCATCAATAGTATTGGATGGGGGATAAGAAAGCCTCCAACAACAGTGTTAGAACAGAAGACTAGGACAATGGAGAGTACCAGAGAGACTTGCTGCAGGCAAAGGTATTGAGTCACTGTGTTAATGCAGCTCCCGAGAAGAGGCTCAAATAAAAGGAGAGAATCTGCACCATTTTCCCTTTATGTCTTATCTGCTTCCCTCTCAGGCTATTTTTGGTAAGTCGGTATTAACCTTCTAACAAAATGCCAATTAAAGCAACTTTCAGTAGGCTGTGTTTAGAAGACTCAATCCAAAAACGAAAGTGTATTAGCTCGGCAGTCAGTGTAGATGCTTGATTCTAATCTGAGTTGGATAATGAATGAAATTCTCAGCTGTTGTCACCTGGGATGGCAACATATAAAATGGAAAAGGCTGCTCTCCACGTGACGAGTGCATTTCTCCTAGGCTCCTTTCATTGTGTTGAAATGATATCTCTCTCTCTCTCTCTCTCTCTCTCTCTCTCTCTCTCTCTCTCTCTTGCCACCAATCCTTTCCCCAACAGGAATGTGTTTTTCATAGTATCCCAGCATTCAAGATTGTAGCATAAATAGACAATACACTCTAGTCTGTGCTGATATTTTGAGTGTTTTGTGTGTTACATTGGCATTGGTTGGTTCATGGGAATCTGAAGCCAACTACTTGGCACATTCTATAGTTGTGTCACACGTGCTTGGGGAGATTCCAGTTTATACTCGTGATTTGTTAAAAAAAAGACATCAAAGGGGGAATCAGAGAAAGGTTTACAACCTGGGTCTGCACATACCTTTCCACAGCAATCAGATTCCAACTCTCTTCACATTTTCCATCTTTTAGCTCTTTGTTGTCTGTATTGCTTCATCCTTTCACTATCTGGTCCTCATCCAACCTACTGACTCCTTGTCGGGTATTCCTCATCTCTGTTCCATCTGCCTCACTGTGCTGTCTTAAATTAAACTAACAGTTTCTTTTCATGTGTTTTGATTCTACTTGGGGGCATGTCTTTACATTGTTGACTGGATATTGTCACTCAACCAGAGACAGCCTGATGCTATGAGTACTTGCCCAGCCTATTACTAGAAAAATAATGAGTTTAAAACCCCCGACAATGGGCAAAGAGACACCTCGTTGGTGGTATTGTTCTTCTATCAGGGAGGGGCAGAGCAGTTAGCCCTTTGTTTATCCTAGCTTGATGCCTGACTTAGTGACCAAAGCATTGTTTATGCCTAGGATTCATAAAAATCAAACCAATTTAAATCCAGGCAGCACAGGGCAGAAGGAAGAAGACAGACAGAGAACCACAGACCTATATGCCACCCACTGACCTGCTTTCTAATACTTATCATCAGTGGGTCATAGATACCTGTTTGCCAACCAGCTATGCAGCATGGATGGAGGTCAACCAGCTTCGGGGCCAGCCTGTAACGGGGGGCACCACAATGTTTGAGTATGTGGAGGTCAGATGGGAGAGATACAAGCACACAAGCCTGAGCACTGTGGAGATGGAATTGGAGACTTGAGGGTAGAGAGGAGTAGTCTGTTGTGAGTATCTAGCCCTGCCACTTGGGGCCATGGTGAGGTTCCAGCCAGAGCTGCCGATGAGGAACATGTCTGAGTCCATGGCTACTCAGTGGCAGGGGTCATTGTCAATGCTCATGGCTCATATTATCACTAGAGAATATGGAATTGTCCCTGGTCTGGGCAGCTGTCACAGGGCACCACCTCGTCTAGGGGCTGTTCAGAGCTGTATAGTGCAGTAGAGCTGACCCTGGATATGTAGTCTCAGGTGAACCAGCCCTAAGGGCAAGAATGAAGGAGAGTTCGCCCCAGAGTCACAAGGCCCTGCCCCTTATTGGCTGCTGCATTCAGGAGAGTGAGTTCTGCTCCTCATCTGGGCAACACAGAAGGGCTGGGGATGGTCAAGGGGGATGGGTGAGCTACCCCGAATTTGAAAGCACAGGAGAGCTGTCACAGCCACTTGTCTGTTGTGAGGTAGCATGGGTGTAGGGGTTATACTTGACAACACTCCACTACCACCACTTGTTGTAGTTGGGAGAGCTGGCTCTGGGGTCATGAGAGTGGGTGATCAGGCCCTGCCAGTCTCTAGCTGTAGAACTCTGGGCTCTGCACCTTGTTTGGGCAGCACAGTAGAGCTGGCACTGGTGGAAGGGGCTCAGGTGAGCCTACCCAAGGGCAAGAGTGGGGGAGAGTTTGTCTGAAGTTCATGAGAGTGGGAAAGCTAGCCTTGTCATCTCACTGGCTATAGCGTTCTGGAGTACAGGCCCTGAACCTTGCCTGGGCAACACAGTAGAAACTGTCTCTGGAGGAATGAGTACAGGTGAGTTGGCCCAGACAGCATGAGAGCAAGAGAACTGACCCTGCCTCCCACTGACGGCGGCATTGGGTAGCCCAGCCAGAGCAGTGCTGGAGAGCTCACGCTGGTGGTATGGATAAAGGAGAGCCTGACAAGCTGAGCCAATACCAAGGCCCAGGGTCTGAGATGACCTACCCCCAAATCAATATCATCTGTGAATGGTCAGGACACATGAAAACTGCTGTTTCAAAGCTGAAGGGTCTCTATGACACAGGACAACAGCAGGATGACCTGGAGGAGTCCTGATGAGGATTCAATATTGTCACAGAAGCCAGAGACCTTGAACCAGACCAATGACTCATTGCAATGAATATTTAGAAGTGAAAACATGTGGACAGAGGGAGATAGTGTGGGACACACTGTGACCTACAACAGCTTCCACAATGAGATTGTTTCCTATGCTTTGTTTTTATTGTGGTTTGTATGTGTGTTTTTTATTTTGAGGGAGGTTGCAAGGGCAAAGGGCAAATATAAAGAGACAGTGAGAGGAGCGGGACCGGGATACATGATGTGAAACTCATAAAGACTCAAAAAGACGTTTAAAACAAGGGTTTAAAATAAGAATAAAGAGATAGTCAGGTATGGATATAGAAACTTTTATACAAAGTTATAGATTAATGTAGATGGTAAACGGTAGCGAACTATGGCTGATAGGATAGAAAGAAGGATCGAGGTAGATGGATTCAGAAGTAAACCCTAGAGACAGAGGTAAGAGGCAGAATTATGCAATAATTTAAGGTCAATGTAGACGTCCTATTTTAACCTTTTCCCATTTTTCAAATGATCTTTTAATTCAGTTTCTTAGACAGTCATAAGAGCATCTATCTTACGTCCCAGTTAAAGTTTCTCTCTCTAAGTCTCTAGTTGAAAAGGTAGATATCTAAAATTTTGCTATTATTCAATTTAATATGCTCTTAACTTTGGAAGTTCTTTGGGGCTAGTATAAGAAAATAAAATGTATCAATTTCCTTTCATAATAGAAGTTCTAAATGTAAATAGGTGGTAGGAGCTCCGTCAACTGAACCAAGCAAGGGAACAGATGATGTATATTGGTGGGTAAAACCTTAAGCCGCAGTAAGTTTAAAAGGAGATGCTGTTTTCTGACTTTTGTGTCTTTCATGTTGAAAATCATGTCAATGAGTAGAAGATGTTGCCATATGTGGTGGTTTGAATAAGAATGGCCTCCATAGGCTCATAAGGTATGGCGAGATTGGAGGTGTGACCTTGTTGGAGTAGATGTAACCTTGCTGGAGGAAGTGAGTCACTTGGTGAAGGTTTTGAGATTTCAGAAGTTCAAGCCAGGCCTAGTGGACCACTGTCTCTTCCTGCTGCCTATATATCCAGATATAGAACTCTCATCTCCTACCAGCACCGTGTTGGCCTGCATGCCACCATGTTTTCTGCCATGATGATAATGGACTGAATCTTGAGCTGTAAGCCAGCCTCAATTGATTTTTTTCCTTTATAAGAGTTGTCATAATCATGGCATCTAATCACAGCAATAAAACCCTAAGATACCATGACAGAGCTGCCTGGCACTCTCTTTATGACCTCTCTGCTGTGTAGGAGATGTAAACAATGCGTTTCTTATGTCTAATATCTTTGGAGACCAGAGTAAGCCTCCTTGTGGTGAAGCTGCTCCAACTCATGAGATTGGTTGCAGTCACTTGTCCAGAAGGAAGTTCTGTTTTCTTAAGCAAATGTGAGATTTTTCACAGGGCACTAAATCAGAAAACCAAGCTGCCTCTCCTGGTAGCTGCATTGATAATTAGATATGAACATTGGAGATACGCAATAAAGCACTCTTCAAGGTTGGAGAGGGCCACTTAAGCTTGGTGTGGCTTGCATCCAGCAGTTTCAGGACCTTAGAAAGCTTAAGAGTGAAGGATGAGTACTGACTCTATCAAGTTACCTTGAGAGTTTAGAGTTGATAAGGATAATATAAAGGGAATTATATATTTAAAAATCTTTACCTAAAGATGCTGATGTGGAAGTCAGGAAGTGCATGCTGACAAAGAGCCTGATATAGATGTCTCCTTAGAGGTCTGCAAGAGTCTGACATATTCAGAGGCAGATGCTCACAGCTAGCCATTGAACTGATCATGGGGTTCCCAATGGAGGAGTTAGAGTGAAGACTGTAGGAGCTGAAAGGGTTTGCGGCTCCATGAGGAAAGCAACAATACTAACCAGTCAGAGCTTCCAGGGTCTAAACCACCAGCCTGGGAGCACTTAGGGAGGAATCCATGGCTCCAACTGTATATGTAAGGGTGGATGGTCCTGTCGGGCATAGGTGGGAGAAGAGATCCTTGGTCTCATGAAGACTGGATGCCCCAGTGGGTGGGAATTTGAGGGTGGGGAGGTGGGAGTGGGAGGGGTAGGTAGGGGCACATCTGCAGAGAAGTAGGAGGAGGGGTAAGGGGATAGGGGGTTCCTGGGCGGAGGGGAATGGGGTAAGGGGATAACATATGAAATGTAAATAAAACATCCAATAAAAAAATCTTTACCTAAAATGTCTGAATTTGACCTTGTATGTACTATAATTATTTATACCTGTTACCCAACATCACCAAGACCAGATTCAGTTACGAAAAACCAACATTATCTTCCTGTATCTCAACTGACCTGCTGTCTATCCTCTTCCTCTCCCAGCCTATAAAGAGAAGTGTCCACTCCCGGTATTATGTAGACATTAGTATATCCATTTCAGAAAGTTACTAGGAAGTTTATATAAACTCTGATTTAAGAAACTTTGATGCAAATATTAGGTGTCAGCTGAGATATAAAATTAAAGTTAAACAAAGATCAGATGTTATTCTTGACTGCAACCATGGTTATATGGTCCATCTTCTCCATCTTTTCCTGGCCTCAGGTGTTGTAGTTGTGAAATGAAGACCCACCTGATGTTCGAGTTCTTCCAGAGATACAATGAGATAATTCAAGAAAAGCATGCCTCAGTGTGCCTCATGTACTTCCGGTATTCTGAAGGTTGTCTGTTGGCATCAACATAAAATTTTCTGCAAAGTTTCTCACCTGCTGTGGTCTGCAGCGATGGTGATGGCCCAGATAGTTTGATATTTTCTTGACTCCCTGCAACTGGTGTAGTCAAAAATACTTAAAAAAATTCAAACATCACCTCTACCGCACTATTTGTAGAATAAAAAGACATTTGCCATAGGGAATGCATGTTATCATATGCCGTATTTGATGTATTCCACGCCAGCCTTTCATTATCACTGGAGCAGAGATTTGGTTTGCCAGTTTGGTAACCATCACCATGGCTGATTCACTTTCTTTAGCTTCTCTAACATCCAGGCCCAAGAAATGATTTCTCTCACATATGCATACCTGGGCACCTCTCTTTTACAGGCAGCATTTGGCTGGAGGATTATTTACAAGACAGAGCACCCTGCCTTCCCTGTGTATCAGACATAATGCAGGAAAATGAAATGTCTAGGAGTCCTGAGCAGAGGAACGCAGGGTGCCAGGTCATGGTTCCTATGACTTTGTAGACCCTGTTTAGGTCATGTCCTAGGCTTCATACCTTCTCTTGTTTTACTTGTGCCATAAATATCTCCTTTCTGCCTTTATTTCTAGTAATAGTGCTTTACCTCAGGGATGTAAAGGTTTTCTGTTGCCTCTTCCTGCAGCTATCTCATGCCTAGATTTCTCAGTGCTGCCATGGTTCCTATCTTGGGGTATCTGGTGAAGTGTCACTTTCTCTGTCCATTTCCTGGAGGCATTAAATAAATAGCAACATCTATTTTAACCCTTTCTATCTCATTATGTTGCTTTTAAATTCTCATCAGACAGGTCTTCTTATGGAAAAATTGACTCAGTATAAAAAGCTCATGAGAGCAGGCTGTTCATCATATTTGATCTTAGCTGTTCAGAAAAGCACATCAGGTACTGCTCACTACCACCCCATCAGGATGCCTGGAGCCCCTGTCTCTAAAGTGTCATTCAGGCTTAGAATTGCTTATTGTTGGTTTTAACTCAGGCTCAGCTTTTGGCAGCTAACTCAAATCTACTATTGCTTTGCTTCCATAAATGACTATTCCAGCCTAAAGTTCTCCTATGTTGCTGGAAGAGTGACAAATTCTATCTATGGATTTCTTTGTAGCCTTCTGGGTACAGTATCGGCTAGGCATATATTCCACTATCCATAGAGGTTTTAAGGTTTTCACCCCCAAACCAAGCTGTATGGTATTCCATCTATTATTTCAAATAGCATAATAGTTTATATAACTTACATACACCATTACATATACTTTAAATTATATCTGATACTTAATGTGATATAGAGGCTATGAAAGAATCATTGTACTGTATTGTTTAAGTAATAATGGAAAAAATTGTATTTTCTTTCAATTTCTTTTCATCCAAGATGTGCTAGAATTAATGTGGTAGAACCCAAGGATACATTCAACAAACTGTGCTAGGTCACACGTACAGATGCTGGTATCAGACTCTTCAGATATTAGTGTCACCTTGGCTAATGACCTCGAATCAGTTGCTTAGCTCACTTTTGTGGAAGAAGACAACACAGGTGCTGACAAGTGGATTTGTTCCATGGAAATGGGTTACTCTCATCAAAGCACCATTCCTGGCATATGCAAGGCTTGGTCAATGGCTGTGCTTCTTCTGTTTGTCACCTAAATTACATCCCTGGGCAGATCCAAAGCTTTGTTCCCTGCATGGCCCATAACATCTGCCAGAGCCTCCCACTCAGCAGGTGCTCAATTACTCTGTTGATTTCTGGTAGAATTATTTCCCACAAGAAATGTCACAAGAGATGTTTTGGAAAAGCACACCGAGGCAGTTCTATTTGTAAAGCTGTCTGAGGACTAAGAGGGCAGAGCAGAGACTCAAAGGGAAGTTTCTTAAAGACTCATTTGGGAAACATTTTCTCAATATCTAGTATGATCTAACCACCTCACTCTGAGCTCAAGGGTTGTATCAGAAAGTTCCTTTTTTGTATGAGATATGAGGAGACATATGCAAACGAGTACCTGGGCCAAGGCTAGGAGGACTAAAAGACAGGCTGTGCATGTGTGTCCCTGTCATCTGTGGAAGGGAATGTCCTGGACAATTATAGCTTCAGGATTAGTCAGTGGCCCCTATTTCTGTTTCTGCGTGCTGTACCAGTGATTCTGAAAATGAGAATGGTGCTAAAATTGAAAATGGAATTAGGTCCCTTGGGAACAAGAGCAGAAGTGGTTTGGGAGAAAATATCCAAACTGTAAAACAAGAAGCAGCGATTGGACCACAGTTGCTGATTTTTTCATGTTTCAATACAATTTGAAAAACAGTTCCCAAGACTTAACATTTGTTTACTCATGGTTCCAGCTTGCTAATTAATAGAAGTCCTCCATTCCTCCATGGACTCTGATTAAAAGATATAAATATAAAGATAGCATAACACTGAATGTGTCTAGCAGGGCCCTGTAGAGAAGCCAATATTCTGGCTTCCAGGTCCTCAGTCAGAGCATTTAGTCTCACCTGCCTGTCCCCACCTGTCTCTCAGATCCTCGTCTCTTCTGCAATGGGCTTCAAAAAAGAACAACAAAATTAAGATGATTTTATGATTAAAATGCCAACCTCACTAACAATTTTAGGAGATAAACGATAAAGCTAGGGTTTCTGAAAACACACTTGTAAAACAAGTGAGTTTTATGATTCACCTAATAGTCCTACAGACATGGCTGTGTTCTTACTGAAAGCTTAAGCAGACATAAGACCATTATATAAAAACGGTTTCTACTTCTACATGCTAGCAATGAAACATCAAAAAGCCTAAGAAGATAACTCCATTCACCACAGCAGTAGCAGTAATAAAAATATTAAGAACACATTTAGTAAGAGTGCCAGGCTGGTAACTGGAACACTGTTGAGAGAAATTAAGGATGAAAGTGGGCAAGAGACTAGAACAGGCAGAGGAGGAGGGTACCAGGGATGAACTGCATGGTGGGGGAAATGGGGAGGGGCAGGAAGGACTAAAGGGGAGTGGGGAGGAGGATCAACCAAACTGAAAAGTGTTCAAAAAAGACCACACAATCAGACCCCCCCCAGAGTTCCCAGGGACTAAACAACCAACCAAAGAGTAAACATGGAAGGACCCATGACTCCAGCTGCATATGTAGCAGAGAATGGCCTTGTTGGGCATCAGTGGGAGGAGAGGCCCTTGGTCTTGTGAAGGCTTGATGCCCCAGTGTAAGGGAATGCCAGAGCAGGGAGGCAGGAGTTGGTGGGTGGGAGAGCACCCTCATAGAAGCAGGGTGAGTGGGCATGGGATAGGGGGTTTCTGAAGGGGAAATCTGGAAAGGGGATAACATTTGAAATGTAAATGAATAAAATATCCAGTTAAAAAAAGAATCCAGTTACTGTATAAGCTAATTATATAAGAAGTCACAGACAAATCTAACTGAGGGGAAAGCACTCCTCTGTCCATGCAACAGGAAACTCAGCATTGTCAGGACAAGCACACTTCAGATTCAACATAGCCCAGTCACAAAACCACATGATTTCTTTTAAAGAGAGGCATGAGCTGATCATGACTTTAACAGTGACAAGCAAAGGGCTTGGATTACTGAGTGACAGTTCTGCAAATGACTAAAAGGGGGATTCAGGGTTTTTACTCCAGACCTTATGCCAGCTCTATGACCCCCAGGACTACGGGGAACTGGGGCAGCAACACAAGTGGAGAACAGTGAGTGGAATCAAGAGCACAAAGTGTATTTATCAGAGAAATTTAAAATGTGTTTTTCTTCCAAGGATGGCAACAAAAGTGGGAGCAAGCCACAAAATGAGAGCGTGTACTTAAAATCCACATATGTGAAATGGGCCAGAGCTTCTGTGTTATTTGCTTTTCTAACACCAGACAAAAGCAACTTAAAGATGAGGTTTATTTATTTGTCTATTTTTTGTTGAAAAAAATATATCTTTACCCATACGACCTAGTCTGATTACAGTTTTCCCTCCTCCATCTCCTCCCAGATTCTTCCTGTCTCCCCTCCCAACGAAACCCACTCCCTTTCTTTCTCTCTGAATTAGAAAACAAGCACCTAAAAAAGTAATAAAACATAATAAAACAAAAAATACATAAAATTTACAAACTGGAGCAGAACAAAACAAACAAACAAACAAACAAAAAGGAGTCAAAGAAAAAGCACAAGAAACATATATAGATGTTGAGACACATGTTCATACACACAGAAATCTCATAAAAAAATTCTAGGAACCATAATATATACACAAAGACCTGTAAAGTTAAAAAAAAATGAAGGAAGATGAGGATGAGGAGGGAGAAGAAGGAGAAGAGGAAGAGGCAGAGGAAAAAGAAGAAGAGGAGGAGGTGGAAGAGGAACAGGAGGAGGAGGAGGAGGAGGAGGAGGAGGAGGAGGAGGAGGAGGAGAAGGAGGAGGAGAAGGAGGAGGAAACAGCAGTGCCAAAAGTGCCATTGAGTTTATGTTGTGTTGTTCATCTGCTACTGGGCATGGGGCCTGCCCAGAGAGGGTTTATTTTGGCTAATGATGGGAAAACATGGCCAAAGGAGCAAGAGATGGCTGCAGTCAGGAAGGGAAGAGAGAGAGAGAGATTGAAGGAGAGAAAAGCATAGGTGGGGGCAGGGGCATGAGGGCAAGCATGCCTACATATGTACTGGTGCTCAGCTCACTCTTCTTTTTGTTCAGTCCAGGACCCCTACCCATGGACACCACCCATGGACCCCTCCCATGGACCCCACCCATGGACCCCACCCATGGACCCCTCCCATGGACCCCACCCATGGACTTCAACCATGCAATGGTGCTACACTATATTTTGGGTAGATCATCCCACTGCAATTAACCTAATTTAGGAAAGCCCAAGTAATGTAGTATGTGACTCCATTTATAAGGAACAGAGAGACAGAAAGATTGGTGGCTACCAGGAAGGAGAAGGAGAAAAAATGGGAAGTGGATATAAAAGCCTGTGGGAGTCCTTAACGGGTATTGGGCGATGCAGGTATTCTCAAATAGTGGCACAGTTCTGGGCTTACTAAGATCCACTGGCTGGAGCATTTTAGCAAGGTGAGTTTTATGAATATAATAATTATATTTCAGTGAAGCTGTTAGTCAAAAAACAACTACAACAGCCAAAAGAAATTCGTTGACAACAGAAATCACTCAGGACCACAATAACGAGGGATTCCTATCTGTAGTTTCCTTTTCCCTAAAACCCAGAAATCCTTACCCCCACTTCTCTGATGTTTTTGTGCACGTCAGACAATCTGAATAGCCATTACTATAATCACACAGCCCATTCTACAGTGTCATGTTACAGTCCATTTTATTGTTATGAGCCAGGGTGGAATGTTTTATACCACCAAGCAATTATTGGTCATCTCTCCAATTGAGTCTCAGAATTATAATTGGCTCCAGTTTTCTCAGAAACCAAATCAAAACCCAGGAAGTAAACGAAAATTCCCAGACTCATAAAATAACTCATAAAAGAACTAAGACCTGTCCGACTTCACAGACCACTTTCAATTCTTAGTCCATGACGGCCCCATTTGAAACTAAAGCCCACCTCTCTGCAATTGCCGATTCCCGCTCTTTCATAACCCTGCTACCTGTAAGTTTCCCACTTCACTTATTTGAAGATGTTCTCATGACCCCTTAGTGTGACTCCACACTGACCTCAGTCTCCATTACTTCTTCCTTAGGTCTTTAGTTATTGTCCTGAGCCCATCCTACATCTGCTCTAAAGTGAAGGTTCTGGGGGCAAAAATATATGAAGGCATTACCCTAGCCATGTTGCTTCAGGTACCTTAAAAATGCACGCTTACCTCCTCAACCTGGCTTTAAAGGCAGGCAATTTTTGGAAACTGCATTTGAAAAACTAGAGTTCAGATAGGTTAAAGTTTGTCTAAGATAACCTAGCCAGCCGTAAAGCAGCAGATGTAGAAATGAAACCCAGGTCTTTTTTTTTTCTTTTTCAGTCACTCACTACTGACTGAATTAATTTAACTGTTAGGAATCCCCAGACTCTCAACTTTATAGACAAACAAAAATTGACTCCCATCTCCAAAAGTATCCTGCTGAAGACCTAGCGTTTTCTAAACAACTAGAGGTTGTAAATCTTAGGGCAGATATCACTTTGCAGCCAAGTGTATTTGTTGTAATTAGAAGTCCCTAACATTTTGAAGGGCTCTTTGTTTGCTGAGCTGGATATTTTCTCTTGAAAGGAAAAGAACAATTTTTTTACTCAGCATGTTTGATGTCACTGTTTTTCTTACCACAGTGAGGTAGTGTCCTAGAGAGAACATTCCTCAGCTTCTCATTTCTTTCTCCCAGGATCCAGGATTCTCTCTTCACGGGGTGCCTTTTAGCTGCAGCAATGGAAAAAAAAAACTGTTATTTTGATTAAAGCATAAAATGCATCTTGTATGCTGAGAAATATTTTCCCTTAAAATGTCTGGAGTCCTGGACAGCACTCTGGCAGCCGATGAGCTGGGGGAAGGATCCTTGCCTTGCTGGAGAGGCCCAGCCTTTGGCTACAGGCATTGGTTACACCCCGTGGTGGCTAGAAGCTCTCTCTATAGGAGATGGCTCTGCCTAGTTAAGACATAAAGCTTGCTTTAATGAGGCATTTGGTATGGAGATGCCTAGGGTCAAACTGTGGCAAAAGAAGGCAGCTTTTCCCATGACTTCCCAGGAAGTGATTCCTGCCCATCAGCAAAGGCAAAAGAGGTTGCAGGTAGGGTTTCATGGGTGACAGGGCTGCCTTTTAGTTCTTACTTTTACTCTGAACATAAAAAGTGAGTGGGATATAAAGTGAATAACTAAACAACTGAAATTAAATAGAAAAGAAATGTGAATGTAAAAATTTATATCTTTAAATTGAATGTATATGTATATGTGTATGTGTGTATATGTATGTGTATATGTGTATGTGTATGTGTATGTGTATGTGTATGTGTATGTGTATGTGTATGTGTATGTGTATGTGTATGTGTATGTGTATATATATTCTCTTTTCCCTTCCTGACTGCAGCCATCTCTTGCTCCTTTGGCCACATTTTCCCATCATTAGCCAAAATAAACCCTCTCTGGGCAGGCCCCATGCCCAGTAGCAGATGAACAACACAACATAAACTCAATGGCACTTTTGGCGCTGCTGTTTCCTCCTCTTCCTCCTCCTCCCCCCTCCTCCTTTTTCTCCACCTCCTCCTCTTCTTTTTCCTCTGCCTCTTCCTCCTCTCCTTCTTCTTCCTCCTTGTCCTCATCTTCCTTCATTTTTTTTAACCTTTACAGGTCTTTGTGTATGTATTATGGTTCCCAGATTTTTTTAATGTGATTTCTGTGTGTATGAACATGTGTCTCAACATCTATATATGTTTTTTGTGCTTTTTCTTTGACTCCTTTTTCTTGTTTGTTCTGTTTTGTTCTGCTCCAGTTTGTAAGTTTTATGTATTTTTTATTTTATTATTTTTTATTACTTTTTTAGGTGTTTGTTTTCTAATTCATAGAGAAAGAAAGGGAGTGGATTTGGTTGGGAAGGGAGATGGGAAAGATATGGGAGGAGATGGAGGAGGAAAAACTGTAATCAGAATAGGTTCTGAAGGCTCTTGAGTTTCTGGTTCTATTTTTCTATGATGTTAGCCAAGTTTCGAAGAGTTTAGGATTCTGGGTCAGGATAAAAGGATGAGTCTGAAAGGCATAAACCCATTCAACAGAATCTCACAGGCTAAAGTTTTAAAAGGAACATTATTGGTCTGCTTTATTGACAGAATTTCAGAAGAGCAGATATCTACAATGGAGTTACTATTGTGAATTTGTTGCTTATCCAGTGTATGAACTACTATTTGAATTTCACCTGAGTGAACTGGCAAGATTGAAAATTGGTAACTTGAAAATGACCCCAAGGATAGCAAAACAGTTATCCAGCCTTTTGGGTCACACAAGAGAATAATCACATAATCTCTTTGCACAACTGAGACACGAACCCATTACAAACTACTTGGCCAATCGTGGTGGTCTTGGAAGGATGACTGACTACGCACCCAGTCTATCTTTTGGTAAGGTGGCATAGTTTCATAACCTTTAATGTGATGACAGTAAGAGCTGTCACCTAGTGTTTTTAAGAAAATTTGAAGACTGACAGACTGCCTGGCAATGTACCTGATACAGAGTAGGTACTCAGTGGTGTTAGGCTGTATGGAAACAAAAAACCAGATAAATCATGTTACATTACAAGAAAAATTTTATTCAAAGTACAGAAAACCGAGGAACCATTTGAAAATGTGTACTACAAGATTAAAATAAAAGAAGTTTTCTAATTTAAATTCCTTGGAGTCTTTTGATTCCTATTGTACTGTGATACCTCCGACACTCCTTTTCAACAAAGGTCTTTTCTAGGCACTCTTGAAGATTCAAGCTTGTCCACATTGACTTCAAAGAATGAAATCTTACCAGGACATTACATATCTCCCTTATTCTATCTTTTCACAATCAGAACTATGTATACAATAAGATTGTGGAAGTTTACGATGAAACACTTTATGTTGAGAGTGTTCTGTAAACTCAACAGCCAGCTTCCTCAGTACCACATTCCCAAGACACAAATTGGATCAGAGCATAAGCGAGGTTTCCCTTCCTTGTAGGGCCATGAAAGAGGTCTTGGTTTTTGGTAGAGTGATGGCAGGAAGTAGCCGGGAGACCCTGCAAAGGATGGACATTTATTCCGCCATGCTCCCAGAATCCAGGCTCCTGACATGTGACATCGAACTCCATTGACCTACACTGTTCAGTCATGTAGGCAATGCAGCCCCACCCAAAGAGCACAGGTAGAGGGTGTGACTATAAGCCTCAGGCCCTAGAGAGATTTACATACTAATGAAGGCCAGAGGGCGGAGCCAATTAAGCATTCTTCCCTAGATCCTTTCCCCTTCTCCCTCCCTATTTAACTTGGGTCTGTCCTGAGTTTTACGGGGGTGTGCACATCCAGATCCAACTATCACGCCATGATAAATAAACTTCTTAAATCCACGAACTCCACTTGTCTTCTCGGGCCTGCGACCGCTAAAGATTCCAGCCTCTGGAATCTTAGACCTTCTCATGTATGTGGGACTCTGCTGTGGTCCCAGAACGGGATGCTTCGAGGGCCTGGGGCTGCCACCGCCTGTGATTTTTTCCTACAGCCACCCACAACTCTCTGTTGCCTTCAGATAGTGATCCATGCTTCTTCACAAAGCCCAGGCCCCACACTTGTCAGCAGGCTCAAGGAATGTTCTCAATAGCCCACATTCCTCCAACAGAGCGGGCGGCGGGGTGTGTGTGTGCACAGAACCCCTGACTATTCTTTCTTCTGGCCACCGATTATGACATCACAGGTTTGTTGCCTTTCTACCCCCAAACTAATTACAGTATAAACTCTGGAGCCCCAGAGATGACACCTTTATTTTAATTTATCTTTTCTTTTTAAAATTAAGGATGAGTCTATCTGGGTTCAGGGTTTGAGGGTAGAGTCCATTATGGCAGAGAAAGTATGGTGGTGGAAGTGTGAAGTGACTGATTCCTACTGGAACCACAGTCAGAAAACAGAGATGTATACTGGTATTCAGATAATTTTCATTTTTTAAATTTATTCAGAACCCCATCCCTTGAGATAGTTCCACCTTTGAGAGAGGGATCAAAACACTGACGGGAATGCAAGCTAAAAAACGTTAACTGAATATTTGATTCACATTGGATGATGCCTTCCAAATATATTCTCACTGTTCTGATCTAATCCCAAGTGTCTTTCTAGACATATTTCCTGAGTGTCTTTCTAGATGTATTTTGTAATTTCCTTTAACAACATTTAATCCTTCTTTCCTATGCAATTCTAATAAATTCTGTTATCTAATTTCTCAAGTCACAGAAGATTAAAGGAGAAATCAAAACACAATATTTTTTAGACTGGGAAGCTTAGACATGAATTCATTTTTATTCCTTTTCAAGGGAGGTAGGAAGAGGAACTTGTAGGAGGAAAGGCCTTGCCACACTAATTTTGTTCTCTGAGCAGGTATTGCTCAATATGCCTGAGCAGGGTGACACATGATGAGACTCCCCAGGTCCTAGTTATTTTTCTATTACTATGAAAAGATACTGTGACCAAAGCAACTTATAAAAGAAAGTGTCTATTTTGGGCTTAGTTTCAGAGGATTTAGACTCCATAATGACAGAGCAAAGGCATGATGGCAGGGACAGCTGAGTGCTCACATCTTGATCTACAACTAGGAGATAAGAGATCAGACTAAAAAAAGTTCAGATCATCTGAAACCTAAAAGTCCACCCCCAGTGACCAACCTCCTCCAACAAGTCCACATGTTCTGATCCTTCCCAAGCAGTTCTACTAACTGGGGACCAGTCATTCAAATATATGAGCCTATGAGGCCATTCTCATTCAAACCATCACATCACAGATGAGAAACCTCATCCTAAGATTGGAAAGCTGCTAGTCAGTAATCCTTATCTCTGTGCATAAAACAATAGGGAGAAGGGGTGGTAGGGGTGGGATGTTTCCAGGTATAGGAAATTATTTTTGACAATATGTTTAATAAAATCTTAGCTTTCCAAAAATTTATATGAGGATTATTTGGGGAATTTACTGTTGGAAGTAAGCTTCAGGTATGCTTGTTAAGTCCTAGACTTTAAAGAAAAGTCTATTTAGACGACAGTTTTCGAGTCTGGTTCTCATTTGTCTCTACACGTCATCCCCACTATACATCACAGGTTTTCAAGGGACAATTAGAAGCTGAAGCAAGAGGTCAGAGAGGAGGACTTGCCCCTTATAGATTCATGCTTTTGTCTTCTTCACAGAAGAATGGAAGACTAGAAAAACACCCAGTGTAGGGGGAAAAAACTCCCTGCAAATAACAATAGTGGAATCAGGCTATGCTTTTGCTAATACAGTTCAGTCCCAGGCACCAGTGGTATTCCTTAAGATGGGAAATTGTGAATTCTAAGCTACTGAAATTCTGCCTTCTTGCCATTGCTTTCACGTGGGGTTTAATAAGTGCAAGAAGAGAATTTTCAATACACGACTGAACAAAACTCAACTCATTCTGTTGACAAAATTGAATGTACGATTTGTTTGGTATGTTTAAAAACAACCCAATTTTCTTTGTGTCATTAGATCATGTCAACCTGAGAGAAGCAGGCTACAGTATGAGTTTAGTTCCTGAGCATTCATTAGTCTTAAATCCTAACATAAGCCTGGTGGGTGGAACACAGATGCAGACACTGAAGTGTGATAGAGTAGAAAAAGAGGCAGATGTTTAAACACACTGTGGATTCTTATTATAAATACAGATGCATCTCCTGGAAGGATAGAAAGGCTTGAAGGAGAGATATATAAGTACCACCTAGAAGATTCAGTTCTGAGAAATGTGTTGGATTATACCAGATACATAAAATAAGGAAAGGGGGACTGGAGATAAAAAACAAATGCAAACTTTTGAACAGCTCAGATGTGGTTACTGAGCACTGAATATATAGACTAAAGCAGCATACTGCCTCATAGACATATGCACAGTGTCCTTGCTAATTAAAAATCCCAGTATTTTTTTTTTTAAGGGCTGAACTAGTGTGCCATGAAGAAAAGCAGGAGATGGGTGATGCTGTAGTTAAAGTGAAATGGGGGGATGTGGAGATAGAGGGTCAGTGGGTCAGGTGCTTGCTACAGAAGCTTAAGGATTTGAGTTGGGATTCCTAGAAGCCACAAAGGGGATGGACACAGCAGTTCAAGTGTCTGTCATCTCTCAGTGCCCAACCTAGACATGAGAGGTGAAGACAAGATTTTCTAGAAGCTTGCTGGGCAGCTAGCTTGGCATGGGCATCAGTGAGAGACAGGGAGACCTTGTGTCAAGGTGGAGGGTGAGGATTGACACACAAGGTTGTCCTTTGATCTACCCATGCACACTGTGGTAACCTATTCGCATACAAACACACATACACACACCACGCACACACTCACACATAAACACACACAGATACACAACAATCAGAGATAGGGGAGCAGGAGCAGAAGGCCGAGAAAACTGACTGTGGGACAAGAAGAGGGACAGGGGAAAAAGGAGTTAATGTGTGTTAAGTTGAGATCAAGCCAGGCATTGCAAAACTATTCAGATACCTAAGCCTGGTACTAAGCTCTACTTATACCAGTTCATTATTTCAGGGTGATTTAACTAAGTAGCCCATTAAAAAAATCTTAAAACATTTTTAATTAATTTCCAAAGGCACAGTGAATGAGCTTCTATATTCCCCATCCAAATATTAATCCCCACTCATTGTTGTTAAGTCCCAGAATAAATACAGATACTTTAAATCCTGGATTGCTCAAGTTAACATTCTTTCTTAGAGGAAGGAAAAAAATAAGTAGGACAGAACACTATTAAATCCTACTCTAATTAAAATTAGAAGGGGATTTAAATTAATATTCAGAAATAAGCCAACAGCTCAAAGAAATGAATACAAATGTTAGGAAATGGTCACATTTCTCAGAAAATATTGATACTTTCCAAATATCTGAGTCAGGCAAAAGCTGGAATGAGAAGTCACTTCTGTAGTGACTTGGAGGCAGCAAAAGGACAAAGTAAAGGACTGGGCTATATCTAGAGTAATTCTTCAAGGCTCTCACAATTATAGACTGAAAACATGGCCCAGCTGTGTCTCTCAAATATATCTCTACATGCAGAAAACCTGTCATCAAGAGCATTCAAATTACTTATCCACCTGACAGCAATTGCTGCTATCCGTGATCAAAATGAGTCTGATTTCCACACACCATTCCACAGACTGTCCTGGTAGAATTGTTTGTAGTTGTTTCTAGGGAGTCCTGGGCTTTCTTTTGGGATAAGACTTACTTCTTCCATCTATACAGTTGAGAGAGAATAATCATGAGCAATATCTGACATGGCTTGACACATACTCCTGGGATAAGACATTCCATTCTTATTCTTGATTCAACATTTGCTGTTCAGGAAACAGTTTCCACAATCAAAAGTTAATTTCCCATCAACTCTTGGCTCATCTTTCGTGCCTCAGTATACCTCTATTTTTGGCCTTCATCTACTCTGCTGAGCTGTCAACAGTATTAACCATCTGAATATAGTTTACTGTATTCAGTCGCACTGTATTCATTGAAAATCTTTCATCATCAGTTCCCTGTAGATTAGAATCAGCTGTCACATGCATTAGCTCTGAATCCTTGAGTGGCTTAGGGTTATCTTTTCAAAAACGGGCTTCTAGTCTTGAAGCTTCCTGCTTTGGTCATACCACACTGTATTCCCTCTCATTTCCTCACTGTGCATTTTTTTTTCTTTCTGTTCCTTAATCTGCTAAGTCAACCAAACAAACCCAGTTCAGTTAGACTCAGTTCAGCTCAAACTCAACTCAACCCAACCCAATCCAAACCAAAATGACCTCTACGGAGAATCGTAGACACTGATGGGATTCCATATCTTCCCAGACGAGCTGCATTAGCCTTAGAGACTGCAGCAAATGAACTTCCTGGCTTCTTCTTGGCAAATCAGTGGCTTAGTGGTGCTCAGTCAGGGGTCTGGATCAGTTAATTTTATCCCATGATCTACTGGCTTTGCAGTAGAGGATGGGAGGACACCATCATTCAGAGGAAATGCCTGAGACTGGTAGCAGGAAGCATAAGGGAGAGGACTTGGACGACGACTCTGTTCAGAATCCCTTGGGATTTGCCCCTTAGGAGTTGTGTTAGCCTTACTCTAAGCTCCATGCATCAAATGCGCCATCTTTGGGAAAAGAAAACCCAGTGGCCCCTTCTACAAACTTTCCTCACTCACCTCTCACATCTATTCCCCTGACCTATCACCTCCTGCAGAGAAGGCACCACAGCCTCTCTAAGGCCCCATAATGCTCCTGGAGGCCTAGAGTGGGTAGAGTGCAGCTGTGAGGCCACACAAAATCTCACCACACCTTACCTTCAGTCTACATAACCAATCTAGCTAGGTCAAAATCTTCCACTTCCTCCCATGCGAGTCTGCTCCCTTAACACTCGGTAGTATCTTCATTTACACGGAGTAGCAGAATATTTCAAAGAACACGGAAGCATCCAAACAGTACATACTGAATCAGAAATTATCTTGTGAACCTAGGAAAGCTGTAGGCTTTATCAGTTTTACAAATGGGGAGCCTGGGGCTCAGATGACAGGGAACTTGCTCATTTGTCATGAGCATTGGACAATCAGGCTAGATTTGAGCCCTAATCCCATTCTCTACACTGCACTAAAGGACCTTTGGATCATGGTTTAAATAACGTGCAGCTACACCTTCTGCAGTAACCCAAAACAACTACAAAGGGAAGATAACAGCCACAGGAAACAACTTATGACTCAACCAGACATGGTTTTCTCTCTCCTTCCTATTAATCATGTGTTCAGCCTTTCTTAGATTATTTCTGCTTAGTGAAACATCAAATCTTTTATGCTCTACTATTTTATTAAGTATATTAAATGAGGGAATTGAATTCACAAAAATGCACTTTGAAAAGTACAAATGCCTTGGAAATGGAGGCAGCATTAAAACACTCATCATTATAATGTGTTTTCTCTTGCTCTAGTTGATGGGTCTGCTGTTTCCTCTGATCTCTTTTATTGTTTGTGACTTTGGTGGTGTCTTCTAATAGTTTCCCCAAATCCATCTTCCTTCTGCCCCTTATGAATGGAGCTTCATGTGTTTGCTCAGTGGCAATGTTTAACTGCGTTTTCCATTTTTTTTCTGGTAAATGAGGCTGACCATGTTAGGATATTTTAGGATAATTGTGTATAAGCATAAGTCACTGAACTAATCTTAAGTAAATAGACCAGCTAGTATAGTCTTCTTTGCCTTTATTTCCATATTCACTTCTGTGGAATGTAGACACAATGGTTTGGATTACTAGTATAACAGTATATATAACCATGCATACAATATCATGATAATCACACATGTAACATCCCTAAACTGTCCAACCATGACCACTAATACATCACCCTTTGAACCTCTTGTTGTGAGAAGGATATACATCTACTATAGTTTAGCTCAAAGTACTCCTAAAAGCTCATGAGTTAGATGCTTGTGGTAGTATTTGGGAAGGTTGTGGAGCCATTTAGAGGTGGAGCATAGCTGGTAGGGATGGAACTAGGTATGAGTCTTGGAAGGTCATAGGCCAGCTTCTAATTATGCTTTCTAGGTGTGGCAGTGACATGACAAGCCTCTACCTTGTATGGAAGAGACTTCAACTTGCATCTGTGGTGGTTTGCCAGGGGATGGCACTATGAAGAGGTATGGCCTTGTTGGAGGAAGTGTGTCATTGTGGTGATGGGATTTGAGACCCTTCTCCTAGCTGCCTGGAAGCCAATCTTTTCCTGTTAGCCTTTGTAAAAAGATGTAGAACCCTCAGCTTCTCCAGCACCATGCCTGCCGTGATGCTGCCATGCTTCCTGCCTTGGTGATAATGGATTGAACCTCTGAACCTGTAAGCCAGCCCCAATTAAATGTTATCCTTTACAAGAGTTACCTTGGTCATGGTGCTTCTTCACAGCAATGGAAACCTTAACTAAGACAACTTCCCACCACAGTAACTGAAATCCCCTAGGTATATGAGATCAAATTGTTTTTCCTATAACATATTCTGTCATCAATGAAAACATAACTGATATACCTTTTATCTTTTTAAACTTCCATCCCAATGATTTCATATCAAATGCTATGAAACTTAATCCTCAGATGACAACAATCACCAAAACGAGAAGCATACTGCACTGTGTTGGGCTAGAGGTCCCAGCTATCATAGTCTTACAGATTACAGCTGGTCTTTCATCTGTAATACTTGCTATTCTTACTGAATCACCATAGTTTAGTTAGAAAGACCATCCTACCCCATTGTTAAACAATAGGCTTGAGGCTGAATTCTAAACTCTTGCCACCCCTCTCTTCTAGATGTGGCCCCTGACTACCTGTCCTTCCTCATTGCATCAACACTGTCACTCTGTCCCCCACTGAAGCTGTGCAAACTTTCTTCCTGATCAATATGTCATGTGGCCATTTGATTTCTTTCTGATGAATTGTTTTGTATGCAATACTCAAAACCAGCCTCACTTACTTTTTAAGTATCAAAATACATGGAATGATAGTCCCAGATTCCTTTACGACTGGCTGCTTTTGTGCCTTTGACAATTCGTTCTTTTCAATGACTCTATGAGAGGCAGGATACTGCATGTCTTCTTTACTATTTTACCCCTAAACTTTGCTCTGATGCTCCACATAAAGCTTTTAAGTGTGAGCTTGAATGAGTTATGTTTCTGGTTATAGATCTGGCTTTGAGGAAAACTCAGTTTGAGGTTTCAAATATAGACTTCATTTGACAAAGATTCCAGGAAAAAATATATGAAGTGGGAGAATGTGAGAGAGGTTTTTAAAGGAAGCTAATAAGCAGAGAATTATTGAGCAAATTTTAATTGCAATGGATGATGGCATCTATAGCTGATGAATTCTGGGAAAGTGTGAAACAATTTTCAGAGTTCTATTGTCATGGAATAAGACGAGAATGAGAAAGAATTAGTCCTTGAGATTCCTCCAAGCATTAGGTGAGAATGTTGGGTAGCTGTGGTCAGTCCTCAGCACTTTTGGACTTTCTAGAATCCAAACAGAAAGAATTCAACTTTTAAAGAAAACGAAACTTTTAGAAAGATAAGTTCTCATCCTAGGAGCTCTAAAGGGGCATTGTAAGTGAACAGTGAGTTCTCGGTGGTGGCTATAGCTAGAAGTCTCTCCTATCATTGTCTGTCTTTCAAACAAGTCTTTGTATCCAAGAAATGGGCATACAAAGTGCTGAAGATGTTTCTGAGGACTGAGTCACTATCCTTGGCATGATAGTCTTTCAGCAAATATTTATATGAATTACATTGCTCTGTATAGCTTTACCTCTTTCGAAGTTGGAGAGTTTTCTATTATGATTTAAGTGGACCCATGTTCAGTAACCTCAACAGAAAACTTATGTCCAATTGGCACTCCTCTGTGGTTGTTTGAAGTTGTCACTTTGGGGAATGGTCTAGCACAGAGTAAGTACTGAATGCTGGAAAGCATCCTACCCAGAGATGAGGCCTCCTAGATAGGTAGGTTAGTCTTGCTTTTACATGTCTATGAACTTGAAGAAATCTGAGCAGGCATTTAATCTCTTCTCATGTATATAATGAGTAAGAAGTCTCATGATTTTTTTAAGTACACACACATCCATATATACAAATGTAAAGTTTAAAATACCGAGAAATAGAACACAATATAGACTAGACATTGGGGGTCATTATCTGGTTCTATTTTAGCTCTACAACATTGGAAACATGTTTTAATCCAAGTTTCATATTTTTTAATCTTTTTAATGGGCATAATAGTAGAACTTCCTCATATTTCTTCATTAAAGCTTAAAGAAGTATATAAATGATTTAAAAATGCTCCATACAGATATGTTATAATGACTTTTATTGATATCATTGATACTTATATTAATAGTAATATTATTGAAAATAATTTCTGTGTGGTTTATCAGCTTTATAACATTATCCTTGCGATCTTTATGAAATAACCATATCTTTTGATGGCAAATTTTCACTTGGATTTTTTAAAAAAAATCTTAATGTCTACTAGCAAATCTTCCTTACAGTAATCATTTGGGAATTTTCAATTTAGAATGGACCCTGGGGCTTCAAATGATCCATAGAAAAAGAATGGTTGATAATTTAGTTTTCAACCTTTAAGCGTCCATATTTCCTTCACCCTAGATCTCTGTCTCTCTTCACTCATCAGCATCTTGCTGATGGCTGGGTGTAAATGAAGCACTACCATAAATTATGATAGCTAAACAGGAGCCATCGATGGGTCCTCTGTCAGGTCAAGTCACTGGATGGTAAAATTGCTAGCCTCACCCAAATCACTTCCCTAGCTCCAATAAGTGTTGGTCTAGCACATTTGCACACTGCACTTTCCAGGCACTTTACCCTCAAGGTGCAAAGCTGACACATTAGCGGAATGCCTTTTACATTTAGGCTATCAGTTGTCTCCCTTCAACCATGACTTTAATTGCCGATTACAGATGGAAGTCAAATCTTCAGGAAGCAGAATGTTCCTACAAGATGAGGGCTGAAAGTTTAATGCAGGTTCTGTGAGAGGCACAACGATGCCGTAAAGACCAAACTTTGCTCAGAATTGTCATGGCATTTTAGAACTTGAAGGAATCTAGAGGTCTTTTACTTTTTAGTGGGAATTGCATTCTTTTACAAATGAGGGAATCAGATTCAGAGGGGGTAATTCATTGCCCAGAGTAATCCCTCTCAAAATTTGAGGGAACAGAAGCCACCTGAAGGGCTCCTTTTACAGATAGGTTCTGAATTAGCAGGTCTGGGGGTGGCTGCTGGGGCTCTGTGTTTCTGTGGCTCTCTAAGGACTCAGCAAGTTACTACTCCTCGGATCACTCTGTGAGTAGCAGGGGACAACAGTTAGTGGGGGATATGGACCCCAGCAGTTTTAAACAGGCAAGCTATTGTTTTATCTACTGAATTATTTCTTGTTTCCAGAATGCAGTGTTCAAACCCACAGTGTCTTGGAGTATAATAGTCATCTGTGGAGACTTCCTGTACATTTTACACAATAAGAATCTGCAGGTGCAATCTGTCCCTGTTCATAATTCAAGCAGTTCACTGTTTCGTCAACGTGGAAACAGGCAAATGTGGTGAAGGCTGTGATATACCAGGAAGAACTTACTTTAGGAAAAGAGGATGGGAAGCCTGTGCTCAGGGGATGCTGCTGACAGGCGGTTCTCACTTTCGGTCTCTATAAACATGGATTTGGTTCAAGGCAGCTCCGTTACATCACCTTGTTCCTCTTTGCTGGGATATTCTGAATCTTCTGACTGCTTCATTGACATCCATGTAGTCATTCCTCCACCCCAAGGTTCCAATTATGTCATTGGAAAAATGTTAGGGACAAATAAAAAAATTATACTTCTATCCCCAGTGCTTTATACATGGTTGTATTTGAAGCTAGAGCCTCTAAAGAGGTATTTAAGACAAAATGAGGTCTGAATAAGGTTAGGATGCAGACACATGGATAAAACAGACTCACAAGAAGTCTGACAGCTCTGTATAAGATAAGGAAAGAGGTTACAGAGGAACATGCTTGTAGAAACCATCACTTTAAACTTGTGCTCTATAGACTTTGATGAAAACAAATCAAATCAAAAGAAACCAACCTTCTCTCTCCCTATGAAGTGTCCTAAGCAGCAATAATGCACTAATACACACACTTGGGCATTGTCATAACTCCTAGAGTGCTTTGTTAGCTGGAATTAGAAGAGCTTTTATAACAAGAAAGGTGAAACTTTCTGAAACAAATGTCTGGGTGGAAACTGTAAATACGGAGCAATAGATGCAAATGGCAGAGGTTAGCATTGTCCTTAAGACAGAGGGGTTGTAAGGTCTTTATTATTCAAAGTTTAATTGTCCACACTCTCATAATAAAATCATACAGATCCTACAAGATAACAATAGAACCACTGTCTTCAACTAGCAGCTTTGGTTGTAGCCACTGGGACACATGTCTGGTGTTTGCTAGCATATGTTACTCTGCTTTCGGTGCCTGGCATGTGGCCACCAATTCAGCAAATCCTTTCCTCCCATATCTTTTAGAAAAGTATTGAAGTTTTCTTTGCTCTGCCTTTCTTCCTAGGCCTAGCTTAGTTTTCTCACCCTCTGTGGTGATATATACCTCTGACCTAATGATGCCAGAAACAGCTGTGTATTCTGCAGAATATCGAGCAGCCCACAGCATTGCAGGTGTGACACTAATAGTGTCAGATGAGGAAAATGGAGCAAAATTGCAAACCTTCATAAGAAATATACATGTGAGGACTAGGGAGATAGTTCTATTAATAAAGTGTTCACTGTGCAGTGAAAGCATCCTTGTGAACATGAGTTCAATTTGCAGCACCCACATGAAAAGCTGAGCATGGTAGCACATGCTTACAATTCTAGCACTGGGGAGGCAGGGATAAAGGGATGGATCCCTGGGGCTCACTGGCCAGCTAGCTTAGCCTACTTGATACCACCTGTTCAATAATGATGCCTGAGGTGGTCTAGCTTCCACAAGAATTCATACATTTAGTTGGATTCCCTGCCACATATACATGTGCACCAATATGAGCACACGCGTGAGCGCGCGCGCACACACACACACACACACACACACACACACACACACACAGGAAACCTACAGACCAGTCAGTGGGCAGGAGATAAAATTCATCAAACACACAAGACTGTTGGATCTGATCTACTAAGACATTACCAAAAGGAACTAAATATGTGTTTATATGTACTCTTTGACTTTACAGAGAATTCTTCATTGTTAAATAAAGTGAATAGGGACTTAGAAGTGCCGTTTAACTTTTAGAGGCTGTCATCTTATGGTCTTTAAGTATGAGATTAGCAATGACTAAGTGAAACACTTGTATATACACACACATTGGCATTTTTTGTTATGTGACAAGCCCTTCAAGTATTAGCATGTCCACTTAATTTAGCTATTTGTTATTCAACACACCTCCTTGAGTGTCTACTGCGTCTGCTCTTTGATTACAGAAGGCCATCTTACAATATTAGAGATCTTATGAACACTTGAATTTAATCCCAATTAGAGCTGTCTTGAGGACAAAATGAGTTAATGCACATTCACAGCTTCTGACACATGTTGGCTACTCAAACAAGTTGAGTTTTTGAGCACTAGTTTTCCCTTCCTGTAAGGAAGCAGGGTCAGTGTATGGTTTGGAGCTTGGACTTTGAGGAAATGGTAATGACAGAAGCCCCATCTAGAGCAGGGGAAAGATTACATGAATCAAAAATTTCAAGCTAGCTCAGCATTCTTCAACTTCTTGACCCATCTCTATTAGAGTCAGACAATGCACTGTGGCTGCATGGAAATTGTGGTTTTGCCATAGGATATTCAGCAGCATCTACCCCCACTCCCCACGTTCTAGTTTCCTTTCTGTTGTTCGATAAGACCCTATGACTAAAATCCACTTATTGGTGAAAGGGTTTATTTCAATATACAATTTATAGTTTATTATTGAAGCAAGTCAAGGCAGTAACTCAAGCAGGAGCTTGACGCAGAAGCCATGGAGGAACTCGCTTGAAGACCTTACTCACAGGCCCTAGCTTCACTAGCCTTCTTATGGTGCTCAGGACTACATGCTTAGTGAATGGTGCTGCCAGGCATAAGCTGGGTCTTCCTATGTCAATTCATAAACAAGACAGGCTCCCACAGACAACCTGATTTAAGCAATTCCCCAATCCAGGCTTCCTTCTCAGACGACTCTACTAATGTGGCTCAATCAACAAAGCTAAGTAGAAACAACCCAGTTCTGATAACCAAAATAGTCTCCAGATATTGTCTAATATGCTCAGAGCTCTTAGAAGGTTAGACCATGACACAGGAGAGATTTGATTGCACCAGGGGAAGAGCTGAAGAACTGGTAACAAAGATTTTACAAGAAGAAACCTGGGAAACTTCGCAATTAACTTTTGGTGAAGGAAGGAATCAGAGCAGCCTGTTTGCTTCAGGACACCCAAGGTCATAGTAATATGTATAGAATCGGAGAAGCTCGCTGATAGAAGGAAGAGGTGAGCTTGGCTTCTGAATTTCCAGTGGGGAATTCTTGGAGGTTAATAGCCCTCGCTGGTTTTCACACGAGGGGATTTTTCATGCATTCAATTATTATGTTTAATATTAACCAACTGGAGGTGAGCCAGCACTTTCCTTTCTCCATTCACATTGCACGATTTCCAGTTGGGGTGACTTTTCTAAAGTCACTAGGCTTTTAAAGGATATAGATAGTTTGGTGTCACTTCTGCTTCCAAATCTGTTTTGTCCTGTGCCCTCCACTACCTTCTCTGGCACAGGAGAACTGGTGAACACAATGTGGAAGTGTCCCAGTGAAGAGGAAGAGGTGTTCATGTTCCTCCGTAGTGAGTTCCTCTGCCTTGGCTATGTCTGGATTCAGCTGAAATGGCATGATGGCATTAATGTGTCTGCGATCCAAAGGAGGCTGTCATTTACATCTGGCCTTTTCTAGTAAGCAGAAATGTGACCCTGATGTACACGCTTCCTGCCAATGAGCCACAGGCCCCATGTTTTCTGGGCTTCCAATGGAAGGTAGATTTTGGCAGCTAGGTGTCTTCTAGAAGGCTAAAAAGATATTACTCATTTGCTTCCTCCAAGAGCTGCCTGCTCTCAGCCATGTTAGAATTCCCTTTGTGATTTCTTGGATCATGTGAATTGGGCAGAGGTGTAGACAGGAAACGGATGAGAGACCGGTGAGCAAAGCAATATTCGTATCCTGGCTGCTCTGGTAAGCTGAGGTTGTTTGTCATGAGAATTGCACTTGCTTATGTTGGCTCCCAAATGCTCAGCTTTGGCTTGCTAGCTTAGTACAGAGCTCCAAAGCAAGGGCTTATTCCTAAACAGCCCTTAGTGTCAGACAACAAAGGTGCATAGTGAGTAAAGCAGGTAAAACACATCTTAGGAAGGTTTCCCTAGTCACTGTTTACCATGCTGCTTCACCTCTCGAAGTGGACGGGATGTATGTATGTGTGTCTGTGTGTGTGCACACGCATGTGTGCATGCATGTATGTGTGTGCGCATGTGTGTGTAGAAACCTTTCATTTTCACTCTGATTTTTTTAATTTTCAGAAATGTCATACAAGAATACAATATATTTAGATTATATCTACCCCATTTTCTTCTAACTCTTCCTTGGCCCCTCCCCATTCTCCTCTCAACTTTATTTCTTCTTCTCTTCCTCCTCTTCCTTCTTCTTCTTGTCCTCATGTCTCCTCCTCCTCTTTTTCCTCATCTCTTCTTTTCCCTGCACCTTGTCTTCATAACTAACTAGTGCTTGCCATACACACATACACGGGGAGACACTAGATCATAGACACTAGAGCCCTGGTCAAACAAACAAACAAACAAACAAACCAACAAACCACAAAAGTGGTTCTTCTTTCCACTTCAAACCTCTCTTGTCAGACTGCTCTAATTTGGAGTGGGACCTGTCAAGCTTCCCCCTGTTCTTTATGTGAGTCCTTGGACATGTGTGTCTGCATGTGAATGCATTATCTGGAGAGAAGTTCGCTGTGGTGGCCTTTGCTGGAGTAGTCATCCTAGGGTGTGAGCAGCGCAGGGAAGCCAGGGGGAGCGCTTCTCTGACAGCACTCATGCCTCTTTTGAGCTGAGTGTAGCTTTTGAAACTCACCATGGTGTCCACTGATGATGTGTGCACTTGTCTCTAAGTGTATGACATTTGCCCAAAACACTCAAAATAAAATATGCTTTAAAAAGTTTAACAGGAAAAAAAAGAAACAAACCCAAAAAAACAAACAAAAAATCCAAACAAACAACAACCCCTGCCCCAAACCAAACCAAACCAAACCAAACCAAACCAAACCAAACCAAACCAAACCAAACCAAGAAAAGCTCACCAGTTTCTCTCTAAAAGTCAATTTTATAGATATCATCTATTTAATTAATAAAAAACAAGGAAAAATGTTCCCTTTGAGGTACTTTTTGGTATGAACTTGTAGTTCCAAGGTGAGATGACAAGGTCTCGTCTTCGGCTTGGGAAGGCTGCACCTCATCAAGGAGAAACAATTCTGTGGCATGTCTGGAGGCTATAGGAAGCACAAAAGCACACATCACTCTTGGTGCTGGTGTAAATAACTTTCACAGACTCTCACAGCTCTGAGACTCAGAAGTTCAACACAGCCTCATTGGCCTTAAACCGGCCTTAAACCGGCATGTCTGCAGGGTTGTGCTTCTGCAAGCTCTCTGGGAGGTTGCCATGGACTTTAAAGTTCGATCCATTCATCCATCTTCAGAGCACATCACCCCACCTCTGTTCCTGCTGTCACATCACTTTTCTTACCCCGGGACCACTTGCTTCTCCAGCTTTCTCCTTTTACATGCTCGAGATTGCTTCAGATGCACCAGGATAATCCAGGATTATCTATCTCAAGGTTCCTAACTTAACCAATTCCACAGTGGAGCATTAGGATGGAGTCAGCTTTGCCTAGTTTTATCTGTGAGTGGTTCAAAATAAGGAAGTGGGTCAGCATGGGGTGTCAATGATGGTGGGAGGCAGCGGACAGGCGATCTGATGAAGGATGTACAGTCAGATGGAAGCTGCAGTATATGAAAGGATGCGAGGCATGGAACAAGGGAGAGGAGGATTGCGTGCCCAGTTCTAACAACTCTGAAGGGATTTTGTGAAGAATCCTCCTGTTAACTGAGCAGGCGAGAATAGCTTTGAGGCAGAGGGATGATTCTGTGCAAATCTTGGATGTGGAGAAGTAGAGAGTAGAGCATGTCTGAGATACTGACAGACAAAAATATGGCCTGGCTTGAGGAGGAAGAGAAGAGGAGAGAGGAGAGAGGGGAGAGGGGAGAGGGGAGAGGGGAGAGGGAAGGTAGGAGAGAGGAAGGGAGAGAGGAGAGGGGGAGGGGGAGGGGGAGAGGAGAACATAGGATGGAGATCAGCAAGCTGAGAAAGAAGCTGCAGCTGTAATCTTGTAGAAGCAAGCCACTGAGGCCAGAAAAGCCTGGTAAAGCCTTCCCCATTTCTAGACAGTTTTATCAGCCACATGAGGAGTAACATATCTGCATGATGTTCTCAGAAACAAAAGATAAAAAACGATTCCACTAGTCCAAGTGCCATTTGCATGCAAACAGTTGCCTTCAGATTGATATGCGTCACAGGTTACTTAGTACAAGACAGAGGCAGCACACTGAATTATATGTCTTTGTCATCATCTTGGTTCCTGAACAATTAGGGTGTTTTACTTATTTCATTTAGGGAAGAGAACAGTTCTGGAATTAGGACACCATGCAGAAGACACGAATGAACAGATGATTGTTGCTGCCCATGCATGTTGGTTTTGTGCCTGTCACAGAATACCTGAGAGAGTAATTTGCAATGAACAGAAATTTAGCTCATAATTCTTGAGTTGGGAAGGTCTCAGACTGCACACGGCTTATCGTTTCTTGTTTATATGTCATGGACAAAGGACAAAAGGACGTGTGCAAGTGTGTTAGCCTTTGCCAAAGTGAAAAATCACTGAGACACATAAATTAAAAGTTTCATGGCCTTAGAGCTTTAATGCCATGGCTACTTGGTCCCATTGTTTCTGAGCCCATGGTAAGATGGAACAACACTGGGTAGAGCACGTTGTAGAATAAAGTGCCTCATCTCATGGCAGAGAGGTGTTGGAGACCGAAATAGAGGAGCCACGAGATCTGGGTGGATGTACATGCAGAAACATAGCACTGTTCGTGTTAGTCTTAATTGTAGATGAACTCTGGCATCTGATGGCCTCTATAGCCAGCCACACCCCACATCTGTTTTAGCTATACAGCTTACTCAATTGCTATTCTCAGTGCAAGTGCTGTACTCCAGATTCATTTATTCTCTACCCAGTCCAAATAAATCATTTAACTGCCCCACATCTCTGTCCCTCCTTCTGCCAGGACCCCATCTACCAATCCAGTAGTGGTAAATGGATCCTTTAGGGTCTTGGTTTTCTTGTTTCTCAGCAAGCTTTTCCAGAACAGAGGCAAGAAATTCAATGTGCTTCTTTATTAATCCTTGTGATGTTATTGGGGCAGCGAGACATGAGGGAGGGTTGTAAACTTTGAAGTTCATGAGTTCAGATGAAAATTTAATAGCTTGGAGGATATAATCCAACCTCTTGGATTTTTATTTTCTCTACTTTATTGAATAACACAATCAAAACTGGAACACATTCAAGGGTGATAATGTTTTAAATTGACTTTTAATTTGTTTTGAGAATCTCATACTGTATTTACATCATTTTTACACCTCTCTTGTTCTCCTCTAACTCTTCCCATGTCACTCCTCAAATTTGTGACCTCCTTTCTTTGATTATTGCAATGAATATACATATATGCACACATACATATATGTGTGATATATATTATATATGTGTGTGTCTATAAATACAACCTGCTTGAGTGTATTCAGTGTTGCTTATTTGTACATGTTTAGGGCTGACTATCCAGGATTGGATAACCTATCATGGCGATGGTTCCTCCAGCAGATCAATTACATGTTTAGAGCTGACCACCCAGGATTGGATAACCTATCATGAGGCTGGTTCCTGTAGTAGATCAATTCTCCTCTTAGCAGCCATTAATTGCCTATAGGTCTTCATCTAGCAGTACAGCCCTACGATAATTTCTCCATCCACGTTAGCATGCCAATTGTTTTTGTCATTGGTTAAGTCTTATATATGTGACCACATTGTAACTATTTCATGGGTGCAGTTTCTTTGTCCTGTACAGAAAATTCCATCTCACAACAGATATCCTGGCCTTCTGGCTCTTACAATCCTTCTGTACCCTCTTCTGTGATGTTCCCTCACCCTTAGGTGTCGTGATTGTGTTGTAGATTTATAAATTGGAATTGGACAACCCATGGTCAGTTGCTCCCTGCATTTTGACAAGTTGTTGATTTCTGTAATGGTTCCCATCTGCCACACAAGGAAGCTTCTTTGATGAGGGGTGGGGGCAACTAAACTTATCTGTGGGCATAAGGATAAATATTAGAATGTAGTTAGAAATTCTATTGGCTGAGAAACATGGCAGGAGTTCTCTGGGGTCCATGATCTCAACAGCTACAGTTAGTTTACTAGGTTTACAATAATAGACATGAAATCCCTTCTATTGAGCCAGCATTAAGTTCATTCTGGTGGCTGTTGGCTACCCATGAAATATAAGTGTCACTGTTGAACTATTGGCTATTGCCATGGTAGTCAATGTTGTGGTTTACAGGCTTTACAGCTGCATATGAGTATTGTTTGCTTTTCTCCTTGGCTGCTTGCACACCACCTTTAGAAATGATAACAGACAATCCTCAGTGCATGCCTGTATGTTTATGGGGGTGGGGTGCCTGCACATGCATAAATTTATGTTTGCCTACATTGGATTTGGCTATTCAGGGTCTTTTTTTTGGTTCAGGAAGGCTTTTAGGACCATTTTTCTATTTCTGTGCAAGATGTCTCTGGAATTTTGACAAGGTGTAGATTACTTTGGCAAGAACAACTATCCTACCAACTTTGATTTTTCTATGAAGACAAATCAGGAGTCTCCTTGGGAGCCTGAGGATACTATATACAGATGTTCTTTTAGCAAACTCCTTTTGTGGGTTGTTCATTGAAATTTTTAATTGTTAATCCGGATTTCTAATAGCTTTGGTTTTAACGTTGTTTTGGAGACAAAGGGAAGAGACCTGTGTTGATATTCAAACTGAATTGCAATGAGTTGCCCAAGAGAAAAAACCCTAGGGCGACTACACTCAACAGAAGGACTCATGGATAGGACATGGCATCTCTGGCCCATGGGTGGAGATTGACAAGTGGGTAGTTCTCTATGGAGGATGAGGATCTAAGGAGTTTTCAATTTATAATTCTCTGACAGCTGATGAGAAGACAGAACACCCCAAGATGCTCAGGCAGGTGCCACTCAGACTCCAGCTCTTTGATGATGATTAGATGAAGCAGTTTAGCTCCAAATACAGTGAGAGTCCCGGACACACTGGGCTTTAGTCATTGACAGTAGCTCTTTTTCTCCTGTTCTGAATGTGTGATAGTTATTTGTGGCCGTGTCTCTTATCTTTGTGATCAACCTGTAAATCTTTGAATGCAGAGTTTGTCTCTCACTGGTTATTTCATAAAGATTCATAGACATTTCCTTACTTGAAAGCATAGCATGCTCACAAGATACCAATCTCACTGTAAATGAATTCAGAGTCTAAAAGGGGAGAAAAAATTCACACAGATAATTTCAATTCAAGCTACAAAGCAATATCTCAAAACGTGGGACTTGAAGTTTCTGTTTGAATCACACAAAGCTTTTGTATATCTTCTTTTGTCTTTACTTTTGTGCCTGTATTTTAAAATCTGAAGGTTTTATGTAAAAATTTAAATTTATTTAATGTTCTGTTATGTTTAAAGTCTCTGCTCAAAATAATCATGGAAGTTCCTATGTAGTGCTAATAATTAGTCAAAACATGTATTGGATAAATAAATAATAAACAAAACACAAGTTCACAAGTATATTAAAATAATATTTGATTCAGGACAGAGATTATGCACCATTTGTCTCCATATTCATGTTTGTAGACCATAATATTGGTTCAGAGTTAAATGAGGTCCCTTCATGAGCAATTATGGACAATGTCCTAAGTTCAATCTACTGCCAGTTTCAAGTAGAGAATGTGAAGGCACCCTGATAGTCTCATGGTCTTAAATCATCAGATACCAAATCCAAGTGCAACCTGCTGACAATATGATATGACAGTTGTCTCTACACAGTTCATGTTGGAGAATCATGAAGTTGCTGGGCTGAGGATGTAGCTCAGTTGGTTGAGTACTGCCCTAGAGCACACGAGCCCTTGAGTTCCATCTCCAGCACCAGATGTGCTGGCACATGTCTATCATCCCATTTGGGAGGTGGAAGCGTAGGGATGAGAAGCACAAGCTCATTCCAGTTCCACAGAGAATTGGAGGCTGCTTTAACTGTGAGCACACCTTAAAAAAGTGCAACATAATATTTTAGGTACATTTGTGATTTTGTGTTGGAGCTACATTCATAACTATCCTTGGCTGCATATGGCTGCATGTGTCTCATGGGCTGCAGGTTGGAAATGCTGCCTATATTACCTATTGGACAAAGAATATTGAGTAGAACCCAAATACAACAGTGTCATGAAGCAACTCACAAGGATACCTTCATGGGAATTAACAAGAAGCTGTGTCAATAATGACAATAATAGCTATTATTTACTGAGCTCTCTAAGAATATCAACTCTGAATTAAACATGCTCATACAAAGACTACTTAATCTTCACAGATTGGGACTTTTCTGGTTATCTGGTGAAAGAAGCTCTGGTTGGAGTAAGTCTATTCCCTGTGTTCTCATCTCCCAAGTCTAGCATGAGCTCGTGGTAGTAGAAGATGTTCAAAGGCACAAGTGGCCCATGCATGTGCTTTATGAATCCCTTACTGACATCACAGTCTTGCATATTCCACTGGGCAAAGCCCATCATTTGTTTAGTCTAGATTCCCCAGGGAGAAGAAGCTGAAGATCCTTTAAGCAACATGGTGGAAGTTGTGCATAGTTGGAGGTGGGTGTCTCAGTTTTCTATTTCTGGGGCAGCATACGTGGGAAAGAAAAGAAGGTCAGATTTATGTTGGCTCGTGGTCTCAGGAATTTCAGCTTGTGTTGGTTCTGTTGTATCTGGCCTAGGGAGAGATATTATGCCAGAGCAGCAGGTGGTGGTAGAACAGAACCATTTATGTTATAGCAACCAGAAAGAAGAAAACCAGAAAGGAAGGGTGAGGTCTACAGTCCTTATCACCCACCAACTAGGCATTATCTTCAAGCTTTACTACTTTTCAACACTGCAGAAAAGTTACCAATCCATCAGTGGATTGAATTGATGAACTTAGTACCCATACAATTTGATCCCTTGATAGTTGAATTATCAGGGGACCAAACTCTTAATCCATGAGACTTTTGGGATTCATATCCAAACCATAATGGGATAGAGAATAATAACCACTAATATAATAAACACAAAATATGTTGAGATTGTTACAGGGAAATAAGTTTTGCATTACAAAACCCGACAACAAAATTTTAGAGGTGGTGAATTTGAATTTCAAATCTAGATGTTTCTGACCCACGATTATTTTACCAGTATTCAACTTTGAAGGAACACTGACAATTCAGGATAAAGACACAGGATAAAGCGTCAACCTCTAAGACATCAAAACAAGAAACATTTTTTTCTTTGTAATAAATTATGGATACAGAGATGAAAGTGGATGACTACACTGGAATAAATGGAGGCAAAAGGCTGTGTATGTCAGGGAGGGGGTGAAGAAGCAGAGACCTCTGTGAGAGTGGAGTGGAACTGAGTGGAAAGGAGTACAAAAGCTTCCTCACAAGGAGCTGACATGTGGGTGGACTGCAGAAACAATTTCTCCTAGGAAAAGGGTGGAAGGGATTCCTGGGAAGAGGACTGATAGAAGATAGGACAGGATCCATTGCTTGGAATCCAGATGAACACTTTGAATTTTTGAAGCACAAACACTCAAACATTAGAGACCTCAAAAATCACTTGAAGCTCTGAGTAAAGACATAGTGGCAGGGTTTATCATCAGAGCTCTGTATTCAACTTGTGTGGCTTGTAGGCCAGGTAGCAAGCATTTTATATAGCAGCTCAGTGTCTCTGAAGCAGGAGCACAGGATCCCTTACCATGCTTTAGATGTGGTTTTTCTTTTCTTCTTCTGTATATTTTCCTATTTATTTATTTATTTATTTATTTATTTATTTATTTATTCACTCTATAGTATGATCACAGCCTCCATCCCAATCCCCCCTCATGCAGCCCTTCCTTTCTTACCTCTCTCACCTTTATCTCTGAGAAGGGGGAGATCTTCCCGGGTACCAATGTCCCCTGGTCTCTCAAGTCACTGCAGGACTAGGTATGTCCTCTCCCACTGAGGCCAGAAAACATGTAGCAATTAGAGGAGCAGGATTCATAGGCAGGCAACCGAGTCAGGTTATACCCCTGCTCCAGTTGTTGGAGGTTCCACAGGAGACAAAGCTACACGCCTGCTACATATATGTGCATGCTGGGTGTGTGTCAGGGGGGCTAGATCCAGGCCTTGTATGCTGTTTGGTTGGTGGTTCAGTCTCTGGGCCTCCCAAGTTTCAGGTTAGTTGACTCCTTTGGTCTTCTTCTGGAATTCCTATTCCCTCTGGGTTCCTCAATCCTTCCCCCAACTCTTCGACAAGACTTCCTGAGCTCTGTCTAACGTTTGGCTTTGAGTCACTGCGCCTGTTTCAATCAGCTGCAGAGCAGAGCCTCCCAGAGGACAGCCATGCTAGGCTCCTGTCAGAAGCATAACAGAATATCATTAATAGTGTCAGGGATTGGTTCTTGCCCATGGGAACCAATCTCAAGTTGGGCCAATCTTTGGTTGGCCATTCCCTCAGTCTCTGCTCCATCTTTATCATTGCATCTTCTTGTAGGCAGGACAAATTTAGGGTCAAAGGCTTTGTGGTTAGGTTGGTGTCCTTATCCCTCCATTGGGAGCCCTGTTTGGTTACAGGAGGTGACTCTGATGTAGGGGCATAGAATCCCTTTTTATGCTTTAGATGTGTTTTTATTTCTTTTCTTTTTCATCAGGCTGCATATCCCCCACTGCTAAGAATCTCAAATAGAGTCACCCTTGTAGACTTCCTAGGGCCTCTCCCATCACAGGTGTCTGGCATGTCGTAGAGATGTCCACCTAGCCTTCAGTTTCCATTCATTTTCCCTGGCCCTCTTTTCCCCAGCTCTCCCTACAGCTGACCCTGCCTGCTTTCTTCCTTTCCCCATCCCCTCTCCCTCCTGTTCCCTCCTCCCTCCACCTCCAATGACTAAATTATTTCCCCTTCTGAGTGAGATTCAAGCATTTTTCTTTAGACCCTCCTTGTTATTTAGCTTCTTTGGGTCTGTGGACTTTAGCATGTTTATCCTGAACTTTACGGCTAATATCCACTTATAGGTGAGTATATGCCATGCATGTCCTTTGGGTCTGAGTTACCTCTCTCAGGATGATATTTTCTAGTACCATCTATTTGCCTGAAAATTTCATGATGCTTGATTTTAATAGCTGAGTAGTATTCCGTTGTGTAAATGTACCACATTTTCTTTATCTATTCTTCAGTTGAGGGACATATGGGTTGTTTCTAGATTCTGGTTATTATAAATAAGACTTCTATGAACATAGTGGAGCATGTGTCCTTGTGGTACGGTGGAACATTTTTTTGAGTATATGCCCAGGAGTGGTACAGCTGGGTCTTGAAGTAGAACTATTCCAAAACTTTCTGAGAAACTGCCAAACTGATTTCTAGAATGGTTGTACAAGTTTATACTCCCACCAGCAACGGAGGGGTGTTCCCCTTGCTCCACATCCTTGCCAGCATATGATGTCACTTGAGTTTTTTTTTTTAAATCTTTGCTATTCTAATGGATGTAAGGTTGAATCTCAGAATCATTTTGATTTGCATTTTCCTGATGACTAAGAATATTGAACATTTCTTTAAGTGCTTCTCAGCCACTAGAGATTCCTCTGTTGAGAATTCTCTGTTTAGCTCTGTACCCTATTTTTAAATTGGGTTATTTGGGTTGTTGGTGTATATCTTCATGAGTTCTTTATATATTTTGGACATTAGCCCTCTGTCAGATGTAGGGTTGTGAAGATCTTTTCCCAATCAGGAGGCTGCTGTTTTCTGCTATAGATGGTGTCCTTTGCCTTAGAGAAGCCTTTCAGTTTCATGAGGTTCAGTTTATCAACTGTTGATCTTAAAGCCTGGGCCATTGGTGTTCTGTTCAAAAAATTGACTCTTGTACCAATTTGTTCATGGCTATTTCCCATTTGTTGAAGATGCGTTTGCCCCAACTCTCATTGTATGGTTTTGGCTTCTTTGTCAAAAATCAAGTGTCCATTGGTTTATTTTAGAGTTTTTGATTCAATTCCGTTGATCAGCTTGTCTGTTTCTATACCAGTACCATGCAGTTTCTACTATTATTGCTCTGTAGTAGAGCTTGATATCAGGGATGGCTATACCTCTAGAAGTTCTTTTACCATACAGGATTATTTTAGTGCTCTTGTTTTTTTTTACTTTTCCATATGAAGTTGAGAATTATTCTCCCAAGGCCTGTAAAGAATTGTATTGGAATTTTGATGGAGTTATATTGAATCTGTAGGGGTTTTTTTGTTTTTTGTTTTGTTTATTTGTAAGATGGCCATTTTTACTATGTTAATCCAATCCATCTAAACATGGGGGATGTTTCCATCTTCTGATATCTTCTTTAGTTTCTTTCTTCAGAAACTTCACGTTCTTGTCATACTTGCTTGGTTAGAGTTACACCAAGATATTGATATTATATTATAATATAACTTATAATATTTATATTTATTTGTGGGTATTGTGAAGGGTGTTGTTTTCCTAATTTCTTTCTCAGTCTATTTATCATTTGTATAATGGAGGTATATTGCTTTATTTTTTGAGTTAAGGATGTGGTTTTTCTTTCTCTCAAATTCATGCTCTGGAAGCTTGCTTCCCTGTGCAATAGTACTGAAAAGCACTGGGACCTTCAAGAGATAAGAATCGGGATGGAGACTGTATCTTAATGGTACAGCAGCTGTGTAGCATGCGTGAGGCCTTGGATTTGATTCCCAACTTGAGAAAAAATAATCATGAATAAGAAGTAGGGTCAAGTTGGAGGTGATTAGGTTACTGAGACTTGACTTTTGGGAGGGACACTCTTATCTGGAGGGGGGTTAGGTTTCCAGGGATTGGATTGTTACTCTCAAAGTAGGCTGTTATAAAAATGTTTGTCTTCTTCTACATGCACTTCCCCATTCTTGTTTCCTTTATCGCCATGTGTGATGGTTTTATTTTTGCTGCTAACTATGCAAGATTTAGAATAACTTAGGTGACACAGTTCTGAGTATGTCTTTACTGAGTTTCAAAAACAGATTTATCCCTCATTGGAAAGATTCTGGACTGCTGAACACGGAGAAACTGAGCTGTGCATCAGTGTTCATGCCTCTCTCCTTCCTGACTGGGGTTGCAGACTGAGCAGCCTCTCTACACTCCTATTGCCGTGCCTTTCTTGCTATCATGGACTTTACTCTTAAACCAAACCAACCCTTCCTATCTTTTTTTTATTTGATATTTTATTTATTTACATTTCAGATGCCATCCCCTCCCCCATTCCACCCCCCATTAATCCCCTATCCCATCCCTCCCCCTTTTTTGCCTTTATACTGTTTAGATTACAT
>NW_021620993.1:932647-969377 GCF_004785775.1 Grammomys surdaster | reverse complement strand
TTCCCACCCCCTGGGGCATCCAGCCTTCATGAGGTCAAGGTTCTCTTCTTCCACCTATGCCCAGCAGGGCCCTCCACTTTTACATATTCAGCTGAAGCCCTGGATCCCCCCCTAAGTGCTCCCAGGCTGGTGGTTTAGACCCTGGGAGCTGTGGTTGGTTGGTATTGTTGCTCTCCTCATGGTGCCACAAACCCTTTCAGCTCCTTCAGTCTTCACTCTAACTCCTCCATTGAGAACCCCATGATCAGTTCAATGGCTAGTTGTGAGCATCTGCCTCTGAATATGTCTGACTCTTGAAGGCCTCTGAGGAGATATCCATATCAGGCTCTTATCAGCATGCACTTCCTGTCTTCCACATCAGCATCTACCTTTGGTGATTGCACATGGGATAGATACTCAGGTGGGGTGGTCTTGAGACGGCCCCTCCTTCAGTTTCTGTCCCTCACTTTGTCTCCATATTTGCTCCCTTGAGTATTTTGTTGCTCCTTCTAAGAAGGACCGAATCACCCTCACTTGGTCTTCCTTCTTTATGGGCTTCATGTGGCCTGTGAGTTGCATCTTGGGCATTTCAAGGTTCTAGGCTAATATCCAATAATCAGTGAGTGAATACCATGTGTCTTCTTTTGTGATTGGCTTACCTCACTCAGGATGATAATTTCTAGTTCCATCCATTTACCTAGGAACCTCTCGAATTCATTGTTTTTAATAGCTGAGTAATACTCCATTGTGTAAATATACCACATTTTTTGAATCCATTCCTCAGTTGAAGGACATCTGGGTTCTTTCCAGCTCCTGGCTATTATAAATAAGGCTGCTATGAACATAGTTGAGCATATGTCCTTGTTATATGTTCGAGCATCTTCTGGGTATATGCCTAGGAGTGGTATAGCTGGATCCTCGGGTAATGCTATGTCCAATTTTCTGAGGAACCGCCAGACTGATTTCCAAAGTGGTTGCACCATCTTGCAGTCCCACCAACAATGGAGGAGTGTTCCTCTTTCTCCACACCCTCGCCATAAAGTCACTTCTATGTTGAGGAACTAGCAATACATTAGATGCAAATAGTCAAGGAACAAGCAAGACGATGAACCCAGATAGTTAAAGAGCACGCACGACAATAAACAGAGTCCTGTGATCACTACTGTGATCACTATTTCTAAGGGCTTATCAGGATGAAAATATCTGAACCTACTTCCCAATCCTAGCCCAAAGTCATTTTCATGCCTGAAGCCTACTTCTTTGTTCTAGCTTAAGATTTAGATTTCTGCCTATAATTATGTCTTTGTTCTAACCTAAGATTTAGATTTCTGCCTGAAATTACTTCTTTGTTCCAGCCTAATGTCAGATTCCTGCCTGCAGTTCACTTCCTTGTCCTTGGCCAATGTCAGATTCCTGCCAGGCAGCCCCAAAAGCTCTCCACATCTCCCCCTTTTTATTGTATAAACCTCTTCCTATCTTAAGTTGCTTTGTCAAGTATGTTTTCATAAGAAAGAGACACAGAACTTATCTACTGACCAAGCTTCAGGATTCAAGTTTCAAAATGATGATTTAAACATGAGCCTGATTTTCTTTTATAGTTCCCACCTTAGGTGGTTTGTATCAATACTACATGTAATAAGACACACTGAGATTTATAAGCTCTTTCCATTCGCTGAAGGCAGCAGAACAAAGGTAGGAGGTGCTGTGGTCTAGTAACTGAAAGCAAGATGAATAAGACTCTTCAAACCATGTTGAGTTTTGAGTTTACTTCCTTTATAATGATGATACTTCCCAAAGAGTCAAGAGAGTATTATACTCAGATACAAATGTTGGAAGGTCCCTTTCCCTGCATCAGGTCAGAAACAACAAATATGTTGAATGAGAGGAATCACTTAGAAATGAGTGTTGTAGTCTAGGTATACCACATCAAGGATGGGAAATTCTGACTTGAAAATGCTAGTCTAAGGCACAGTTGTGAGCTGAATGTCTTCATTACTGATATGAAGAGTCAATGAATGGATTGTAAATTTAAAATGGGTAGATGTGGATGAGAAAGACCATTGTGATGCCAGCACTGATGGACATGAATAGAGTATGAATTTGCTGAACTCTAATTTTTGATGAACTAAATTTTGGTGAAATGTCTTCATTCTGAAATGCATCCTGTACTCAAATTTAACCTACTTTTAGTCTAGTTTCCTTTGAAAAAGTATGGCTCCTTTAGTGAAGCTTCCTTAAATATGCACATCTCCTTCCAAGATTAATTAGGCGATCTCCCTGGGTCAGTTCTATTAACCTGTAATTAGGATGTAAAGTTGCTCATTCTCCGGGACACCGTAATTGCATCTCACCGAGTGTAGATATACACTGCATTGGAGAATGAGTGGGAAAAGGAACTGGGGAGCAGTGCATGGTACCATTGGCTCCTGGCCTGGTCTTAAGCATGGCAAACCAGGTTCCCCACTCCTCTTTCCCCAGAGAATCCTGGTAAGGTGCTTGTGAAAAGAAGCAGAAGGGATATGGAAGTGTCTGCATGAATACTGTATAAAGCAACCAGGACATTTACAAAAGCATATGCGCAAGGCTCCTAACCCCTTCCCCTTTCTCCATAGCTTATTTTCAGCAGGACAAACGCCTCAAGTTGCACTCACCAGTAAAAATGCTAAACTTTAGAATTGGTAGGACAGAAATTAGTCCCCACACTTTCCAAGTGCAAAAATGAGAGTTTGAGAATACAATTCTAACCTGGTTCTCCTTTCTTTCCAATCCAGTGCCCCTGAGCAGATAGATGCATGGAAATCACAGCTTTTACTTTCAAAATATCATCAGAGAATGTGAACTTTCTCCTCACTGTTGCCAAAACACACAGAACAACACTAAGGAGGAAGAGCTATTTTGGCTCATAGGGTCATAGAGTTCAGACCATGGATGTTTAGATAGATGGCATTCGGAGACATATCTTGGTAGCAGGAACATGTCAAAGAGGGATTTTTACTTCTTAGAGGACAGGGAACAGGGCATGAGGAAGAGGATCAGGACCAGGTGCATCATTCTAAGGTACTCCCATAGTGATGTACTTTTTGTAACTCAGCTTGGCTCTGCCACCCAATATTGTCCATGACTTCCTAGGATACTGCTACTAGCTGGTGAACCAAAGATCCATACAAGCAATGGCACAGCATCTCACAGTTTAACCATAGTAGGTGATAATATTCCTTCTCCACCTATGAGTTCAATATTTCATCCTGAGCAACAACATGAGACCCAGTGCTCTTGACAACCTCCTGTTCCTATCTTCAATGAGATTATAGCTTTAAAAGTAGCTACTCAATTACAGGTTTTTACAGATTTTTTTTACTTTCCATAAAATGAATGTTATAATTGCAAAAAATAACTCTGTCTAGGAGTATCTTCATCTGTCAAAATACAAATGTCTTTTACCTTGATCAATCACTCCTGCCTCCACCCAGGGACAGGGAAGATTTTGGAAGAGGAGATGAAAAGACTGTAAGAGCCAGGAAATAGTGGGAAGTGTTGTTGGAAGCTGTCTTGGAAACATGATGGGGCTGCTAAACCCATGAGTGGTCACTTGTACAAGACCTATCCAAGATCAAGCCCTTAAAATCCCAGTGGGGACTCGGGGTAAGGCTCTTCAGCCTTCACCCCTAGCTGAGGAGCTGTTGACCCTTGATAGCAGGTTAGGGAAGGACAGTGTTTTGGGGGATCACTAGTAGACTGGTCATGCTCCAGGGGATGACCACACACCCATGCATACACAGGCATGGGATGATTGGAATAGATTTTTTCTAAGAAGACATAAAGTTGGGAGGGAGATGTGTGATGCAATATTCAGAGAATGGGGAGGGAAATGAAGAGTGGATATGATCATAATACCATTGTGCACACATACAAGCATAGAATTTTAATATGTAAATAGTCTCATCTCAACTGAATTCCCTGTTTCTGCTCTTACCTAACATGGGTGATGATAGTGTTTCCTCATGACAGAACAGAAGATCCACAAAAGGAGCCTTAAAAGAAGAAGATTGCGTAGCATTTTACAGTGGCCCCTCTCCAACACGGGAACAGTTCCAATTCCAGAACCTGCAGATGTGAAGGTGAGAAACGAGTTTTTATGACTACTGTGGAGATGGGGTCATTTGGAGTGTCCAGATGAGCCTTGACATCAATAACAAGTATTCTTATTGGAGTGAGAGAAGAGAAGTGAGATAAAGAGAAGGTCACATGAAACTAGAGGAAAAACATAACATAGCCCTAAACCCCTAAGGGCAACAGAAGCCTGGAGAAATGAGATTTTTCCCTAGTGTATTTTCAGGGACTCAGGCCTGGTGACATTCATCTTGGAAGGAATGTTTTTCTGTTATAAGCCACATAACATGTGGAAATTTGTTTAAGCAGCTTCAGAAAGCCAAGGTGACAGGTCCCAGGACAGCCATGAAGGCCAGGCAGGCAGGCAGGCAGGTAGAATGGAAGCTCTCATGAGTTGATGCCCCAAGTTCATAGAAACAAAAGGTTAGAGACTTGCAAAAACCTAGGAGTCAGCTGGAGATTGACACCTTGTCTCACTCCAGTTGTAGTTGCAAAGAGTGGGTTTCGGAACCTGAAAGACACTTGAAGTAATTGTTATTTCAAGAAAGGAGAAATACCAGCTGACCACTGAGGAGACTCCACACTCAAGTTTTTCTCTGCATCTTTAATAATAGTGTAGTTATGGTATCAGCTTTGGTGCTCATAAGCTGATAGGTGAAGATCTCATGGCACATATACACAATGTATAGTATTATTTAGCCATGAAGGGGAGTGGAATTATGTCACTTGCAAGAAAATTGATGGAACTGAAGATCACCATGCTAAGTGAAGTAAGGCTCACAAAGACAAGTGTAGTACATGCGTGGCATTTTCCCTGCTGTGTAGAGACTAGGGGAAAGAAAAGAATATGGAAGAACAGAGGAACTATTAAAGATATGGTTGGGGAAGAGAAAAAGGGAGTTGAGGGTGAGGAGACCAGAAAGAATGATCAAGAGAGTGAATCTCAACCAAGGTCATCATATGCATGTATGGAAATGTCACAATGAACCCTTCATTTTGTACAATAAACATTTAATTAAATACAGTATCAGCATGTCAAATCTTAGAAAGGCCAATAGACCATCGCTGAGAAATAAAACAAACAGTTCACAAAAGAGCTCATCCCAGTGGGTGCTTGGTACTTGTCTGTTTATGTTGAGCTTTGTTATTGGGTGTCTTGATATGTATAATCTGGTTATCAGAGAGGAATGCAACCCAGAAAAAAAGGCTCCATTCTCACCATGTCTCACCTCAGGTCTAAATATCACATCTCTCAGAGATGACTAATGGCATTTCTCCATGTTGAATCTCGGGTGAGTTCCAAGAATCTGTTCCTTCCCAGCCATCCTGCAAGAACCAAGTTTGTGCACAGCCCTTGGCCAGCCTTGCATTTTAGATCTCTACTTTCCTCTTGGACAGCTAATGTACCCTTTGCTGACTTAACACTGAATAGACTATTTCTATTTTCTGTTGAAACATGGCTCCACAAAGGGAGAAAGTCCAGAGTAAACTTGAAACATAAATAAAGAAAAAGATAAATGTCAAATGGAAAAGAACAATCATTAGAGGCAGTTAAAACCTGCCCTGAGTCTTGGTAAACAAGAGCCTGAAGCTCACAAGCTACAGAAAAATGCTTTCCCTTTTCCATGAATCCCTGGATCTGAGGCTGCTTCTGCCTCAGTTGGACCAAGAAGTCACCCTGTAGCACCTTTCTTCAGGGTTTCCTCAATATTTAAAATACCTCTGAAGTGAACGAGGAAGTAATTTTCCATTTTTGTCCATGTTTGCTTTGTAGTGTGTTCAAATGAGTCTTCTGTGCAAATGGCTGAGTTAATTTTACCACCATCATTTCAGCTGAAAAGACATTTGGGCTTGCCAAAGTGCATTTGCTTGTGTACACAACATCACCATGGACGGGGCTGGAGCCTAAACGCCAGGTGCAGAGTGGAAAGCTGTGTGTTTGGGGATGACTGGAGCTGAGATTTGAAAGGCTCACTTCATATTCCAACAGACAGTTTCCTTGATTCAGATGGGTCAAGAGACCTGCCCAAGGTTACATACTGAGAGGGAAGCAGAAGCAGCCAGGGTTCTGCCACATGCCATCAGCTCCACACTGAGTCAGGCAGAGGCTGATCTTCTAAATAATAGAAAATTTTAATTTCCTTCTCCACATCTGAGGTTTTATTCAAGTAAAGGTCTAGACCTTAGCTCAGTCCTGTATCTGTCTTGTTCTCTTTTTTGATTATATCTCGTGTTCTTTATATGCCATTCAGATCCCTGAGAATATGAGACACTTACCTAAGCATAGAAATACATGAATAAATAAAATATAAAAACTCAAGGCTTCAGAAAAGACTCAAAAGGAGCATCAAAATTCTTCATGAATCAGACTTATTTGAATGAAGTTTTGCCCATCTAAAAAGAGAGCAACTGACTCTCTTGGCAGATTGATAAAACTGGGTTATTTCACTCTCAAACCATGTACCAAGTGTGTAATAAGGTTCAAGAAATTGGCCAAGGAATTGTAATTGTCTCTGTTTAAAAGACTACCTTTGGGCTTGGGGAAAAGTGCAAGGAACTTGCAGCATGGGCAGGAATGAGATGAAGCTGTAGTCTGCTGAGATGAGAAGTGATACTTGTCACACTTGACCCGATCTCCTATAAAGAGAGAGATTGGATGCCAACCCGGAACTCATTAAAGAAATGACTTTTTCCCCTTAGTTAAAATCATGCTCAGATCAAAGCTGAGGTGTTTCATGGTTGAAAGGTACCAGATTCAAACAAAAATTCTCTGGTATTTGGAGGTCAGGTGATCTCTTCTATAAGTGGATAGACTTTCAGATATGAGCCATGGGGTCATGCAGCCAAGAACTGCATCACTAATATCCAGCACCTGAGCTTGGTGGTTGGCCAAAAAATGCATGTAATAAAACCTACCAAACCAAGATTAGGCAATCCTTAAATGATACCTTAGTATTTTACAAATTCCAACATCTTCATGTTCAGAAAGCTATCTGCTAAGAAAAACATTGAATATGTCATTAGAGAAATAAAGCATATTATATTAGAAACCTCGATACTTATAGACAGTGACCCTCAAGAGCAGTGGTTCTCAACCTTCTTAATGTTGCGACCCATTCATACAGTTCCTCATGTTATGGTGACTTCCAACCATAAAATTATTGTAATTGTTACTTCATAATGGTAATTTTGCTGTTGTTATAAATCATAATGCATATATCTGTGTTTTCCAATGGTTTTAATCAACCCTTATGAAAGAATCATTTGAGCCCCAAAGGGGCCATGACCCACAGATTGATAACCACTCTTCATGAGTATGTGAATAGTGCATTTATATCTGAAAAGTCCATTGGTATTCAAATTATCATTGAAATAAATCATGAAAGTGTGTAAAAAGGGACTGGGTAGGTGGTTCATAGGCCAGGAACCACAAAGGAACCACAGTTCAGATCCTCAGCACCCATGGAAAAAGTTAGTGTTACTGCAAGTGTCTACTACTCATGTCTTGGGAAAAGGGAGAGGTAGGGGGATCCTTTGGGGTTCTCCAGCCAGCTAGTCTAGACAATAAATGGCAAGCTCCAGGTTCAGGGAGAGGTCCTGGCTCTAGAGAAAGCAGAAGGTGATAGGAAAGGACAACTGACATCTTCCTTTGTCCTCCCTGCATATCTGCATGTGCACAGACACACACAGACACATACACACAAGTAGACACACACATACACACACATACAAACATACACAAATACACAGACACACAGACACACAAATAGACAGACACATGGACACAGACACACATATACACATAGACACACATATACACACACTCACACATACACACAGATATACACATACACACACACACACAAGTTATGAAATGTAACTAGCACTTATATAATGGCTACAGGGACTTTGTGATGATATTTTTAGCATCCAAGCACAGTACAGCCATAACCTCATCTACAAATCGAGAAACCAAGGTTCTGAGAATTGATGTCACTTATGCATGGTCAGGAAAACAGCAGGGCTGTGTCCTGCCCTAGAACCCAGGCCTTAAACACTGTACATGTTGTTTCTTTAGCTTTCACATCAGCTTCCAAAATCCAGACCCTACATTTGCCCAGCTTCCTTATTAAAATATTTAAACCCCAAATAATAATAAGCAGTGTGCTTTACTGCTTTTGTATTTATTTTTATTGTTCTTATTTTTATGATTAAGTACTATGTTTTCCTAAACCGCCCTGAATAATTTCCCAGGAATTCAGTACTTTCTCTGGGAAACAGCTATGGTAATTCCATCTTACACCAACTTTGCAGTCAGCCGGGGTCAAGGATTTCCCTTAATGTGGTAAAGACAGAAGGTAGCAGAGTTAACACTGAAATCAAGGTTGAGATCTGATTTCAGTGTTGAATTCTGGGCTTTTCTCCATGTCTATCTGTCTTAGAGTATCTCTTTCTGTCCCTGTTTTTCTGTGTCTCTATTTCTGAAGCTACCTATTAGCTTACATTTAAACTTACGGTTGGTTTCTCTCACAGATGCACTCTGTCCTGAATGGGAAGAGTAGTTCTAAGAAGGGCCAGTCTCCTCCTATAGTCCCTTTGCTCTGGCCTGGCCATCTGTGGGCTCTGTGTTCTTCTGTTCTTCACTAGAGACTTCTGAAAGGATCCTCTCTCTCTAGACCATTCTATAATCAGAGACCTATTCACCTGTGATTTTTGTGATTTCTCTCTCTTTTCCTTTCTCCCTCCCTCCCTTCCTTCCTCCCTTGCCCTGCCTCTTCACTCACTCTATTCCATTTTTATATCTGGGTGATGTCTTCCTGATGGCATGGTGTGGGTTGAGTATTTCTAGGAGCAGTGTGCATGGGGACCAAGTGACCGTTCATAAGACTCAGCATATGTGGACTGTTTCCTTGTTTGGCTCTCATCTCCCCACTGACAGCCTGGTTTGTTCTTGAGTCTGTGTTTAGAGGATCCTGAAAAGACCTAGAAATGTGTTCTTGTGTCAAGAACAGATGGTGGCTCGAAAGGAGAACTGAAGGATTCCAGGGTCTTACCAAAGAACTGGGAACTCGAGCAACCTCAGCCTTCAAGGTGGCCTGAGGACAGACACACTTACCCAGGCCACAGCACTGTTTCACTCTGTAGCTGCTGGGCAGGTGCATCTGTGCCCCTGAATATGAACATTCTTTGGGAGATGGCTCTCTCGTCATTAGTGCAAAAGTTCTGTATTCCTCTCTGTGACCTTTCTATGCATGAGTATGCTACCCTGTCACCCATCAGTAGTTGGTCTACGAGGTTTACAGCCCAATGAGGGCAGAGTGGATTCTGAAATTTTCACCAGGGTTTCATCAGATTCCCAAGAGGCTTCAGACTCTGGGCCATTTTAAAGTACCATGTCTCTCTGGGCACCCCAGTCTCTCCACTCTGATTTAACACATGAAGCTTTTTCTTGAGTTAGGACCCGAATTCTTCCTACCAGCTTAACTGTGACTAATGCTAGGAGAAATTCTTTCAGTTAGGGTCAGACCTGCTGGGGCCTTGTTCTCTTCATCTCTTCCAGAGGACAGGGATCCTAGGGGGAATGTTGAGTCCATTGTTCACTTGTATGCACTGAACACCCTTGCTGATTTCTATTCTGTCATGGGTTCACTATAATGATCACTTCTACCTCATGAGCTTACCAACTGGTAGGGCAAGGGAGGGCAAATGAAGAGTTTTTGGAGGGAATTCTTTAAGCCTGGTCTTGTTGGTGCTATCCTTAATTGTGAGAACAGTTAGCCGATACAAGATATATAATATGTTTCACTGTGAGATTTAGAGAAGCGTTGAGGCATCAGAGTGGTCTCTGCATAAGGCCAGGCAAGGGGGCCTTTGAGAGTTTCTATCTGATGAGACTTCTTGGAAATCTCAAATTGGTCAGGTGGGACTTCAGTGGGCAGCAGTGGACATTCAGGAGCTGGTAGAATAGGTTTCTCTGGGTCTTTGATGGCAGTGGTGGATTTCTTAACAGGCTTCAGGAAATGGTTATCAGTCTACACATGAATTCAGTTTATGCTTCTGTCCCAAATGAGTGAACTGCCCATATCATTTTAAAATTGTTTTTTTTTTTTTGGTTGAGAAAATTGTGTTTATGGTTCATTTGAGGCTCTGAAGTATGTATACATCGTGGGATGGTTAAATCTAGCTAACGAACAAATGGATCGGCTCATGTGGTGCTCATGCTGAGAGAACAGGTAATAGCAATCTTGACAATTTCAAGAATAAAATAGATCATCCAGAATAGTAGTTGTTACTCTGTGTGATAGCTCACTTACACACATCCCCCTAATGTAACTGTAATTACAGATCTGTTGACCAATATGCTGCCTTTCTTTACCCCAGCACCCACGCTAGCCATTCTATTCTTTAGTTATATAATCTCTCCACTTTACATCACACATATGTGAGACCATGTGTTGTTTGTCTGTCTGTGTTAGACACTTTTGTATGTTGTACTGGTCAATAGGGTTTTCTGAAGGACACATCACCCTACATGGGCTTTGTTTTTTCTTCCATTTATTCCCTTACAAGCATTTAGGGGATTCTGATTCTGTAGCTTGACTTTTGTGAACACTGCTACAATACACATGGGAATTCAGACAGATCTTTGACATATTAATCTTAAAATGCCCCTTTAGGAATCTTTGCCTCTAAGCACCTGGAGATATTTGCCATTGCTTGCAAGTGGGACTCCTGTAGAGAGAGACACTATGGGTTCATTAGACACTGCAGCACACTTCACTGCATGAGGTTTTCTCTCCAGAACTGTGGTAGCATTCTTATCTTAGCTGTAGAGACAAAGAAATGGGGATGGAAAAAGCTAAAGGAATTCTGTATCTCTGAGCAGCTCGGAGACATGCAAATGCAGGGCTGTTGCATCTCTATCTTTGTCTTTCCATTTACCACCTTGTTATATGTTTTCTTCTTCAGTTTGGGACTACTTCTCAGCACCAACAAAAAAATAATGTAAACCTAAAAAAAAAAATCAACCAACCATACTAACCAAACCAAACCAAACCAAACCAAACCAAACCAAACCAAACCAAACCAAACCAAACCAAACCAAACCCTGAGAGGGTGGTGAGGAATAGAGATTTACAAACCTTGTACTTGGTGTAAGACAAATATGAGTTCTCACACATAGGGTATTAGAAGTGGCTCCATCTTGCCTCTAGACACAAAGAAGAAAATCAGTTCAAATCTCATCCTCCCTCCCACATATAAAGAAATGTTCCATTTTCTATATATCCACATTAATTTAAACTAACACATGAATGTCAAACTTGTACTCATTAATTTTAATTTTATAACAGTTTCTCTATCCTGTGTAGTACCTTGTTTGAATGCTATAATCTGTTCAGCCTGGCTACATTCACATTGATTATTTAACCTTGGCTAATTTTTGCCTACTTCCTTACAAAACTCCTCCACACACACAGTGTAGTGGTGCAGCATTTCAACAGGGTAATCAATATGCTAGGGATATACCATCTATTTCCATTGGTTCTATGATTATTATTCTACCTTTTTTATTTCCTTCTCTTAGAAGATGGAGACTGGGTGAGAATCAGCAGTGGAGAAGAGCTTGAATTCATACTGAAAGCAAATATACATGCACTTCCATGTTCTGTGTCCTAGAGAACAATGCAAATGTCCTGGATTTTAAAATGATATATGAGTCGTGATCAAGACAGGAAAAAACTTACCAGATTTATTTGGAAATCTCAGGTATTTTTTCAATCCTATTTAACCTTGGGAAATTATTTAAGCATTCTGGGACAGATTTTCTTTTTTTTTTTTTTCATAGATGACCTCACACAATATTCAAAAGGACAATGGTGTATAATTTTGTTCTTATGAGGAATGAAGGCATTCAATAGTTGAAGCATAGCTACATGACATATATTTGGGAAAGCTGGACTTTGAACTATGGAGACCCAGTGTCGGTGCTCAGTTAAATGCACAAAGACAAGCAGGAAGATAAGAAGGAAGTGCGATTATCAAAAGTTAGATTATCAATGGATCTGAAGCCTGGGCATCAGATAGAAAGCAAGGGGGTGGGACAGAAGTGTTAATGAGTCAGCATGGCTGTGGAACTCAAGAGCAAAGCCAAACCCAGGTTCAAGAGCTCTATCCTCACCATACCTCACTGCCTGGATCTTGGGCCCCACTTGCTTTTGGCCAGGGTATCATTCTGCCCATCTGTGCCTATGTGTTTGTCTATCTCCCAAAGGCTCACATCTTGGGCTATTAAGAAGTACTTTTAAGAGCTGTAGACTAGCAGGGGATCCTTAGGTTAACCAGAGCCACGACAATCACAAGGGGCTGTGGTGCCCTAGTAACACTCTGGTGTTTTGTTAGGATATATATGTTACCTCACTCACATATCTACTCCCATCTTGATGTAAGAGAGTCAGGATGGTCCTCATAGGAGCTGATCCAAGGCTAATACCATACTTCAAACCTCCAGAAATCTTAGCGAAACCAACCCCTTTTCTTTATAGTTACCTTGCCTTAGTTATTTAACTATGATAATGAGAAATAGACAAAGAAACTTATTATATTATGATCTCACAGAAGTCATAAGGGTTACAATATTGGATTGCTTTAAATAATAGAATTTAAAAATTTTTGTTACCATGTATGTATGTATGTATGTATGTATGTATGTATGTATGAATGCTGTAGGGTGGACACGCATGACACAGAGCACTTGTAGAAACAACAGGGCACTTCGCAGGAGTCAGTTCTCTTTGTAACCTTATGGGTCCTGGGATCCAATTCCGATCATTAGGCTTGGGTGCAAGTGCTTTAATGTGTGAGTCATCTCACTAGCTCATATTTTCCTAAGGTATAAGACTTTTCTGAAGACTCGAAGTCAAAAGGAGTCATCATTTAGATTATATCATGTCTGTAGTACTTTGGGGGAGATTCTGGGCCTTTCTTTTAGCTTCTGAGAGTCCTAAAAGTTTTGTATCTTTCTTGGTTTTTAGGTACAATACACTAAACACTGTATTTGTTCTCTCTCTCTCTCTCTCTCTCTCTCTCTCTCTCTCTCTCTCTCACTTGCACGCGTGTTACATTTATAGATACTAGACTTATACCTTCAATATTATTGAACCTACAACCATGGGTCTTTTATGATTAGGGCTTACTACAATGTCGTGCAATAAACCCTCCTGCCATACTGTCTCTTACAATTACTGCTAGGTATAATGTGCCCTGGTGCTAATGTCCCCCATCTTTATGAGGCAGATGGAGACATGTAAATTTGGAGAGTAAGGAGATCTCACATTTTGTCCCACTGTAAAGCTTTAGGTTGTCATGTGTACTTAGAACTTGCCGTGGTTTTGTTTAATCACAGAGCCCTGGCTCTTCCATTTTGACCTCTATGCTCTGGAAAGGTCAAATCCTATGGTGTGCCCTCTGGACTGTCTTTACGCCATCTCTGGTGAATCTAGAGATTCAGATTGGAGGCACAAAATCCAGGGGAGAGACAGGTCAAGGATCACAGACGTATAGATTTCTCCTCTGACTTTTCGGTAATATGACTTATAATTAGCATTTCATTAATACTACTGTCTTTAACTTTTTAATTGCTCAAAAATTATACAAGCAAAATAGTCACTAAGGTAAATATGTATAAACATTAGTGTAAATAGCTTTCAAAAAGTGCTTTAGGGAAATTAGAGCTGGAATTTTCTTGTTTTTTTTCTTCCCTCCTTCCTCTCCCTCCCTCATTCTTTCCTTCTCTGTCCTGCAAATATGTGCTTTTTTTGTGGACGTGTGTTTGTGTAACCAACAGAAGTGACAAAGGACATCAGTACCTCCACTGCATGTCAATGTCTGGTTACTTAGTAAGACCACTTGCTCTGACTTTGGTCACCTCCTTGTTTCTATTAGAGCAATTGTATAAGGTTAGCAGTAGGAAATCAGATTTGACCAGATGATATTTCTTGCTCCATCCCATGCATTCATTACTTCCTGTTGCCTCTTTTCTTCATTAGGCACTGGAACCAGCACCCTGAGTTTCAGTCCTAAGTCAAGCACTTTCTCCAAGCCATGATTTTCAGGTTTTTGTTTAATTTTTCCTGTGTCCGACCATCTCATTCATTGATCTGGGTTTTCATAAGACTAGTGGAGAACATTCTTACTATGACCTAACCATTGCTCTGGATAACATGGATTCTTAAGTGAGTAGAAAATGTTTCTAGTCTCTGAGAACTTACATTTGCATGTTTATGTTTTACACACTTTCTGAAATATCAGATGGATGCCTTTTCATGCATGCACATACCATGCATCGTTCTGACGTCTTAATCTACAGATGTCATATATAGATGACATCTCTTTGATAGGCAACAACTTTCTGCAATGCCTCCTTCAATTTCATTTCCACCAGCCCTTTCCAATTCAAACAGCCTGCAAAGTATATTTAACTCAACATTGACATGAAAAATCTACCCTACTAATGAACATCTGCCCTAGAGACTCTTGTCCCCATTTCTTCTCAAATATACAAATACCTACAAAGGTACAGAGAGTGATGCTCCTCTCTGTCCTGTCTTGTTCATGCTTTGCCATCAGGAGGCAGATAATAGATACATGAAGTGAGTGATGGAATGGATGAATAAGGAATACAGACAGTTCTTCCTTCACACGGCAAGACACTTAATCCATCTGGTAGACAAAGCATCAAGTCTAGTACGGAAGGAAGGTATTACTCATGGTTTGCCTAACAGAAGAAAATCTTTACTGAGAGAGCAACAAACTCATTAAATGTTTAAGCAACAACAGAACATTTCCTATATAGAAAACCTGGACAGGGATAACAGAAAGTAAGTGGAAAAGAAAAGCCACAACTGATCTGTGGAATAGCTCGATGGAGTGTTGTTTAAAGCACATCTCCATCATGAAGCTCAGCACACCATTAACCCATTCTCCAGATCATGTAATTTTCAGAAAGTTTTCTTAAGTGTGTATTTTTCAGCTTTGTCCATAAACCCAGTGTGCAATGAAGAATTTCAAACTCAATGGTCTTTTGTAGTCTGCAATTATTCTCATCTGCATTGCCTACAGGATAGACATGTCTAGCTATCTTGCAGTGGGTTTTCGTGAACAGAATGAAGCCTGCAGCCTGTTCTGTCTGTTGTCCTTGCTTATTTTAGTGGTCTTTAGGGTTGATTTCAAAATTTTTTTCCCACTTTAAAACAGGCAAGATGATACCTACCTAAAGACTAGATGATGAGAGGTCTGACTCCTGGGTGGGAGATATAGGGGTAAGTTCACACTTTTCCCATGAATTGATCTTCCTGGGCCTCAAGAAGACCAGTACCATAGCTCCTAGGATGGGCTTGAATGAGCAAGAAGGCTTTGTTTTAAGCATGAAGGGAGGGGGGAGGGGGGGGGGAAGAAGGAGAGAGAGGGGGAGGGGGAGGGGAGGGGAAGAGGGAGAGGGAGAGGGAGAGGGAGAGGGAGGAGAGGGAGAGGGCTTCCCCCAGTTTATCCTATCAGTGTTATCATTTTCCCTAATGCTATAAAGTTGGTTGCCTCCGGCCCCTCTCCCTTACATGATGGTAAATCGGCTACATTTATGTAGCTACAGGAATCCTTTAGTTGAGAATGTTCTTTGGCATGACATCTCTAAATGCTGCCTTTCCCCTTGCCAGTGTTTTTTTGGGGAAAACCTTCTACAATAGTGTCTTGTTTTTTTGTTTGTTTGTTTGTTTTTGTTCTTTGTTTTTACCTCTGCAGTCTTTGCTAAGCTTGTCAGTGCATAACCTTGTGGATGCTTTATAATCCACCTTGGTCCTTATTCCAGTGAGATGCTCCTGTCCTTTCAGGTGTCAACCTTCCCTGCGGAACTCTTCTTGAAGAGCTTGTTTTGGACAGGGCTAATCCAGCTGCCCCTTACTGCCCTGCTGGGAATGTACTGGTGACACAGCTGCTACGGACAGCTAGCCTATGCCCTCCAGATAAGTACCCTCACCAATTCTGTGCCCTCCTGTTCCTTAAGGATCATGTCAATTTATCAGAGATTACTCACTGCATGTTGTAGTGCCCCAAATCAGAAGGAGGAGTCAGGGTCTTTACAGCTGTGTTAACCTCCACGGGGAAGGGAAGAGAAATGCCTCTACCCAGACTACTAGATGGATGACATTTCTGTTTTGGGGAAAAAAATCACTTCAATTGATTTGTCTAATGGGTTTTTTGGGATTCTTTCATAAACAGATTGGTGGAGAGTATTGAGAAAAATATCAGGGGCTCAATTTACCTTCTTTTAGCACAGATATGCACAGCTTAGTCTCCATCTATGAGATATAAGAGCAAACTATCCCCTTTGTCCCAGCTTTGAGAGCTCAGTGAGAACTGAGGAGACAAACATTGTGCTTCCTCATCCACAGAGCATAGAAGATTACCTAACTCATGCTTTTGCAGAAGTAAGAAGCATGGGATGACCAAGGTAAATGGCATTTGTGCCAGGAAAAGAGAGGGTGTGGTAGGGGAAGGCAGCTGGACCAGATGGCAAACATTTATTTAGACCCTGTTTTCCATGATACCTGATGTTATAATTACTCTTTCTTGCCCTTAACTTCTGGGGGCTTCCTTCTGAGGTGAAAACGGGGTGTTAAGGTTATAAATAAGGAAGAATGGGGGTCACATAAGATTAGATTGTGCCCTAAGTTCAACGACTCACATTTCTGCAAGGTAAGAAGTCATCATGGAATGCAGTGGACATTCCTGTGCTAAGCTGGTAGCAGAGAGAGGGAGGACGCTCCTGTCAGGAAATAAGTATAAAAGATGTCCATATCTGTCAAAGCTGGAAGAGTCAAGAGGTCTCCTCCCCTTTGGCTTCTGAAAGGGCTGCAGGGGCCTTGATTTTGTTTTGTTTGTTTGTTTGTTTTTTGTTGCTGTTGTTTTTTGGCTTTTTTTCTTGGCAAGAAAATAACTTCTTATTGTTTTACGTCATTGGTTCTGAGTTTTGTCTTGGTAGCCATAGGAAACAGGCAGAGTATACCTACTTTTCAATATCTAGTTTGCACTCAAGAAGAACACATATCTATCCCTCAGAGGGCAGCAACTTGAGTCCTATTTTGCTTTTGTTTTCCCCCAACACACCGTGTTGACATGGAGAGATATATTAACTGTTTGCTGCAATAAGAACATTGCTCCATATTTGATAATTAGCTTCATTTTGAAATCACTTCACGACAAATTGGAAATTTATAACGAACACGCAAGTGTGAATGGAAAAAATGATTCATTACATGCTATTTACCTCCCACGATTGTTCCTGCTTCCTGATAGAGCCCCTTTCCCATTAACTGCCAGTTTTCATTCAATTATTTGGGTCAATTCATATTCTTTAGAAACCATTTGCATCTTTGTTCAGCCCATTTAGGCTTCATCTAAGGAGGTGAACTGATTATAGACACACAAACAAATAAGCAGTAATATAAAAACAATTTTGAAACTGCAAGTAAATAGAAAATTATTAAAAATAACTTGGATAATGGATTTAGGAGAGTGTAATTTTATTTTAATTTTCTGGCAGAGGGATAATTGCTCAGTTATCAGAAGACGTGAAAAGAGTGATAATGTGCATCTTCACTAACAAATGCTTAATATGGTAATTTGTGAATGATTTTTGTAAGGGGTTGCTTATGCAAGGGCTTTGTTTTGCTGTGGTTCTATCTTGACCACTTATTTAAAGTGCTTTGGATCTTGAAGGCAAGGGAGATGATTCAGTGGGCAGAGCTCTTGCTGTGTAAGAATGAGGACCTTAGCTCCGTCGCTAGAGGCCATGTAGAGATATTGGGTGTGGTCACATTCATTTACAACTCCAGGAAATTCTAAGTGGATTCTTAGGGCTTGCTCATCAGCCAGAGTAGCCAAATCCATAAATTCTGCTAGAGAACCTGACCAAAGGAAACCTGGCAGTTTTCTGAAGAATGACGTCTGAGGTTGACTCTTGACCTCCGTGTATATATGCACACATGTACATGCATACCACATGCATGCATAGACTCACAGGCATACATATACCCCCATATGAACATGTACACAGACACACAAACACACATGTACACACACACACACACACACTAATAAAAGAGTTGTTAGTTCCTTAGGTTCAATTAAAACTATTGAAGATGAAATACTGCATAAGATAAAGCAGGAAATTGCTCTTATCCTGTAAAGTAAGTTTAGTTTAAAACAAAGGAGGGGATTCTATTATCAAACCAATTGAAGTGGGAGAATTTTAAAAAGTGAAATAAGGATGCTTATTGTGTCTTGCCCAGACAGACGTTGGCTTTGCAGGCACAATGACAGGGTTACACACAGAAACAGTTAAAAGAGGAAGAAATCACACCTGGTTGTGTTAGCAACTTGAAAGTCCCAAGTTAAATGCTTTGCACAAAACCTTCTCTCCCAGAAGGATCACACAGGTCACTTCTGAATGATCTCGGATTCTACACTGTTGAAGCTGATTAATGAAGGGTGACTTGTGTATGGAAAGGGAAAGGTAATACATAGACCCTTCTTCCGTGTCTCTTTCCTAATAATTCACTCCCAGATGGCGAGTTACACTCCAGAGAATGGAGTTTTTCAAGTTGTGTTAATTTCTTTCCATCTTACTTCCTGCTGATCGATACTGCTTCCGAAAGCTGCTTTCTGCAATGAATACAATTTAGCTAATGAGGAAGCAGGCAACACTTCTGTTTGAATTATGGATTGTGCACGGAGAAGAGGCTTGGCCATATGTCACTTTGCTGAGAACAAGTGAAAGAAGCTCACGTATTATTATTTTACTTTAGCTGGATTTCTAGCTGTGGTAACTTACAAACTTTATGAGTGGAAATTTGCTGTTAGCAAAAGTGATCCTAGCCATAGCAGTCGGGCAATGGGGGCTGATCTCCTTAGAAGGGGACCAGACACCTGGGAGTCCATTATCAACCAGACTTCAATCTTGACCTGAAATGACTTGAAATACTGACTTGTTTTCTAAAATCTCAAGACTCCATCCCTAAAATGACTCTAGCATCCCAGGAAGTATCTGAGGATTATGGTCCTGCCTCTCATTCTTCTCAGGGCACAACTTTAATAAGTAACATTTTTAAAAGCCGGAGAGATTTTAACATAGCTTCTACTACCTTTCATGTTTTCTTTTTAATTTTTAAAAATTTTTGAAATTAAAATATAATCATTTCACTTCCTCTTCCCTTCCATTTCCCTCCACTGCCTCACATATCCTTCATGTTCTACCAACTTTTGCTCCCCCTAAAATGCATGTCTTTTCTCTTTAATTGTTGTTACAGTTGTGTGTGTGTGTGTAAAACATCTGCATACACATATAAATACAACTTGCTCAGTTTATTTAGACTAATTGTATGTATGGAGTTTCAGGACTAACCAATTGGTATTGAATGACAAACTAGGAAGATACCTTTCAGGGTGCAACAGTGGCACTTGTTTCTTGGTAGTAACCCAAAGTGATATAATTGGACTCAACAGGAAAGACTCAGTCCCCTGGGGGTAAAGAACATTCTGCCACTACTTTACTAGGTCAAATAGTTTCTAACTGAATTCTAAATGCCTTTTGTGATTTTGACAATTTCATTTACTGACTCTACTGAGTTTCAGTCCCCATCTCCAGGCTCCTTTTTACAATGCCTGGTCACCTGTATTCAATCTAATCTGAAAAGTTAACAATAGATTCTTTCCCTATTGCCAAAGTGTGCTGTTTCATTTTTATGTCTACTTGACACAGACTAGGGTCATTTGGGAAGTGGTAACCTCAACTGAGAAATGTCCCTACAGTACTAGGTTGTGGACCAGTCTCTGGGACAGTTTCTTGATTAATGGTTGATGTGGGAGGGCCCATCTCACAGGGATGGTGCTACCTCTGAAAAAGTGGTTCAGTATGGCCTAGGAAAGCAGTTTGAGTAAACCCCAAGGAACAAGCCAGTAAGTGGCATTCCTATATGGCCATTACTTCAATTCTTGCCTCCAGGTCCTTGCCTTGATTTCCCTAAGTGATAGAAGTGAGCTGAGAACTGTAAGCAGAAACAAACTCTTTCCTCCGCAAGTTGCGTTTGGTCAATGTTTATCACTGCAATAGAAACTTAACTGATACAATTTGTTATCACTAATTAAAGTCTGTCTTCATCGTTTTATTCTCTGGCTGTACTCATTTTTGACAGAAGCCATGCAGCAAATTCCTCTTTGTATATCTCATCTCTATTGGTGCATCATCTGTCTCCTACTGATTCTATTTCTATAGATAACTCAGATTAATACAAAGATATTAGTTGCCATGGTTCTCTGAGAAGAATAATGATTACCACAGAGCAGGATTTATTAACAAAAACCTGTTTCCGTAAACTCCCTGCTCTAGTTTCATTTCTGTGAGTAGGTTAAAACAACCTGACAAAAAGCAACTTAGGCAGGAAAGGGTTCATTTGGTTGACAATTCCAGGTTACAGTTTATTGATGAAGGCAATTCAAGGCAGAAACTCAAGTAGCTAGTCATATCATACCCACAGTCAAGAACAGAAAGAAATCAATGCATGTAAGCCTCCCTCCTTGCTTATTTGCTGGCTGGCTTTCTTGCTTGCTGTTCAGGAGCTCCTGCCTAGGAAATATAGTGCTTACAATGGCCCAAATCTTTTACACCAACTAGCAACCAAGGCCTGCCCCCACAAGCCCATAGTATGCTCTCATCTAGATAAAGCCTCATTAAGAATCTCTTCTCAGGTGATTTTAAGTTATGTTAACAAGAAGGTTAAGACTACGTAGCACTCACTGCCTGTCTAGTCACTTAGCAAAGAGAGGTCTGCATGAATCTTCTCATCAGATGCATGAGATTCCACTTTGCCCTGACCATTACAAAACAGAGTGATAGTGCAGTGTTACCTCAATTTCTTCAAATAAAATCCATTGGAAGAGGTCAACAATCGTATTAAACATTAACTTCACTGTTTTGTAGACAGGTTATTTGATGGACTCTCCTCACAGAGGAGAAACCGGCATGCTGAGATGACTAATATTACATTGGAAGAGGAAACACAGAGCTACTTTCTATGCATCTCAGGCCTTCTCAAGTGATATTAGCCTGGAAATTAAGCAAGACAAAATGAAATTTAAAAATTGCTCAATTATTCTTCTCTGTGGGTGATGTTGTAGAGAACAAGGACTCTCGGACATTCCCAAGACTACACAATGATACAATGCATAGAGAAAAAACTGGCAATATTTATCAAATTTTGTGTACATAGCGGCTTTTGACCTTCTGCTCACGTTTCTAGGCAAATATCCCAAGTGTACATAGGTAGAACAGAAGCATCATTGCTGTCTTCTTAAATGTCTCCTAGATGCTATATACAAAAATAATTGGGAGATTTGAAACATTTAGGGGCAAGAGCAAGCAAGTAAGTTCACTGGGGTTATGCAGATGAAGAAAGTATTATGACCCTGGACCTCTGCACCCCTTCCTGATGCTGTGATGTGAGCAACGTTTTAACATCAGATGTCATCATCTACACCATGATATTTTGCTTCAACCCAGCTCAAAATGCAACGAGGCCAAATGACCCATTGGTTATGTCCTTTGAAATTATCAACTCAAACCATACTTTCTTATAAGTTGATTTTTTTTATCAGTATTTTGCACCAGGACATAAATATAACTTACACTTAAAGTCTGCCAGGATTGTGCATTATGGCATGACTTGAAATATGCTGGGAGGGGAGTCACCATGTGGCAGGGCTAATGGAATAAGAAGAAGAGTTCAGATTGTAGGTCCTTAATAGAGACTAAAGGCATTGCAAAGAAACTGGCTAACCAGTTCACAGACGCAAATGACCGTGAAGCTCTGACTTCTACAAATAATGAAACATTGAGTGATCTCTTCCAGACCTGCCTGTGAGTCATCATGGCCTTCTGAATGGTTATTATGGAGACAGATAATGGGTACCTGTTTCATCCTAAGCTTCACTGTAGCAACAAGGCCTTTCCTTTGTCCCACTAGTTTTCTGTATTTACCATCAGAAAAAGGGAGCAGCAAGGCCGAAGCAATAACTGTTGCTGGGGTGTGTATACCTGAAGTTTATCTATGTGGTTTAAGGTATGGATGGTGGAATCTAGGGAAAGTGCTTCTCAGATGTGTATGCTAAGTCCTCTTGCTTCTGTCCAGCTTTTTTGTACGTAGCAAAAAGGCCCCTAGTTTTCACATCCAATTCCCAATTCATTGTCTGTTGCTCATTTCAGCTGTTCGTTATCATTTTGTAGTGCATCAATCGGCTGAGCAGCAGCCATCTGTCGGGGCCTGAATCATGCTTTCCCAACTTACCGTTTGAAATTCTATCACTACATGTGACCACAACTAGAGATAGGACCATTGTAGAGGCAATGAGGGGCTAAATGAGGTTAGTAGGGTGTGCTCCTAACAATAGTCCTGGTGTTCTTCTACAAAGAGGATGAGACTAGAGTGTCTGCCCTGCGTCCATGCGCCCAAAGAGAAGAGACCATGTAAGGACACAGGCAGCAACACAGGGAAGAGGCCTTAGGATGAACCCTCTTGCCCGGCACATTGGTTTTGAGCTTCTCCACAACTGTGAACAAATAATTTTCTGTTGTTGAACTTATCCAGTTCATACTTTTCAGTAATTCTCAGATATGATAATTCTAGGTGACTGGTATCTTTTTGCTGGTTAGTCTTTTGGCTAAGAGCAAGTGTAAAAGACTGCCATGGTGTCAGTGTGAAGTATCCACATAGGTTAACACTTAACTCCCAGCTGGTGGTGCTATTTGCAAAAGTTGTAGACTCTTAGGAGGTGGAATCACACCAGAGGAAATCAGTCACTGTGAAGAGGTTTTATAGCCCCACCTTCTTCCACTTCACCCTCTGCTTCCTGATTGCAGATGCCATGAGACCAGTTGCCTCCTCTTCTTGCTGTTTTGCCTTTCCTACCACGACCGACTGTATCCCTTCAAACTGCAAGCCAAAATGAACCTTTCTTCCTTTGAACCATTTCTTGGCAGGTGTTTTTGTCACATCAATGAGAAAAATAGCTAATATAAAGATCAATAATCCCATGGCTATTTCTATTGCTTCCTCTAAATATCCCAAGTGCTGGGTTCACATCTCTTTTTTTTTTTTTTTTTTTTTTTTTGGTTTTTCGAGATCACATCTCTTTAAATGTTCTGTTTTCTATTACAATATTCTTAGTTTACTTCCAAATAATTTATCAGCAATTGGTACACTATCTTCTGAGAAAACTCTGCTTTACCCACATCAAGAAATACAGTTCTCCTCAAGGCATGCTCTGTGTCATCTATCTTGAAAATCTTATCACCACTCTCTTTATTGGGAATTTTCTTTGCAATGGAGACAGGTATAGCTTTCAGCCTTGTCTGTTCTATTTGGCAAGGTGTTAAAGTTACTTGTAGTGAGTATAGTATGTTAAAGAAAGTATAAATACAAGAAATAAGGATAGGAAGTGAAGAAATGAAACTGCTATCACATACGTGTAACTGATCTGTGTAGAAAGTATTGAACTGAACTATGTGCTCCGTCACGGAACCGCTACTACCATCTCCTAAGCTGTTTAGCACAGGACAAGACTCTTCAATGCAGAATGGATTATCTGGGATCTTGCTTTTTGAGTCTGGGGGACTGGTTCCATGAGCGCCCTAACTGATGGAATCCAGCAGCAACCATGAAAGATATTCTCTTCTTGCTTTATCAGGATGCTCATGTTTGGAACCCAACTACCAGTTTAGAGGAAGCCTAGTCCACATGGGGATATTTCATCAGATATAAGATATCCAAGATCTTAGCTGGAGCTGCTCTCGGCAGTGAGGCAGTTCTTGAAAGCTAACACCTAGCAGATACCATGTTACTACAAGTTGGGACAAATCCTTCTTTACAAGGGACATGGGTACCACACCATAATTTTAAAGTCTATATAAATTAGTGCTAAGGAAGAAAGACTTCAGATGATTCCATACCCTGACTTCCCAGCGGAGGATGTTGTAAAGCAGAGATGGCTGTCTCCATTCTGCTGTCTGAATTCCCCATCTGTACAAACAATTAACTACCCCAGTCCCCTGGGTTTGGGATACTCGTAGGTTATTGGAAATATTGAAAGGGACTTTAGGTTAAGTGCTAGAATTAATAATAATTTGGTATGATTGCAAAATTATTATTATCATTATTATTATGGATACAAAATTAATATACAAACTGATTATGCTTTTTAGAAATTTATTTATTTATTTTTATGTGTATGACTGTTTTCTCTGAACATGTATATATACACCATGTGTATGCTTGGTACCTTGGAGGCCAGAAGAAGACGTTGAATCTTACAATCTTACAGAGCACCTTTAACTTGAGTTACAGATGGTTGTAAGCTATCATGTATGTGTTGGGAATTGAATTCTGATCTTTTGGAAGAGCAGTTGGTACCCTAAGTTACTGTGCCATCTCTCTATATCCTAAATTATATTCTTGTATATTTAACATATAGACAGATGAAATTTCAAACTTCATACTTGCCTTAAAGTATGTACAACAGAGTCACCTAAGTCCTTCCAAGAGACAATTTCAAAACTCTGTACAAAAAAGTACAGAAGATCAAAACTAAAAAAGGAGATAAGTATTATGCTCACGAACTCAGAGTCAATATTGCATAAATATCAGTTTTCTCAAGATTGATTTAGTATTTCATGCCAACCAAGTTTATAATTACTGTGAGCTGTGATAAGCTGCTACTTTCATAAGAAATTTTAAAGGCCAAGGCTAGAGATGGCCCTTTAGACAAAGCTTTCCAGTTTGTTAAAACAGAAAGTTGTTGAGAAAAAAAGCTGGAACTTCTGGCAGTGAAGCAGAAAAGTGGCAATTTCTGCCCCCTATCTGCTTGTCACATGCATATAAGAGCTCGAGCATGGCAGGTCCTGTGTTGTAGACCCATGGTGAATAGATGGGCTTTCTGTGAATACCATGAACAAATCTCAGTTCTCACAATGACCAATAACAATTAAAGTTCCCACAGAATGGCCAATTCCAAGTATTAATCCAAGGAGATAAGCATTATGCTCATATAGGAAAAGTAAGACAGACACATAAATAAAGAGTTCAAATACATTATAGAAAAATTTGCCTGGGAGTTTATCCTTAACTATAGTCTGAAAAGCTCTGCCTCCAACTAAAATTGATATATTGTAATTATAGATTTGTATTTATCAAGTGATTACATATGGATTTGTATTATAGATTTGTATTTGTTCAATGATTACATATGGAGGGATGTCATCCTATGACATGCTTCACTGTCAATTGGTAGGGCCACTGGAGAGATCAGGGACATATCAATGCAGGTATAGCCATGAGATCATGTTATTGTAGCCAACAATGCTCATAATACTAAAATAAGAAACAACTCAAATTCTCATAAATAGCAGAACATCAGATTGGCATATTCATTAGATCTAAAGAGGCAACAATGAAAACTATCCATGGCCCAAGCATCAATAGCAAAATTTCTCAGGTGGAGAACAAGAAGCAAGCTGCAGCAAATCCACTGAGTACTGTTCAAAACCACAGAGACCTAAGGATGTTCACTGAGGTAGTCACATATGGTGATGCACTGACATCCAGGACATAATCTCAAAACTTTGTGTGATAAGAACAACTTAAAGACTGCTCCCTGGTAAGAACTCCCTGTGTTCCTCATTTAAATCTTTTGTATCGTATCTATGCACAATCCATGCCTTCTGAATAGAAAATGTAAAAGGAAAATGGTAATGGACATAGTGATTACGATAATGCTTAAGAATAATGCCCATTGTTTCATATGCAGTATTTCTGACTTAAACTTAGAAATTGGTTCCTTGTCATTTGAATAGCTCCCATTAATCCATGGATTGTTTTCAGACCTCAGTGGAGGCCTAGATGCTTAGTCATACTAAGCGCAATATACATTATTTTATTCTGAGCATACATGCAATGAAGTCCATATTAATGATGAACATATACTGTGGTTTTGATTTTTGCATGGGATATTAATGATATATTTTCACTTCCTTTCACAGATTTCTTCTTAGTATAAATCATAGCCACTCATCCTGTAACTGCTATTCTTTCTTCCTCATTAAGAACTTGGACATTTTCACTTTGTATTGTACCTTCTCCTTGGTATATCTGAACTACCAACATCACTACTCTTAAAAAGCTATTTTTTTTTAAATAGGGAGTAAGGGAGACTTTATTACAAGTCTCTGACACTATGACAGTTGGTCTGATGACTGACATTGCTGGGTGATTCATGAAGGGCAAAGTGTATAGTATGGACACATTGTCAGATGATTCTTGTTCTTGCTACCAAGTAAGAAGGGATGGTGTGAGATTTCACCAGGCTACTTAGAACAGTGCACAGATTCAAAGTTATGAACTGCTTATTTCTGGATTTTTCCACTCAACATGTTGAAGCTTCAGTTGAATTGGAGGAGTTGAAATTGTGGAAAGCAAATTCATGATGAGGGATGTGGATAAGTGGATTTTATTAAATAAACTAATGGTCTTTGTTTGAACTTGGTTTGAAAATAAAATACTGCCCCTGTTATCCTGATACATGCACTGGCCTACCTGCCTTCTCCCTGCTCCCCTTATGCAAGGCTTATTGTCTGGCGCTGGAGATGAGATGATGAAGATGACTCAGAGTCTTGATATGAGCCAGTTTGCATGTAGTAAGGAGTATGCTTAGAGAGAATGAAGGGGACGGGTTCAAATTACTTAAGATTCCTCTTAGAGAGCTTTAGGCTTTCAGACTAAAGCATGCCTCCCTCGGGTTACTCTGGAGATGCAGTCATGAGAGGTGGCTGGGCAGGTGGAGTTTGTGATCTATTGGAAGGGAGTATGGGCCCAAGAATCAGAATTCTTGTCAGATGATGTCCATCTTACTGATCTAAAGGAGTCTGATTTGATAACTACTAGCTAACAGCATTGTTTCTAATGTTAAGAATCTTAACTTCAGTTTCCTCTCCTCAGATCATTTACTGTTTAAAAAATTGAAATAAAATAGGAAAATATGAAAAGACTTGCTCAAATCAGAAGTATAAAACATGGTATTTCCTAATTCTTTGTACAAATAAAATCTCTCTCTCTCTCTCTCTCTCTCTCTCTCTCTCTCTCTCTCTCTCTCTCTCTCTCTCTGTCTCTGTGTGTGTCTCTCTCTCTTATGTCAGATGTCATATTTTCCTGAGGAAGCAATGAAAATATGGTATGTACAGCTTGGAAGATGGCAGAGGCTTCCTCTAAGCCTTTTGATTAAGACGTGTGATAAAGCTTGAACTCTCCACAGGAGAGGGGGGAGGGAGGAAATACTCCAGTTGAGCCAAGGGCTGCTGGAAAAGCAAGAGGCCAGAGGCTCTGACAGCTTGAAGATAGGAAACTATCTTCTTGAACTTCAAGGGCCTCAGAAGAATTCCTACTCCTGTTTACTGGTTTGTTGGTTTTTCTGAAATGACTGTTTTATTCCTTGCCTAAACACAAAGAGAATCAGAAGTGGCCGAGCAGGCTGAGGGATGCACCTGAGTGATACTGTAGAGGGCTCAAACCTGATTCCTTTCTTTGTGAGCCCTGAGAGGCTGCTGTTTCTCTGGACATTACACTTGTATTACAGGAAGTAAGAAGTAATACACGAAAGGACATATTGGTTGAAGTTCTTGTTCTGTTAGAAGAATTTAAGCTTTTCTGGAAGGTCCTAGAACTCTTCTGCTTTGATCAACAGGTCCCCATAACCAACTGAATGCAATATACACTTTTGTAAATTACATTGTATGGCTTGAAGTATCTCATTAATCAATTAAATATTTTAAAATAAAATAATAAGGTACCTCCAAATTAGATCGAAAGTTGGTTTTGCTGGAATACTATCACATGAACACTTTGAAGGATAAAGAGAAAAGAATTGGACTATTCTGCTACCTCATCAGCCATATTGAGAAGAAACCATCTTGGTATAAATCTTCTGTGGTGTCAGATTATGTTAATGCTTTCAAATACACAATGACTCTCCTTAGATGTTCTCCTGGTCAGTTTCATTCTCGCTGCATACATTCATACCCAGGAGCTGGGCAGACCAGCATTCTCCTCTGTCTGATTTGCTTTGCATTGGTGTAGTTAGGGTGCCAGCCCTTGAAGCCAGACTGTGTGTTTGAATCCAGCTCTCTCAGGAACTGTGGCTTTGAGCATGTTTCTTGTTCCGGTTTCATCTGAATTTCTTCATCTCTGAAGAAAGAACTGAAAGTGGTGCTTGCCTTATCAGAATGTTGTGGGAATTAACACAGGAGCTTACAGAGGCACAACAGAGCAGAGCCAGCCCATGGTAGTGCTTGATAAATGCTAGCAATTATTCTTCAAAGTTCAGACATTTACATGGCGCTAGCCCTTATCTACGTGATTGTTTGAAATGCCTTTCAGTGCCTTCTCACCTGTCAAAGCTGATTTTTCTATCTATGCTTTAAAGTGCTTGTTTCTGCAATCCTGCAGCTGCCCTGAATGGGAGGTGTTGCATTTCCCAGTCTCTCTCTCTGTCTCTCCTCTGTCTCATTTCTCTCTCGTGTCTCGTGTCTCATTCTCCCCTTCCTCATCTCTCTCTGCACCCTCCTCTCCATTTTCCTTCTTCCCCTTGATCCTCTCCCTTTCTTCTGTCATTTACTTTTTCCTCCCTACAGTTTCCCTTTCTTTCCCTCTATTTCCCCTTTTCTTCACATCCATTACGTTTCCCCGCTTTCTGTCTCCCACTTTTCTCTTCCCTCTTCTCCCCTCTCGCCCACCATGACCTCTGTCCCGCCCACTGACCTTCGGGCACTTCTGGTCTATACAATATATGCTTGTTGCTCTCTGTGATTTTAGAAAAGGCTCTCCCACAGCCCCTGAATTTCTTACCCTTGGAGCTTCAAAGCCCTCAGCAGATTTCCAAACTGCAACTATATGTTTCTGAATAGAGGATGCTTCCAGGAGCCCCCAGAGCTTGGGGAATTCATTTCCTAGCCTATAAAATGTCCCGGACTTAAAATAGCCTTCTGCTCCTGTCCTTCTCCAGGAGGGCACAGCTGGCTAAGCTTTCCTACTGCTCTTTGGGAAGGTGAGTTCCTTCTTGTCCACTCCTGAGTATCCTGCCATGACACACCCTCTGGCCACTTTTTCTCCTTCTTTCCTACAACCTTCCACACACACTTTATTAGCACATTTCATTGACACTTTCCTCTAAGTAATTTCTTCTGAGGACTCTTAGATAGCTGAATCTGCTGAGTTCCAGGTCTGCAAAAGGCAGACCCAAGTTAAGAGCTTGCACTTCTGTGAATATTCAGCAAGGACCCATGTCTGACCCAGCTGCCTGTTTCCGGTTACTCTCCTGACAAGTCTCTCTTTTAGACGTTTCAAACTGAATGTGCTGGCTCATTCATTTTTTTGTTCCATGGATTCCTCAGACATCTTTCCTCAGGCTCAACAGACACCTCATTTCTATACCTGTGCCCTTGAAGCACACATGGTAATTCTTAATCAAAGAAAAGTTTTTAATTGATCGTTCCTGTTTCACCATGAGGTGATGTTAGCGAATGAAACACTAAGCGCCCTGTGTCCTACGGGCAGCCCGCCCTAGGTTTATGGGTTTAATTACTTGGAAAAAGTCATCATTGCCTTTCAGATGAACTTGGTAACTGCTCCCGGGGTTGATTGTGGTGTGACCTTTGATATTAAAGTGTCATTGTAACAATTCAAGTAAATGTTTGGCTAGTGACTGGCTACTCTAGTAGTAGAATATCATATCGTATAAATAAAATAGCTAGAAGGGATGATTTGGCATGTTCCCTGAAGAAAGAAATGGCGAGTGTTGGTTCTGATGGATAATGGGAAGATACAGTCTATCATTTCACAGTGTATAAATGCCATAAAGAAAAGAAGAACATTGGTGCTATGGATAATCCAAATATCCTGAATCTGTCACCTCACCATGTATTATGTAAGCCGCAATCCCATACTACTGGATAGATATGGGTAATTATCACCTATGCATCACTTTTCCAAAGCACATCTTTATGTAATAAAAGAACACCGCTGCTATGCTCAGGTCACTTGCTGTAAAAATCTGGGGGGAGCATTTGAAAGCAATTATACACAATTTAACAATGAACTTGTCAACTATCCAGGAGGTCAGCCAATGTACACATCGTTATCCCTTCCATGTTCAGGAGAGATAATTTATTTATAAGGCAGAAGATAATTATGAGACTGGCGCTGGGGCCAGTGAGCTTCGTGGTCTCCTTAACCATGCAAAATGCTCTTGAAACCAACAGCGAAAAAGTATGTTACAAAAGTTTCCTATTGTTCCTTTTTTAAACTAAAATGTTTGTATAAAATAAAGTAACATGGTTAAAGAATTAAAAGCAATGAAAGCAATTTAAGTATTCCAGAGTATCCCTTCACATATTTGAAGGCCTGGTTCTGTGTTTGTGTGTGTGTGTGCATGTGTACACACATATGCATGTATGCACACGTGATCGAGTGTATGTAGTGTGCATGTGTGTGTGCATGTGTGTGTATCTGTGTATGTATATGTATTGTGAGTGTGTTGTAAGTGTGTGTATGTGAATATGTGTGTGTGCACATGTGTGAGCGAGTATGTATCTATGTGTATGCAGTGTGATTGTATGTATGTGTGTGCACATGTGTGAGCAAGTGTGTGTATGTGTGTGTAGTGTGCCTGTGTATACAAGTGTATGTATGTATGTTTGTATGTGTGAGTGTGTAGTGTGTGTGCGCACAAGTGTGTGTGTTTATGTATGTGTGTATGTGTGTGTGTTTGTGCATGTGTGTGTATTCTGAGTGTGTGTGAGTGTGTGTGTTCACAAGTATGTGTGTCTGTGTTTCTTTTACTCTCTACCTCACATATTGATGCAGGTGCTTCACTAATCCCTGAGCTCTTGCTGCTGCCAGACTAGCTGCTCTGTGCATCCTGTTTCTGCCTACCTCCTACCCCATTGCTGGGCTGCCGTGTCTACCCCACGTTTGAATGTGTGCTAAGGATCTGAGATGCAGCCCTCACGCACGCCCAGTAAACGCTTAACCTACTGAGCCTCTCTCCAGCCCAGTGCATGTGTTATGAATTTGATTTCTGAGTAAACATGCAGGCTATTTGTATGAAAATCCTCAACACCCTCACTTCTTAGCACTATTTCCTGTACAAACCTTGTTCTGCTGCCAATGGGAAATAAGCTACTCAAGGTCAGACTTATCCTTGTATACCTAAAAATACACCTGTGCTGACAGTTAGCCAGTACTCAGTATTTTAAAAAAGTAGATGAAATTCATTACAGCATAGATTCAATTGCTTGAAATCTAGAACTTTCTTTTACTAAATATTTTAGTTGTCTGCCTTGTAATTTTATAGAGGGTATAGGAAAAAAATAAAGACAATCTTCGGCATAGTAAGAGATAGATGCATATAGTCATTATTTAAGGTAGTCAGTAGTTAATTTGTATTAAGAAAATACATTTGTCATGCTCAGTTTTATATGAATAACATTATTTAAAACCAAGCAAATAAAGCAATTTCTTCATTGTGAACATCACTTTTATAAAATCTAACCCCTCACTACCTTACTAAATATGCCTTACTCTCCTAAACTCTTTTGGTATGTTTTGGTAGCTCTGAAATGGCTCTTGCAAATTCGATGTGATTTTGCTCTATTCTAAGATTTATTCCTCTGTAAATAGCGGAGCAAAAATAATTTCTTGTATGAGATACTAAAAAAAATTTGCCATTTATGTAATCACTTAGCAAATAACTGAGCAAATAAGTAGCAAAGATACAGGCACTGGGGACATACTAGAGAACAAAATATATTGAACTTGCTCATAGTAAGAAGTTGTTATTTAATTGTAGGTTCAATGATTTCTTCTTGTCCCTGTAAAAAACCATAGAAACTTGCACACCTTGTTAGAAGGCGGTGCACACTATGTAGGAGGTAAGCCAAGAAAGGAAGATAGGGGCTGAGGGAAGCCTTCAAAGTTAAGAGTACATGATGATTTTGTAGGGACCAGAGTTTTGTTCCTAGCACCCACATGGAGTATCTCACAAAAGTCTGCAACTCCACTCTTAAGGGAGCTGATACCTTCTAGCTTCTGCAGACACCTGCTTGCCCATGGACACACACACACACACACACACACACACACACACACACACACACATTGAATCTTTTAAAAAGGCAGGTGATAAATACCATGTAATGGGAAGAATGGGAAGGGTGTAAGTCACAGAGGACCGTGAGGCTCTTCAGAAGATGACATCTCTCCCAAGTGCAGAGGGCCTTTGTTGAGAACATGGGGCTAAGTGATCAGAAGGCTCCTGTCTGGAGTCAAAGGTAAGTGCCTTCCAGCATGTGTTGGCACAGAGTGCTTTTACCCTTTTCCTGGGTCTCTGTGGTGTGCAGCCACCATTAGAATCATGTGCAGTCCTCTCTTTATTCCTCGAGTGTTCTTATCTTTCTGTTGGGTGTTGTGGTAGTTTGACTAAAAATGGCTCGAAACGTCCGTTAGGAGGTAGGACCTTGTTGGAGTAGGTATGGCCTTGTTGGAGTAAGTGTGTCACTAGGCAAAGGGTTTTGAGGTTCAGAAGCTCAAACCAGGCCTAGTGGTTCATAGTCTCTCCCTGCTGCCTGTGGATCAAGATGTAGAACTCTCAGCTCCTTCTCCAGCACCGTGTCTGCCTGCATGCCACCATGTTTCCCACCATAACAATAGTGGACAAAACTTCTGAAACTGTAAGCCAATCCTAATAAAATGCTTTCCTTTATAAGGTCATGGTATCTCTTCACAGCAATAAAACCCTAGCTAACAGGGGTGTGTTCATGGGTTAACTTATTTTGGACTTCTTTACATAACAGTTTTTTAAAAATTTTCTATGTAACAAATATTGTGACCTCAGGGATAAAAACACTTCTTATTTCTTATTCATATTTTTGCAGGTTAGGAGTCTAGCAGGGGACTGGTTTCTTTGCTCAGGGTATCACAGGGCTGAATCCACGGTGCTGGTCAGGCTCAGGCTTGTTGTAAGCTTTGGGGAAATATCTGCTCTCAAGCTTGGTTTCTGCTGGTGAAATTCAGTTTCACATTACTGAAAATGAGATGTCTCATTGTCTTACTGAATGTTCATCCCATGGTTGAATGTATTTGAAACTCAGTACTTTCTGTTAAGAAAAATTCTAGTGGTTGATTTTGTTAGTGTTGGAGAAAAGATGAGAGAAGAGAAAATGTAGGCAATGATTCCCTTAACATTTACAAAACAATGACTTTTGCATCTGGTCCCTTCATTTCTCACTACATGGTCCTCCTCATCTCCATGACAGAGACTGTGTTCTGTTCTTCAAAGTCTCTGGTTCCTGTGTCTGATCTGTGTGGCAATATTAAAGGGCTCATGGGATAAGACCATTCCTCATTGGACAAGCTCCCTCAGATAAAGGACAGAAGTTGGATCTTACTACAGTTGCAAAATTCTTTTATGGGAACACTTAGATGAGCTTTTGTTCTCACTTGGTTTCCCAATGCTGTGATAAACACCATAGCCCAAGTCAGCTCAAGTCAGAAAGGGTTTATTTGGACTACAGACCACACTCCATTATCTAAGGAAGATAGCGTGGGAGTCTGGAGGCAGGATCTGAAGTAAAAGCCATGGAGGGGTGCTGCTTACTGGCTTGTCCCCCATGGATTGCTCAACTTGCTTTCTTATACAACCCAAGACCATTTTCCCAGGGGAGAGCACTGCCCACTGTGGTCTGGCCCCTTGTACATTAATCAACAATCATGAAAATCACCATCAGACTTGTGTATAAGTCAATCTGATGGAGGCAATTCCTCATTTGAGGTTCCCCTTCTCCCGACATGTGTAGATTTGTGTCAAGTTGACAAAAACTAACACAGCGTTTTATTGAATTAGTGAGTAAAGAGGTATGTCTGCTTAGGGCAAAAGATTTAGGGATTTTTTAAAAAATTCTATCACATGTGTTAAGCAAATGTCTAAGTCCATGCACTTCCTGTTTCTTTAGGGAACACATTTTGTAATAGAAACTGTCGTAATGGGATATTATAATTTAAAAGACAACCCTACAATGTTGTTGCGAGTGTATCTCAAGGATGTACTAAGGGTAGCAATTTACATGGCAAGGATTCAAGCTTCCTATTTGTTTCCGTTTTTGATTCTCATGTAATAATTGTATGCACTTGTGTGGTAAAGAGCAACACTTCAATAAAGGTGTTTCATAGGTATAACTCATCTTTAATAGGCAATGAATTCTAAATATTGTTTTTATTAGGCCATTTCTTATATGTATCTACTAATTACTTCTAAGTTAAATTGGCAAAGAAGTATTATTATTTAGTGATTTTTCTATAGTTCTTGTAATGTAGTGTTATTGTTTTCAGTATTATGTGCTATACTTGTTTAAGAAACACATTTATTCTCTCATTTTTGAACTAGCTCTTTGAGAATTTCACACAATGCACTTTGGACATATTCACTCCTTCTCTACTCTCCCCAGCTGCACAACTTTGTGTCTTGTTACCTAGTTGGTACTGTCTATATTTTCTTAACTATGTGGTCATGGAACCTGGAATATGGTCAACCTACCAGTGGCCATACCCTTAAAGAAAATGAACTCTACTTCTCTTGGCAGCTCTCAGTTATTATTATTCCTTATGTGGGGTGGGAGTTCCCTGCTGACGTAATATCAGGGACACTGGTATTTTGGATGTCTTAAGCTTGTATGGTCTGTGTTTATCCTGTCCACTGCTGTTAGTATTGTGTGCAGCTGCCACGTTGTGTTCAGAAAACACATTTTCCTTGTAGTCATTCACCAACTCTGTCTCTTACAATCTTTTCACCTTCTCTTCCTCAGCAATCCCTAAGGCTCAGGAGAAGGGGTGTGATAGACATGTCCCATTGCTGAGCCTTCCACAGGGAGAGACACATTTTTTATTGATTGGGTTAATACAAGAAAAATTCATGAAGCATTGGAAAACATAGCTTACTGGCTTGTAGTTCCTTGCATGTTTTAAAAATGAACTTACCATGAAATTTACCAACTTTTCATGAAATTACCCAAGCAATACAAAATCATGGTCATATTATAAAATATAAAATGCAGATTAAGCTAAAGACTTTTTTTGCTATTTATTTCTATTAAACCCTAAGAGTTTATCTTATATGTATGCACAGTTATTAATAGCAGTGCATTTATATTTGCTATTATGCATAGTATCATATTTAATTGCATGCCATCATTTTGATTTTCACATTATAAAAACTAATATAGGTTTGAATACTAAACACTGGGCTAGGTTTTTTCTTTTGTTATAATTTTTCTTGCATTTTGTCCACTTTCCTTTTAAGTACTATTGACATATGGAAGTATATCTGCTGTCTGTAAACTGCTTGCACTTTGTTTACTAGGGAAGTTGAGAGCATTTCTTCAAGTTAAGTGTTTGATCTTTACTTTTTAAGATCATATCTAAGTCTCTTCACTTTTAATCTCCAATTACCAGCATTTCCACATGTGGGTTTTGTCTTTGTGTTTTAACTAGGAGAACATTTTTAATTCCATGATTATAAAGATAACTCTTTATCTCTGAGAGATTTACTAGTACTTTAATGACACGCATAGACATAATTTATAATATCATTTATGATGTCATAAAAACAACTTCACTAATTTCAATAAGTGCTTATTTAGTTGTCATGAGCACTTATTTTTCACATGCAGCCCTTGCTATTTAATAATTTCTGGACCTGTTGTTGTGACTGGTAATTTCTTAATTCTGAACAAACTTTGCATTCACATGTGCTTAGGGTTATATAGCCTGCTATGTTTGGTCATAGTATTGTTGCAGATACCAGCTTAGAGTTCCATGTGGATTTTCAAAATTTGGTCCCATTTTGTTCAGACAGTATCAGGTGACGTATTTCTATATGCTTTCATATTTCTTAAGGAAGGATGTTAGAACTATGAGTTAAACCAGACTCAGGTTCAACATTCAGGGTTGATACACTGCAGTTTGCTTTGTATTGCATTTCATCAGGGCACATTTTGCTGTACTAAAATTCAGCTATAGATTTAAATGGAGCAAGTTAGTCTCAACAGTATATTGTCTTTCCAAGGTAGGACTCCAGTACATTCCACTGATGCTCAAGGCTTGTCTTAGCCAATTATTTTCAATCAGGGCTTTAAAAATAATTTTCTAGGTTTATGTTAACTAGCATTCGTCTGTAAATAGATTCTGTTAATAAATTTTCTTGGTGGTTTCTTTACCACCAAGAGTTGCTTGTTTTCTGTGCCATGCAATTTAGACAAGAGATAAAAGACAGAGTTACTGTCCAATTACATCCTATAATAACTAGTAAGACAATTTCTTCTTCTTCTTCTTCTTCTTCTTCTTCTTCTTCTTCTTCTTCTTCTTCTTCTTCTTCTTCTCCTTCTCCTTCTCCTTCTCCTTCTCCTTCTCCTTCTCCTTCTCCTTCTCCTTCTCCTTCTCCT